>NC_134096.1:66556910-67158852 GCF_000715075.1 Nicotiana tabacum
CTGCTCCTTTAATTTTGTCTTCTCCAATCGGTAACTTACTTTCAAACTCTCTTTTATGACCTCTTTGCCTTCGGAATTTACACAATACTGGTCACATGTATTTTCGGTATTAACTATTTGCTGACTCATCTTCACCTTGTCATCACTGCCACATGTCTACTTGAGAAGCATACACTTATAAACTGTAAATTTTACCCAATACATATAGTCCTTCTACTCTCTGGTGACTCAACTTGATGTGACCGGGAAGTAGATAAGACATTCTCTTTTCTTGGCAGAAAAGCTCTTGAACAGTTTCTGAAACTTGAAAGGGCACATGTTTCTTTGCATTTAAAGAGCTGAACACGTGTTGTCCCATGATTCGACGAATATTTTTGCCAGTTACCTAGGTAATGATGGCTTTATACTGAATCGCTATAAACTTTATCCATTTTCTCCAATTTCATCTTTTACTTCTTCACATTTCTTCATCAAGCCTTCTCTACAATCCTCTTTTCTCAGCAAATCCTTCAAATTCGAATACCACACTTCCTTAATTACAACGTATTCTTCTATTTCTTTCCTCGGTAACTCATCTCCTGCTACTAAACAACACAACCTCATTTTGACTTCATCTCTACTTTCATTCACCAGTGTCAGGACTTGTATCGACGGCGGGCCATCCAAGAAAAACAGGCCTAAGAAATTTGATGCTGGACCTCCCATAACAAACACAATTATCCCTTCTCAATGGTCTTTCAAAAAGGATCTCCAGGTCCAAAAAGAATCCTCTGACCCTAACAACGATAGAAACTGATCAGTCAGTGAATATCCTTCATCTATTCGCTTGGCCAGTTATTTTGTCGTAAAGGAGAATTGTGATTGGAAGAATATTGATGTTTTGCTCCCCCCCCCCCCCCGAAGTGGAGAGGGTAACTTTCAACAAACCATAGTATATTGTTATTTATGCATACCATTTTACTCTTTGACTTGGCAAATCAATAGACCCAATTATTCTGGAACTTTGCCGGAACTACCGAATTTGCTTGGCTCTAGTGGGTCAATCCATTTGGCATACAATAGCTTGCCTCCAGTACCTGTGTTCTTGGACACACGAAAACCTCGCCCTTATACATTTGATCCGCTTTTATGCTCCTAAGATTTTCCGAGAAGGCGTGATCAAATTTAATAAATATGGTCACAATGCCAACATCACCAGTATGGATGATGACAATGACCGTGATTGGATGGGGAGATTTATTGTTGTCGCTCTTTGAGATATTTTACCGGCACCAGCATCCCCTATCCATGAATTCTGGAACTACACTCGAAGATTTCTCAAGTATCTTTTACTATGTTATTTTGAAAGTGTTTTCACTCTCTCTTAAACTTTACTTCCTTCTATTTTATCCACCCTCTTGGTTCTCCCAGTAGTAGAGAACTTTTGGATACTTTCACACCAGATCTATACTTGTGGAAGGAAATTTCAATAAAGAAAAACTGGAAGGGCAAAGATCATGGTGAGAAAAGCTTCATCTTTCCCTTATTGACATATGCCTCTATACATTAATAGATTTCTTATGTTACTACTTCAGGCCTTCCAAAGGGATTATCCGTTTGCCCTACTATTGAGATTTTACTTGATCCGAAGGTAGCTCAACAGCGGCTTCAAGAGGTCCTTGACCGGAAAAGAGCTTGTGATGTAGCTCTTATTTCCACTGAAGGTGCATCATTGATCATTCCGCCAAACCAATGAGAGGAAAACAAAGATGAAGCATCCATCTAAGACTGAGGCTAAAGAGAAGCCATAGATTACATAAGAGATCTCGACCGGACATAGTGGTCATTGATGAAGAAGAAATCGAGTAGACACCGAAACAGTTTCTCTTCAAAGAAGAAAAAGAAAAACACCAATAGCTCCATTGGAGGATGTAGAGGGGCTATTTTGAGAGTATAAATTGGCTAATTCTCACTTTTGGACTCTGATTGTCCCTAATAATTAGAAAGGCTATGTTTTAGGTACTACCCCAACTTCGGCTCCACTACCGTCACCTGTCTCGCCACCTGTCTCCATCGAACAAGATCAAAGGTGCATGTTCTCCTGATCACCCGATCAGGGGAACATAGACATTTTTCCAACTTTCATCTGAAATCCTAATAGTTATTGTTTTACCTTTACAGTTTCAGACAAATGCTACTTACTCTCCAAATCGGTTGGGGCAGCCAACTACGTGAAGCCTCTAGCTTCGAATAAGGATTGGAGAAAAATGGAAGCTCTCTCCGCTGAATGCTTAATCAACAACATCATGCATCTCTCTGCTCAGGTATCATTCATCTTCCTCTTAGAGTTTGCAAAAGATGATACTGGACAAAGAAGCGCTTCAGCCTAAGCGGGATCAACTCACTGAGAGTCTTCCTGTTCTAGAGGCCAACTTTCTCAAATGGGCGAACTTGAAGCCCGACTTTGAAAGTAAGGTCCTTACATATAATTATAACCTATAAAAAGGTTTCCCTTGGTAGAGCACCATCGTGAATGGCTAAAATATTCAAGTATCTTAAAAGGCTTCATTTTTTATCGAGTATTTCGAAGCCTAAGCAACTCAGAGTTATTATCAAAATCGGACCTTATTCGGGCTTCTGGGAAGGGAGTACTCTAGACTATGTCCATTTTTATGCTAAGACTTTAATGACAATCCTCAAATAGAAAGTTGCAAACATATACTGAGAAGTAAATGACGTAGTATAGTCGAAGGGAAAATTTAATATATTCCAAAAATATTTACAAAGGCATGATAAACCAGCCTCAAAATAAAAAACAAATGTACAAAAGAAAATAAAAAATAAGCTAAGGCATCTTCTCCTAAACTTCACCAGAGCCCGACTCAGCACCGGAACCCTCTGGCTCATATCGCTCTTTTGCCTCGGCCTCTTGGCCTCTTCAATCTCAGCCGACAGATCAGACCCCCGGGTGTGAATCTCCTCGAGGTTCTCCCTCCTCAATAGCCACTTTACAAACTCGGTCTTTGTTCTTAAGTGGGACTCGATTATTTCCATGTCGATTTTGTATTGTGCCAGCATCTCCTCGACCTCAAAGGAATCAATCGAAGCCGCCTTTAACTTGGACTTCAGAGCGGTATACTCCCGGTCGAGGTCGTCCCATTCTGAAATGGTCGAACCTAGTTGAGCTCGGATCTCACCATTTAACCGAGATCATTTGTCGACCTTTTCCCTCATCACCCGGAGTTGGTCGTTGATCGATGCCAACTCCTCTTTGGTGGCCTCCTTTTTTAAGGACAGAAGTTCTATCCTACTCCTCAGCGTCTTGGCCAAAGCATTAAGATCATTCATCTCGGCTCGGAGCAGGTCAATCAAGTATACCTTCTCCTAGACCTATGAGGTTGCGTCGTTAGCTACTACAATCAACCACTCGTTTTTAATCTCAAATATCCTTACCTTTTCAATCAGTTCTCCATGCTCCCATTTGACGGACGAAGCCTCCCTTTGAGCCTTTTCCAGCTTAGCTTGGAGAATTGGGAGATCCCTGAATGCCTCATCTTTTTGCTCGCTGAAGGCCTTGTACATATCCTTATGCCGGACTTGCTCATTGAGCGCAAATTTGAGCTGGCTAACTTCCATCAAAAACCGGTGGAAGCTTTCATGATGGAGCATCGAAGCCTGAGAAACAATTGATGAGATCATGAAAAGACGTTAAGGTTAAATGAACTACAAGAAGGATACAAAGGAAGGGAAACATACCCAGCTCAGTGCTTGTTGTGCCTCGTTGAAGAGGCCCGGTGCGCTCACTTCGTTCATCCTCGCCTAATCCTCTTTAGTCACCAAACAATGAAGGTAGCTGGCCACTCCAATGGGTCTGGACGGCACACGGGTATCCAATGGGATCGTCAATACGATCGTTCTTTTGCGGTCAGGATCCACACTCAGAGCAGGGAACTACTTTACTAGCTTCGGGCTCGAGCTCAGTCCATCTGCTTCCCATGGCCCGTCCTTTTTCGGGATCTCTAGGCGACCGAACCCGAAATACTCCTCCAGTGCTCCGATGTCCACACCCTCAAAGAATAAATTGATGGCCTCATCTGCGGCCTGGGATGTCTTGTTGGGCTTCCCTTTGATGGCTTGAGCCTCATCAAATAAAGACTCCATATGAGATGGTGACTCCGTAATATCAAGATTGCCCTACCGGTAAGGAAGAGGGAAAACGGTGTTGTCATCTATCTCAACCAGTTTCCCGAGGCGCTAGCATTGTAGCCCTCCTTTCTTTCTCTATTTATCTATAAACCCCTATCTCTTTTTACTGCGCCCGAGAAAGAAAAGATCCAGTTCGGGACCCCGACCGGCGGTTTCCCTCAGAGCAGGAGTAGGTTCTCAGGATACCGTAGCCACCGGTTTTTCTTCGGGCTCCCGAGCCAAGAAGGGGTCAACCTCCTAGTCACTCCCCCCGGTCGCCGCCAACTCCTCTTCATTAATGGCCGGCCCATGGGTGACAAACTCCAGATCATCATCTTCAAGGTAATCCCTGAGCCGAAAAAGGGAGTTGGGGCTCCGTACCCTACCCAGGGTACTCATCTTGTTACTCCTTCGGACCAAAACTACTACCTTCTTCTTCTTGGCCTCAAATTTCGCTTCCGGGGAGCCCGCAGATTTCCTTTTTTTTTTCTTTTTGTCCTTCTTTGCAGTAGCTCTAGGCTGTCCCAAAGCGGAGGATTTATTGAGTGAGGACGAAGCCTCGTCATTGTCTAATGCCCAGAGCTCAGTGGTCTTGGGAAAACCTATAAAAGAGAGAAAACTTAGTGGAAATGACGGTTGAGTATGAGAATAGACTTGGTCGGGAGGAGCACTCACCATGGGAATGGGCCTCCCATTTGCCCTTTGAGGGTTTGTGCCATTCGCGCTCGGAATACAATAGTTGTTTGCAGATCCCCTCGACCCACTCTTTGAAGCGGGGAACTACGTTGGGAACTCAGGAAATCGTTGCATGATGGTAGAAGCAAGCCATAAGAAAAAAAACAAAAGGAATTCTAAGTACTCAAAAGCGAAATAAACTTACGGGCTAAGTTCCAATTTTCAGGGAACGACAAGAATTAGGAGGGAATGAGATCCTCGGGTTTTACCCGAACGAATCCCCTTGCCAGCCTCGATCCCTATCTTCATCGCTACTAGAAAACGGAGCTTTACTTGCCCAATGAATGAGCTAGATTAACCCCCCAAGGAAAATTAAGGGACTGTAGAGATGAAGCAGGTGGTCGATGGTAAATTGAGGTGCTTTAGTGTTGTTGACAAAATGGCAGAGGTGGGTTATAATTCTCCAAAAGGACGGGTGAATCTGCTCGTACCTTTTGAAAAGGTTAAGGTTTATGGATCCACCTGGGCAAGTGTGAAGGAATAAGTGTAAATGACGAGCACAAAACATAATACAAAATTATTGCTCGCTAGTCAAAGATAGTATAGTTTACTTATCGTCTCCATAGGGATTGGATTTAAATAGTGTTCGAATAATCTTCAATTGCTTACTATCCAAAAAATTTTACACTTGATTTGATGATTATCAACTATGATTAACTACTGAAAATTAAGCAATTAACAATTGATCACAAAAGACAGCAGATGAGAAACGAAGAAATATCAACGAGAGAAATAAGAGTGATTAACTAGACAGGTGCAAGATAACTGACTTGGGATCCAATGCTTGAGTTAGTTCACTCTATAATACGGTTGATTCCCACGAATTCAAAAGATAATTAGATTACACTTGAATTTAATGTTTCTCTTTCGATTAAACGTTAATTTTAGTAATTAATCCAGTTGAAGCACGGTAAACAATTGCAACGAAGAAAATGATTATGGTCTAAAGGGTAACTTCTCATGAATATTTCCCTATTTTCTAGTTCAATTAAGAATTCAAGAGGCTCTTTCGATTATCTATTTGAATCACGAATTTAAACTAGAGCATAATATGTGAAGCAATTCAATATCAAGCTCCTCTTTCGATTAAGCAAAATAAAAAATAACTTCACAATACGAATTAAAACTCCATCAATTAATTCTAACAATTATCAAGAATCGAATGCCTAATCGAATTATCAAAACACCAAATATGTCAATACCCTAATGGAAATTACTCCATTGCAATGGAAAAAGTCATCTCAATAAGGTTTTAAAACAAAGAAAACATCAATGCTAATAATTCGATAAAAGCTCCCGTATTACGCCGATCGTTGGTTGAAATCTTGATGAATTCTTGACTCTTCTTTCCTTGGTTGGTTCCCAAATATTTTATAGGTCAAAAGTCCTTCAAAAAATGTGTTTTCAGCATATTTATACCAAGTAGGAACGAACCCGAACGAAACTATCCTCTTTGAGCCGAAGTAGTAAAACCTGCAAACTTTTTACACTTCATGTGCCGCACGGTGCATCGGATTACGCGTTGCATTAGTGTAGTTTACACAGTTGCAAACTCTTTGAACTCCCAAAGTCTGACAGACATTTGTGTTAGTGTGTCGCACTATGCATCGCAGGCTGCGTCGCAGTAGTGCATTTTCTTGTCATACCAAAAAACCCAGTCTCTGAACTTGTTAAACTTCTGATGCATATTTGCACTAATGCATCGCATGCTGTTGTGCTTAGTGTGTCGCATTAGTACATTTGTTATGGCCCTTGCACTTTCTTCCCACTTTCGTATGCAACACATGTCCACGAGCCCTGGATGCGATCCCGGTTTAATTCTTTGGCTTTAGCTCCAATTCATCCTTTTAACTCGGAATCATTTCCTGCAAGGTATAAAACACGTAAGTGCAAATCACCATCATTTAAGCTCAAACACACATAAAATGCAGTAATTAGAGTGTAAACTAAACACGGGTTTCTAGCCTACCATCAACACCCCACACTTATACCATTGCTCGTCCTTGAGAAACCAAACTACACTTCACATAGACACGAACTTTTCATCAACCAACTTCCCTAACGTGTCATTCCAAGAATATTTAAAGCAGACTAAGCACCCTATCATAACATCCTAACCTCAAAATTCGACTCAAAAGCACCATGCATATTTTTTCGCAACCTGCTCACTTACTCTAACACAGAGGTCAACGTCATTACCTTTCATTCGCATGTCATATGCCCTTACACCAAAGAAAGAGAGAGTAGTTCCATACAAAATAAAAATCACGAACCACTGGAACTTAAGATAGACATAATTCACTCACTCTCAAAATCAAAATTCATGTGCCATAGAAGATGTACCATAGTCTTTCCCGTCATGCAATACTCTACTAATTGAGCTCACTCAGGCAAAGATCAAGTAGGACTTTATTTTGGTTGTATTGTAGGTTGCGGGACGAGTAGGATACAATTTGGATAATAGTGGCCACACCTCCCTGAGCATTTTAATACATATAATTGCACAGATTCAAACCCTAACCTTTACATCATATTAACACCAAGCTCCCAATTTCTTTAAGCACAGATAAAGAAAGATTTACCACTAGCAAGGAATAATTTTCTTTATAATATATACAAACACTAACATTTTTTTCTCTTTTTCTAAATTCTGATTTTCTTTTCTTTCTCTCAAAAATTATTTTTCAAACAGTGCATCTTTCTCCTTTTCTATAGTTCCACTCAAAAACTCAACCATACCTCCACTTAACTTTTAACAAGCTTAACAATATATCAAATACTCATAGAGAGGTAAAAGGTTCAAACAAATAGTCAATTCAAAACAAAGGGATCGGGCTTGTAGTGTGGTTGCCAAAGAAAATAGGATTACAGGCTCAAAGGGGCTAACTAGGATACACAATAATTAGGCAGGTCATAGGCATATAATTGGCTCACAAAGAAATGCCTATATCACTTCCTAGATTGAACAAGGCTACTATTTTGCTTTGCAAACACACGGAGGAAGTTCTAGACATCAACTGACATGCACAGAATATCAACAAAAACCTCACTCACCCTTTGGCACATAATTCACTTAGGATCGGATCTATCCCAACTCCCTAGTCAAAGCGGCTAAGCAAAGTCACAATAAACTAATTTAAGGCACTTATCTAAAAGTCAGGAACTAAGTCTAGGTGTCACAACTAAGGCACTCACCACTCTTAAGGCATATGCAGTCAAGAGAAATTTCTTCAAATTAGCACTGTGACTCACGATTCTATATTCCCTTAAAAAAAATTCTACACCCGGTTCAAGTAAACCCTTGGAAAAGAACCGCGACACAAAAAAACTAAGGTGGAGGTATTACACTACCTAAGAAAGGAAAACAAAAGACATATTTTTGGATTTTCAATTTTTTTTATTTCTTTTTTTGTATTTTTCTCGTTCGACTTCAAATCCCTTAAGAAGTCAGTCGACAAAATCCATCGTTGGGAAAAGTCGAACTACTACTACATGAGTTACTAGTTATTACAGGCCAAATAAAATTTAGAGTTACGATTACATGCCACATTATCTAATAAGCAAGAAACAAAACAAAACAAATACAAGAAAATAGGAAGGCCCCACCCCACACTTAAGATATAGCATTGTCCCCAATGCAAAGTAATAAAACAAGGGTGGTAAAGGACTCCCTGAGGCCTAGGCCAAGTTATTGGCACCATCAGTAGTGCCGAGAATAACAATCTCATCCTCGTCCTCTGCAATAGAGGTGACATCTTCATCAGGACGAAGTGCAGGACTACCATCCAACCCCAGAAAATGCCTCGCAGGGGCGCGCAAATGGGACTGCTACGCCAAAGCCTCAATATCAACCTCTCCACGAGCAACTCGAAGTTGCATGTCAGGGAACATAAACTGCATCATATCCTCCATCCTGTCATGCCTCTGGTCCGAGATCAGAGCGACTCTTAGAGGATTTGAATCCTGCACAGCAGTGATATCATAAAGCTTGGTGACTGGGAGAAGTTGTCAATCAAACTGATCTTCAACAGGCATACTGTGGCATAGTAGCAACCTAGTCAACATGCTCGGATTAAGCAACTTCTGCAATCCAACCATCCTCACCCTAGCCATGTTAGAAATAATAATCTTGCCTGTATTCAACGACATCCGGTTCATCATAGCATATATCAAACATACCCGGAGCTGCAAAATAGTGGAATCATTGCAGCTTGGTAAAATTTTCTTATTGATAAATTGTAACAATACTTTGGCGGGTAGATGAAAATTGGCTTGAGTCATGGCAGAATGATGGTCATCCCTATCCTTATTCCAAGCAACTAAAGAATTAGTTCCGCAGAGAAGTTCACGGATGGCTTGGTAAGCAGACCTCTTAATAATTGCCTCGAACTGAGCATAGGACGCATTCCTGAAACCCAACTCATCATTAATTATCTCAACAGAAAACTCGACTCTCTTTCCATGAATTTTGATAGTGTACTCACCATCATACTGGAATCCGAGTACCTATTTGGCGCAGAACTCCTTTACTATACCAAAATTAGCTCCTCCGATGGAATCATACAGGACATCCAATTTCATTACGGCGATGTTGGCATATAGCTATGGATATTTTTTCTGAAACTTCTGCCAATCAATCCCAACTTCAGCAGTAGGCTCCCCAGATGGGACAAAATCACAAAACCACTCACGTGATTGGGTCAGCCCTGATAAAATCCCATATATGGGCTCTGGCATATCAGTACTTGAGTATGGCACATCAGGGTATGAGCCGTATAAGGAGTCCACATCTGTGGGTGCCCTCCTAGCAGGCCGACGACTACTAGGAAGCACCTGTAGGAGCGCCGGTATTAATGTGTTTTCTAGCACAGCGAGGCATTATTCATGCACAAGACGAACAACTTAGCTATGACACATCAAACCAAAAGCAAGGTCAAAACAGGGGGAGAGCCACCCCCTACTTATGTCATTAGCATGCTCACAGGAAAGAACCAGGGGAATCAGACTACCCCATATTTAGCAAAACAAAATATTCACAACTCGCCAATAGCGATATAGAGGCTTTACAACCACCACAATTATAGCAACGTGTTTAGTCCGTGACTACCACCCTACACTTATAATACCTAAACACTCTATGAACAAAATATGCATCACCTCAAGCATTATCAATACTGCAGCATTCTTCTGTTCAAGCAATTAGTTAAACACCTACCATACTCAATTTCTTGATGACAATGTCGAGAATAAAATGCGCTCAAGCAACTTATTTTCTAAGTACAACAAAGTATCATCTAGGCATTACATGCTCGGGATGACGGTCGATTAGCACTAGTGGCCAATTCTACACACATTGCATTTATAGGCTATGACCAACCACCCCTTGCGCACAAATTCATAATTTACATAACATTCTAGCCAATACAACCCAACATGGCCAAAATCCCAATCGTTTCCATTCAAGAAATTAATCGAACACCTAGCATGCAAAAGTGGAAAGGAATAACTACATGATGGTAGGGTATAAATTCGTGTTTTAGCCGTAGTATTGCACTCTAATTACTACATTTTACGTGTTTTTGAGCTTAAATGATAATAAATTACAGTTATTACGTGTTTTATATCTTGCAGGAAATGATCCCAGGCTATTAAGGTAATTTAGAGCTAAATCGAACAAGTTAAAGCTTTCAAGTCTGAGTAGATGCCCAAGAAATTAAGCTGGAATCACGTTCGGGGGTCAATCACCAAGTCTGAATATCAAAAAATGGATGAAAGAATTTACTCAGGGGAAAAAAACACAGTCGTGCCGCATGGGGCGTCGCGAGGTGCAGCATGGCAGTGTAAATGGGGTATGACTGGCGTTTTTGCAAGCTCTCTGAATTTTCGCACAAGCGCGCCGCATGGCGCGGCGCAGGTGTACAAAATTGTCAGAGTAATTTCCTATTTCGCCTAAGAAATGGTAGTTTCATCCGGGCTTATTTCTATAAGGTATAAATACACCAAAAATACGATTTTAGAGGACTTTTGACTACGAAAGATTGGATAATCAACCAAGGCAAGAAGACTCAAGATTTCATCAAGATTTCAACCAACAATCAGTGCAATACGGGTGTTTGTGTCAAATCATTAGCATTAATGTTTTCTTTATTCTTAAACCTTATTGAGATGGTGTTTTTCATTGCTACAGAGTAATTTTTATTAGGGTATTGACAGATACGGTGTTTTGATAACTTGATTAGGGATTCAATTCTTGATAATTGTTAGAATTAATTGATGGAGTTTTAATTCGTATTGTGGAGTTTTTATTATTTTTCTTAATCGAAAAAGAAGTTTGATATTGAATGTCTTTACATCTTATGCTCTAGTTTAAATTTGTGATTTAAATAGGTAATCGAAGAGCCTTTTGAATTATTAATCGAACAAGAAAATAGGAAAATATTCGTGAGAAGTTACCCTTTAGATCGTACCCATCATTTTATTGTTGAAATTATTTATGGTGCTTTAATTGGATTAATTATTGAATTTAACGTTTAATCGAAAGAGGAACATTAACTTCAAGTGTAATCTGATTATCTGTTAAATTTGTGAGAATCAAAAGTATTATAGAGTGAACTAACTCAATAATTGAATCCCGATTAAGTTATCTTGCACCTATCTAGACAATTACCCTTATTTCTCTCATTAATATTTCTTCGTTGCTCATCTGCTGTCTTTTGTGATCAATTATTAATTGCTTAATTTTTAGTAGTTAGTCGTAGTAATAGTCATCAAATCAAGTGTAAATTTTACTGGATAGTAATCTACTGAAGATTAATCAAACATTGTTTAAATACAATCCTTGTGGAGATGATAATTAAACTATACTATCAAAGAAGGAAGCTTCAAAGTGAGGAAAAAAGTTTATTTTTGGAATGACCATTTCTTTTTTAAACTGTGTGCAAATGGTGTGATTCAAATATGTGTGCCTGAAGGAGAGATGGAAATCATTCTATCTCATTGCCATGATAGAGCAGCTGGAGGACACTATGGTGGAAATCGCACTGCAGCAAAGGTCATGAAAGCCGGTTTCTATTGGCCTACCTTGTACAAAGATGCACGAGCGTATGTAGCTGCATGTGACAACTGTCAAAGGGTAGGTAATATTAGCAAGAGGGATGAAATACCTCTCAACTCCATTCCGATATGTGAAATTTTTGACATTTGGGGCATTGCCTTCATGGGCCCGTTCCCATCGTCTCATTCTTATGAGTATATCCTAGTAGTCATTGACTACATCTCTAAATGGGTCGAAGCAATCCCTACTAGGACCAATGATGCTCGGGTGGTGTGTGAGTTCTTACGGAAGAACATCTTTACCCGCTTTGGGACACCTCAAGTGATTATCAGTGAGGGTCGCACTTTGTGAACAAGCAATTTGCTGCATTGTTGTCTAAGTATGGGGTCACACACAAAACAGGAACTCCATACCATGCCCACACAAGTGTGCAAGTGAAGTGGCTAACCTTGAACTTAAATGGATTCTTGAAAAGACGGTTAGTGCTTCTCGTAAAGATTGGTCAGTAAAGTTGGATGAAGCTCTATGGGCGTATAGAACTGCGTTCAAAACAATCATAGGGACTTCACCATTCAAATTAGTGTGGAAAATCATGTCATCTACCTATTGAGATAGAACATAAAGCTTATTGGGCAATTAAGATGCTTAATCTTGATCTTAGTCCTGCAGGTGAGCATAGGTTGGCGCACATGAACGAATTGGAGGAGTCTAGACTGGACGCGTATGAAAGTGCATGAATCTTTAAGGAGAAGACAAAGAGGTGGCATGATCTCCTGATTAAGCCAAAGGAGTTTCATGAAGGGAACAAGTCTTACTATACAATAGTAGATTCAGGTTGTTCCACGGAAAATTCAAGTCGAGTTTGACAGGTATGTATCTAGTGAAACATGTCTCACCATATGGCGCCATTGAGATCCAAGATGAGGAAGGGAATGAAATCTTTAAGGTGGATGGGCACAGGTTGAAACCGTACCTTGTTAGAGGATTTGTCAAGCAATCCTCTGGCATTGTGATCAAATGAGCCTAAGTGACGGAGTCAAGCTGACGACTATAACTCATAACTACTTCTAACTTTTTTCTTGCTTTTGTAGAATAGTTAGATAATTGTAGGGTAGGATTATTAGAGTTTAGGAGTTTCGATAATTGTTTGAACAGGTATGATCATGAATTGGACACAAAAGAAGTACATAATAGAGTATGGTGCAACCCGTAGGCTAAAATGTGAAAATAAAGCGAAACTCTAAGAAATATGGGAGGCCGCGCCAGGCCAAATTGCTCCTCTGACAGAAATTTAGCTCTCTAAATAACACCACTACCGCACCGCATGGGGCGCCGCACCCAATGATGCGGTAGTACAAAAATGCGGCCACAGAAAAAAATGAAAAAGTTAAAAAAAATTGCACGCTCAGTTTACTCTAACCCCCCCCCCCCCATATCTCTCATTCTCTCTCTCAAATCTCCCCTCTCTAACTCACCCCAAATCCCCCATTCTTCTTCTTCTTCTTCAAATTTCCTCCACTCACATTCTCCCTCATTCATCACTCATCAAGATAAGTTCTCTCTCGTCTTATTCTCCCTTTCTTTTAGTATTTATTTGTAATATGTAGCTAGTTTTAGTTTAATTTAACCTAACCCTAGATAGTTAAAGTTTTTACAATTTTTCTAGTAATTTCATCTAGTCTGGCCGAGATTGTGCTTGGAGTTGTTGGGATTTTTGTTATTATTATCATTGTGGATAATTTTTGGTGTGTTTTGATGGTGTTGAAATAATTTTATGATGAAGTATGTTGGAGGTGCCTATGGGGCCGAAAATGGGAGGAACTTTTGTGCAAACTTGGAGCAATTTGTGCCATTGTTACATTGTGGTTGTTGTTGGGTGGTTTATTGGTATGTTTGTGTAATGATTTTAGACAAATTGAAGTTAAAATTATGAGTTGAACTCCATTATTATAATGTATTTGATAAAATACCTCAATGACATAGAATGTGTAGTTGTTTCTTAATTGCAGGATAATTGTTATGAGATAATGTGATGCTCGATGATAAGTGTGGGGATGGAGGTCATGTTCTTATGTTGTGAAACCTTAACGTGTTAGCCCCGAGTGCTAATCGATTGACCATCCCATGCTAATGTGTTGTTAGGTGCTAATTGGGTTGTCCGATTTATGCTAAGTACTTGTGTACGTTGTATTTTAACTTCTTAATTTTGTTAGTGGTAAATTAGAATAACTTATTATTCTTCTTTTCTTAGTTACTAGTTTAGCTTCTAAATTTTGTATTTTATACTAGTGTAGTTTGTGGTTATGTTGTTGTAATATTATGTTGGTACTTGGGTGGGTTGTTGATTACTTATGTCCTGCTTTCAATGGGATAGTCTAAGTCCCCGATATACATTGTACTTGTGAACATGCCAATAACATAAGTGTGGGGTGGTTACCCCGTTTGGTCTTGTTTTTGTTTTAATTTTTATGGATAATTTTGTCTATCTTGTGCAGGTATAATGTCTCGTTGTCCTAGCAAATATTCTAACACAGGTTCCTCCGAGGTTGCCTCTAGTAGATGTCGAGGAGGTAGGCGAGCACCTCCCCCCACCTGCCCTAGTGGAGGAGGAAGAGGAGCACATTAATCCAGATGCGGATGTAGTACCAAGCTGCAAATATGGCATTCGAGTTGTTCCAGCTCATGCTAGGATGTGGTACCGGACCTTTGTTCCGGCGGTGAGTCTCGACCCAGAAGTTAGTATTAATGATGGCAAGCTAGCCCGGAAGTACTCGGGGATTTACAACAACATCAGATACCTAGGTTTTGAAAGCTTGTTCTATCCTGGTGAGTTGGTGAACGTGAACATGGTCAAGGAGTTCTATGCTAACTGGCAACCTGAGGCTAGTTTAGATGCGGTGTATGAAGTGGAGGTGAGAGGCAAGATGATTCCCTTTTCTTCATGGGTAATCAATCAAATCATGGGGTTCACGGAGCACCCTCATAAGTTGTTCCTGAGGTTGCGGCGTCGGCCCCCCTATCATGATATTAGACGCAAGTTGTGTGGTGTGGGTTCTCTTTCCACATGGACGCGAGATGCTAATGAGTTCCACAAAGACATGAAGAAGTGTAATTTAAAGCGTCCAGCCAGAGTCGTTCTCCGGTTGATTAATGCAAAGATCATGCTTACCCAGAACGACACTAACATCTCTCGGTTGAAGGTGTGTCTCATTTATGCTATCTTGACTCGGATGATGTTCGATCTTGGTAAGATTATGCTTGAGCACATGGCTTGGGTACGACCACTTGGGCCCCTCCGCCTATACTTCTTAAGTATGGTCACGCGGCTTCTGAGGACGCACCATGTGGAGGAGGAGTTCCATTATGATCGAAAAATTTTGATGATGCAGCCTCTTAAGGCCTTTGATGTCATAGTTGTGATAGACCCCCCCCCCTTCTGTTGTTGTTCCTGTGGATCAGAGATTACTTCATGTCGAGGAGACACTGCAGCTGCTATTTGCTGATATGCACCTTCGTGCTACTCGGGGAGAGACTGATTTGGCAGAGATGCAAGAGGACTACCCCCTCTCCACGGTCACTCAGTAGTGGTTGGGCTTGGCCGATGGAGCACAGATGCCACCGGATGAGGACATAAACTTTGATCCCTCCGATGATGATGAGTATCTGCACACCTTTGATGGTGTTGATGAGGAGTAGGCCACGGGCCTCAAGGAGTTACCTTTTCACTCTTGTTTTACTGTTTTGTATTGGGGACAATGCAATTTCTTAAGTGTGGGGTGGGGTGCTCTTATTTGGTTGTATTTGTATTTGTTTCCATTTGCCATTTGGTTTTGTTTGATTTGTTTCTTACTTTCTTAGACAATATGGTCAGTAAATTATAACTCTAAATTTTATCGGCCCGGAATAGTTAGTAATTAATTATTTAGTATTGACTCTTCCCGATGAAGGATTTCGTCAACTGACTTCTTAAGGGATTTGAAGTCAAACGAGAAAAATACAAAAAAATCAAAAAATTTGAAAACCTAAAAATATGTCTTTAATTTTATTTTATTTTATTTTATTTTACTTTCTTAGGGGGTGTAACAATTCCTCATTGGTTTTTCTTTGTGCCGCGATTCTTTTCCAAGGATTTTAATTGAATCGGGTGTAGTTAGTTTCTTTGTTTTTTTGTTTTATAGGAATAAAAGAATATTGAGTCACAATGCTAATTTGAAGCAATTTTCCTTGGTTGCATATGTCTTGAGAGTGGTGAGTGCATATGCTGTGACACCTAGGCTCAGTTCTTGACTCTTAAGTAAGTAGCTTAAATTGTGTGATTGCAACTTTGCTTAACTACTTTGACTAGAGAGTCGGGATAGATCCGATCCTAAGTGAATTATGCGCCAATGTGTGAGTGAGGTTTTTGTTGGTATTTTGTGCATGTCAGTTGATGTTTACAACTTACCCCGTGTGTTTGCAAAGAAAAATAGTAGTCTTGTTCAGTCTAGAAAGTGATATATGTATTTCTTTGTGAGCCAATTATATGCATGTAACCCGCCTAATTGTGTCACGACCCAATTTCACCTATAGATCGTGATGGTGCCCAACACTATAGCTAGGCAAGCCAACTAATACATTAAAGGTATATCAATAAAATTTAAATCCAAGAAAATAATAAGACACCAAATTCTACCAATGTATGTACCAAGACCTGGTATCACAAGTGTATGAGCATCTAGTAGATTATACAAAACCTCAAATATTGTCTGAAATAAAAATAGACAGAATAAAAAATACAAGGAGAGACACCGGTAGCTACAGAACGGCTCAGAAAGGCAGATCACCACTATGCCCCTGGATAACGTGGGTGTAAAACGATAGGTCCCCCACTAGTACTTGCCTCAGGTCCTGCACAAAAAGTACAGCAAGTGTAGTATGAGTACGTAAACAATGTGTATCAAGTAAGTATCAAGCCTAATCTCGAAGTGGTAGAGATGAGATGGCCAACTTTGACACTCAATATGGGTCAATAATAATAACTGATATAAAACTAGAATATTTAAATAAGCATAATTCACAGAATTTACGATAATTTATTTAACCAGTAGAAATAATTAAATTCCTTCAAATGCAACAATTCTCAATATATTAATTAAATTCCTTCAATTTCAATAAAATTTTCAATTTATCAATTAGCTTTACAAGCTGCAATAAACTATCAAAATATCATGTAATTATTATTATTAGGCACGATTTTCTGTCGAGGTCGTACGGCCCGATCCAGAGTGTCGTGTACACTGCCAAGAGACGTGCCGCACGATCCATAGATGCATTTATCCTGTCGAGGCGTTCGGCCCGCTCCACAAGAGAGGAGGACATTTTCTTATGTATCTCCGGGAAATAGAGTATATTCATTATAAGATAAATTCGGGAGGATGAACAATTCCTTTTAATAATGAATTAATTTAAACAAAAAATTAAGCATATGAGATTTTCATCTTTTAATATTTTTACCTAACAATTCACAATATATATATATATATATATATATATATATATATATATATATATATATATTAATTAAACAAAGAATACAATTTGCACAAGTAATTCATGCGTGTGTCCTAAACTATCCGGACTTTAACATTAATAGTAGCTACGCACGGACTCTCATCACCTCATGCGTACGTAACCCCCACAATTAGAAACAATTATTTAATTTAAATACCTATGGGATAATTTTCCCTTCACAAGATTAGACAAGAGACTTACCTCGTCTTGCTCCAATTTAATCCACTAGTAGGCCTTTTTCTCGATTATCCAACTTCAATTGGCTCGAATCTAACCAAGAATAATGCGATACAATCACTAAAATTTATAGGAATCAATTCTTTAAGAAAATACTACATTTTTAATAAAATCCCAAAATTAATTAAAATTTTTGTCTGTGGGGCCCACATCTCGGAATTTGGCGAAAGTTATGAAATCCGATGATCCATTCAATTACGAGTCCAACCATACCAGTTTCACTCAAATCCGACTCTGAATCGATACAAAAATCTCAAAAATTCGTTTCTATGAGATTTCTAAAATATTCCCAAATTTAAATCTCAAAACACTAATTTATGGTGAAAACAACAATATACTTGTATATGTAGACCGAATCCGAGTTAGAATCACTTACCCCAATTATTTTTCCCTTGAAAATCTGCCAAAAGTCGCCTCTGCTCAAGCTCAAGTTCGTCAAAAATGGCAAAATGGTACGAATGCCCTCTTTTATAAAACTACCCATGCAGCCTTCGGAATTGGGCCTCAATCGTGGCTTCGATCGTGGCCCTCGAGCCTAGCTTTGGTCATGGCCTCGATCATGGCCTCGAGCCTGGGACTCCGGTCATGGCCTCGAGCTTGGGACTCCGGTCATGGCCTCGATCATGGCCTCGAGCCTGGGACTCGGTCATGGCCTCGATCATGGCATCGAGCCTGTTCCTTCGATCGTGACCCTCAATCTTGGGTCTTGATCCTGGCCCTCGAGCCTTGCCTTCGATCATGATCCTCGAGCCTTGCCTTCGATCATGGCCCTCGAGCTGGTCCCGTGATCGTGGCTTCGATACTGAGCCTCGTCCCTGGCTTCGACTCACGCCGTCGACCCTGGGCTCGATATCTGGGCTCGATCACAGCCCAGAATATCCAGCAGAAGGGAAAATTGCAGCAACTTTTTAAGTCTAACTTTTGATCCGTTAACCATCTGAAACTCACCTGAGGCCCTCGGGACCTCAACCAAATATACCAATAAGTCCTAAAACATCATACGAACTTATTTGAAACCTCAAATCACCTAAAACGACGCTAAAACTACGAATTATGCTCCAATTCAAGCTTAATGAAACTTAGAATTTCCAACCTCTACACTCGATGTCGAAACCTATCAAATCAACTCCGATTGACCTCAAATTTTGCACACAAGTCATAAATGACATAATGGAGCTATGAACATTTTCGGAACTGTATTCGTACTCAAGTATCAAAAAGTCAACTCCCCGATCAAACTTCCAAACTTAAATTCTTGTTTTAGCCATTTCAAGCCTAATTTCACTACGAACTTCCAAATAAAATTCTGATCACGCTCCTAAGTCTAAAATCACCATACGGACCTACCGAAACTATCAAAACACTAATCCGAGTCTGTTTGCTCAAAATGTTGACCAAAGTCAACTCAGTTGAGTTTTAAAGCTCTAATTCACATTTTAATCCATTTTTCACATAAAAACTTTCCGAAAAATTTTACGGACTGCGCACGCAAGTCGAGGAATGATAAATAGTACTTTTCAAGGCCTTAAAATACAGAATTAGTTATTAAATTTAAAGATGACATTTTGGGTCATCACATTCTCCACCTCTAAAACAAACGTTCATCCTTGAACGGGTTTAGAATTATACCTGAAGTGCTGAATAAGTGTGGATATCTGTTCCGCATGTTTTCCTCGGCCTCCCAAGTCGCTTCCTCGATTGGTTGGCCCCTCCACTGGACTTTAACTGTAGAAATCCTCTTGGACCTCAACTAGCGAACTTGTTTATCAATAATGGCAACTGGCTCCTCTTCATAACCCAAGCTTTTATCTAGCTAAACTATGCTGAAGTCTATCACATGTGATAGGTCGGCCTGATACTTCCGGAGCATAGATACATGGAAAACCGGATGAACTCCCGATAGTCTAGGAGGCAATGCAAGCTCATAAGCAACCTCCCCAACTCGTATCAACACTCAAATGGGCCTATAAACCTTGGGCTCAACTTGCCCTTCTTCCCGAATCTCATGATTCTCTTCATCGGTGAAACCTTCAAGAGAACTTTTTCACCCATCATAAATGATAAATCTCGCGCTTTCTGATCTGCGTAACTCTTCTGTCTGGACTGTGCTGTACGAAGTCGCTCTTGAATCAACTTTACCTTTTCCAAGGCATCTTTCACCAAATCAATACCATATAATTTAGCCTCACCGGGCTCAAACCATCCGATGGGAAACGACATCGCCGACCATATAAAGCCTCAAATGGAGCCATCTCGATGCTAGATTGGTAACTGTTATTATAAGCGAACTCGGCCAAAGGCAAGAAACGATCACACTGACATCCAAAGTCAATCACACATGCCCTGAGCATATCCTCCAAAATCTGAATTGTCCGCTCTAACTGCCCATCGGTCTGCGGATGAAAGGCTGTGCTGAGCTCTACACGGGTCCCCAACTCACTCTATACTGCTCTCCAGAAATGAGAAGTAATTTAAGGACCTCTATTTGATATGATAGAAATTGGCACACCGTGCAACCAAACTATCTCCTGAATATAAATTTGGGCCAACCTCTCTGAAGTATACATAGTGACAACCGAAATGAAATGTGCCGACTTGGTCAACCTGTCAACAATGACCCAAACTGCATCAAACTTGCGCAAGGTCCGCGGCAACCCAACTACAAAGTCCATAGTGATGCGTTCCCATTTCCACTCCGGTATAGTCATCTGCTGAAGTAGGCCACCTGGCCTCTGGTCCTCATATTTAACTTGCTGACAATTTAGACACCTAGCTACATGCTTAACAATGTCATTTTTCATTCATCGCCACCAATAATGCTGCCTCAGGTCACGATACATCTTCGTAGCACCTGGATAAATAGAATATCGAGAACTATGTGCCTCCTCTAGGATCTTTTTCCTTAGTCCGTCCACATTAGGGACACATGGACGATCCTGGAGTCGCAGAATGCCATCCGCTCCAATAGTAACTTCCTTGGCACCACCCCATAGTACCGTTTCTCAAAGAACCATTAATTATGGATCATCATACTGGCGAGCCTTGATCTGTTCAAATAGTGAAGACCGAGCTACAACACATGCAAAAACTCGGCTGGGCTCTGAAATATCCAGCCGCACAAGTCTGTTGGCCAAGAACTGAATATCTGAAGCCAATGGCCTCTCTTCTGCTGAAATGAAAGCCAAACTACCCATACTCTCTACCTTTCTACTCAAGGCATCTGCAACCACATTTTCTTTGCCCGGATGATACAGGATAGTAATATCATAATCTTTTAGTAACTCAAGCCATATGCGTTGTCTTAGATTTAGGTCCCTTTGCTTGAACAAATGTTGCAAACTGGCGATGATCAGTGTAAACTTCACAAGATACCCCGTAAAGATAATGCCTCCAAATCTTAAGAGCGTGAAAAATCGCAGCTAACTCCAAATCATGTACTGGATAATACTTCTCGTGGGGCTTCAGTTGACGTGAAGCATATGCAATAACTCATCCTTCCTGCATCAATACACAACCCAAGCCAACGCGTGAAGCATTGCAATACACTATATACATCCCCGAACCGGAAGGTAACACTAACACTTGTGTTGTAGTCAATGTTGTCTTGAGCTTCTGAAAGCTCACCTCACAATCATCAGACCATCGGAACGGAGCACCCTTCTGAGTTAATTTGGTCAAAGGTGCTGCAATAGACGAAAAACCCTCCACGAACCGACGATAATAACTTGCTAAACCCAAAAAACTCCTGATCTCAGTCGCCGAAGTGGGACGATGCCAATTTTGAACTGCCTCAATCTTTTTGGGATCAACTTTAATGCCCTCACCCGATACAATATGCCCCAAAAATGCTACAGACTCAAGTCAGAACTCACATTTAGAGAACTTAGCATACAACTTTTGTTCCCGCAACGTCTAAAGCACTACTCTTATATGTTGCTCATGCTCTTCCTTACTGCGCGAGTAGATCAAAATTTCATCAATGAAGACAATGACAAACGAATCAATATATGGCCTGAATACCTTGTTCATCAAATCCATAAACATTGCCGGGGCGTTAGTTAAACCGAAGGACATCACCAGAAACTCATAATGACCATATCTAGTCCAGAAAGTAGTCTTTGGAACATCCGAATCCCGAATATTCAACTGATGGTACCCCGACCTCAAGTCGATCTTAGAGAACACCCTAGCACCCTACAACTGGTCAAATAGATCATCAATACGCGGCAACGGGTACTTGTTCTTAATAGTGACTTTGTTCAGTTGACAATAATCAATACACATCCGCATTGTTCCATCCTTATTCTTTACAAATAATACTGGTGCACCCCAAGGCGATACACTCGGTCTGACGAACCCTTTGGCTAGTAACTCCTCAAGTTGTTCTTTCAATTCTTTCAATTCTTTCGGAGCCATACGATATGGCGGGATAGATATAGGTTGGGTATCTATAGTCAATTCAATACAGAAATCAATATCACGATCAGGTGGCATACCTGGAAGATCTGAAGGAAATACATCGGAGAACTCCCAAACTACAAGCCCTGAATCAATAGCCGGAGTCTCTGCATTAGTATCCCGAACATATGCTAGATAAGCCAAACAACCCTTCTCAACTATGTGTAGAGCCTTTATAAAAGAAATAACTCGATTAAATGAACTAATAGACGAACCCTTCCACTCCAGCTTAGGCAATGCTGGAATAGCCAAGGTAACAGTCTTGGCATGACAATCTAGAATAGCATGATATGGAGATAACAGTCCATGCCCAGAATAATTTCAAAATCGGTCATCTCAAACAATAAGAAATCTGCTCTAGTTTTATAACCACAGAATGTAATAATACAGGAACGGTAGATCCGGTTCACAACAACAAAATCGACCACAGGAGAGGACACATAAACAGGAGTACTCAAGGACACACGAGAAACACCCAGGAATGGAGCAAATAGAGATGACACATATGAATACGTAGATCCTCGATCAAATAATATTGAGGCATCTTTGCCGCAAATAGAAATAATACTTTTAATCACGGTATCTGAGGCCTATGTATCCGGTCTGGCCGAAAAAGCATAGAACCGAGCTGGAGCGCCAACTGGCTGGCCTCCGCCTGGCTGATTTCCACCTCTAGGATGGCCCCTACCCACCTGTCCTCTACCTCTTGGTGGTCGGACAACGGGTGGAAAAACTGGTCCGGTAAGCATAGGCTGCTGACCCTGCTGTATTGGTCTACCCCGCAGCCTAGGGCAGAATCTCCGTATGTGACTAGGGTCCCCGCACTCGTAATAACTCTTCGGCGCGATGGGCTGCTGACTAAGAGTCCGGCCCTAGGGAACTGAATACCCACTGGGAGGACCCTGGATAGCTACTGGGCGATAAGAACTCTCTGGTATAGTACTGAGATAAGGCCGCACTGGAGCACCTCGAGGAGGTGGTGGTGCTGGATATGGGGGCCTGCTGGACTGCCCTCTCACAAACTGACCTCTTCCCCCATACGGAGCACCTCTGAACTCTCCAGAATACCTGAACCGCTTATCTCTCATTACCTGCTCTCGGCTCCGCTAACGTATGCCCTCAATCCTGCGGGCTATCTCCATGACTAGCTCATAAGAAGTACTCATCTCCACCTCTCTAGCCATAGTGGCTCGAATGCCAGTATGTAAACCCGCAACAAACCTCTGCACTCTCTCTGCCTCAGTAGGGAGTATCATAAGTGCATGGAGAGATAACTCAAAAAGGCTTGCCAAATAATCAGTCACTGACATCTGACCCTGCTGGAGCTGCTCAAACTGAAACCTCAACTCTTCCCTCTGGGAGGGTAGAATATACCTATCCAGGAAGATACAGGTAAACCTATCCCAAGTCATGGGAGGAGAATCTGCTGGTCTGCAAAGAACATAAGATTGCCATCATCTACGGGCTCTGCCCTCTAGCAGAAATGTAGCAAAGTCTACCCCATGAGACTCCAATATCCTCATGTTGTATAGTCTATCGTTGCACCTATCAATGAAATCCTGGGGATCCTCATGTCACTCACCCCCAAAGACAGGAGGATGTAGTCTAGTCCATCTGTCCAATAGTTTCTGCGGATCAGCAGCTACAGCTGGCCGGGGCTCAGGTGTAGCTGCTGCCACTGGCTGGGCTCCACCTATGGGTAGTGCACCCTGGGTCTGATATACAGCAGGTTTCTGTCCATGAGCCTGCGCGGTCGGAGTCTGTGCTCCCCCGCCCATCTGAGATGTGGCTAGGTCTGCCGAAAATAAATCGGCCTGAGTCATATTGTCCATGAACCGCAGCATACGACCCATAACATCGTGGAATCCCGGTGCAGATGTGAAATCCACCAGAGCTGGCTCTGCCACAGGCACTTCACCCTGATCCTCAATAATGGGATCCTCTATTGGACTCACTTGCGGCATAACTGGAACAGTCCTGGGACGTCCTCGCCCTCTACCACGGGCTAGAGCCCTCCCTCGGCCTCTAGCAACTGGGGGAGTCGCTCTTCCCTAGTCTGGAACCTCATTAGAGCGCGTTCTCACCATCTATGAGAGAATAAAAGAAGGATATTTAGTACTACATTAATTGCACGATGGAATATGAATAAAGGTAGTTTCCTAACACCCTATAGCCTCTCGAAGATAAGTACAGACATCTCCGTACTGATCCGCAAGACTCTATTAGGTCTGCTCACAACTTTTGAGACCTACGTGCACCTAGTGCTCTGATACCATATTGTCACGACCCAATTTCATTTATAGGTCGTGATGGCGCCCAACACTATAGCTAGGCAAGCCAACTAATAAATTAAATGTATATCAATAAAATCTAAATCCAAGAAAATAATAAGACACCAAATTATACCAATGTATGTGCCAAGACCTGGTGTCACAAATGTATGAGAATGTAGTAGATTATACAAAACCTCAAATACTATCTGAAATAAAAATAGACAGAATGAAAAATACAAGGAGAGACACTGGTAGCTGCAGAACGGCTCAAAAAGGAAGCTCACCACTATGCCCCTGGATAACGTGGGTGTAAGGCGATAGGCCACCACTAGTACTTGCCTCAGGTCCTACACAAAAAGTGCAGCAAGTGTAGTATGAGTACGTAAACAGCATGTACCCAGTAAGTATCAAGCCTAATCTCGAAGTGGTAGAGACGAGTTGGCCGACTTTGACACTCTATATGAGTCAATAATAATAATTGAGATAAAACTAGAATATTTAAATCAGCATGATTCACAGAATTTACGATAATTTATTTAACCAGTAGAAATAATTAAATTCCTTCAAATGCAATAATTCTAAATATATTAATTAAATTCCTTCAATTCCAACAAAATTTCCAATTTATCAATTAGCTTTATAAGCTGCAATAAACTATCAAAGTATCGTGTCATTATTATTATTAGGCACGATTTTCTGCCGAGGTCGTACGGTCCGATCCAAAGTGTCGTGTACACTGTAGAGGGACGTGCGACACGATCTATAGATGCATCTATCCTGTCGAGATGTTCGGCCCGCTCCACAAGAAAGGAGGACATTTTCTTATGTACCTACGGAAAAAGAGTATATTCATTATAAGATAAATTCGGGAGGATGAACAATTCCTTTTAATAATGAATTAATTTAAACAAAAAATTAAGCATGTGAGATTACCATATTTTAATATTTTTACCTAACAATTCACAATATATATATATATATATATATATATATATATATATATATATATATATATATATATATATATATATATATATATATATATATCGAATAATATTAATTAAATAAAGAATATAATTTGCACAAGTAATTCGTGCTTTGTGTCCTAAACTACCCAGACTTTAGCATTAATAGTAGCTACGCACGGACTCTCGTCACCTCGTGCGTAGGTAACCTCCACAATTAGCAATAATTATTTAATTTAATCACCTATGGGGTAATTTCGCCCTCACAAGATTAGATAAGAGACTTACCTCATCTTGCTCCAATTTAATCCACTAGTAGGCATTTTCCTCGATTATCCAACTTCGATTGGCTCGAATCTAACCAAGAATAATTCGATACAATCACTAAAATTTATAGGAATCAATTCTTTAAGAAAATACTACATTTTCAATAAAATCCCAAAATTAATTAAAAATTCGTCTGTGGGTCCTACGTCTTGGAATTCGGAAAAAGTTATGAAATCCGACGACCCATTCAATTACGAGTCCAACCATACCGGTTTCACTCAAATCCGACACTGAATCGATACCGAAATCTCAAAAATTCGTTTCTATGAGATTTCTAAAAATTTCCCAAATTTAAATCTCAAAACACTAAGTTATGGTGAAAACAATGATATACTTGTATATGTAGACCAAATCCGAGTTAGAATCACTTACCCCAATTGTTTTTCCCTTGAAAATCTGCCAAAAGTCGCCTCTGCTCAAGCTCAAGTTCGTCAAAAATGGCAAATGGGACGAATGCCCTCTTTTATAAAACTGCCAAGGCAGCCTTCGGAATTGGGCCTCGATCGTGGCTTCGATCGTGGCCCTCGATCCTGGCTTTGGTCATGGCCTCGATCATGGCCTCAAACCCGGGACTCCGGTAATGGCCTCGATCCCGTGACTCGGTCATGGACTCGATCATGGCATCGAGTATGTGCCTTCGATCGTGACCCTCGATCTTGGGTCTTGATCCTAGCCCTCGAGCCTTGACTTCGATCATGACCCTGGAGCCTTGCCTTCGATCATGGCCCTCGTGCTGGTCCCTCGATCGTGGCTTCGATACTGAGCCTCGTCCCTAGCTTCGACTAAGGCCGTCAACCCTAGGCTCGATATCTGGGCTCGATCTTGGGCTCGATCACAGCCCTGAATATCCAGCAGAATGGAAAATTGCATCAGCTTTTTAAGTCCAACTTTTGATCCGTTAACCATCCGAAACTCACCTGAGGCCCTCGAAACCTCAACCAAATATACCAACAAGTCCTAAAACATCATAAGAACTTATTTGAAACCTCAAATCACCTAAGACGACGCTAAAACCATGAATTATGCTCCAAGTCAAGTTTAATGAAACTTAGAATTTTCAACTTCTACACTCGATGTCGAAACCTATCAAATCAACTCCGATTGACCTCAAATTTTGCACACAAGTCATAAATGACATAACAGAGCTATGAAAATTTTCGAAACTATATTCCGACTCCGGTATCAAAAGTCAACTCCCCGGTCAAACTTCCAAACTTAAATTCTTGTTTTAGCCATTTCAAGCCTAATTTCACTACGGACTTCCAACTAAAATTCCGATCACGCTCCTAAGTTTAAAATCACCATACGGACCTACCAGAACTGTCAAAATACTAATCCGAGTCCGTTTGCTCAAAATATTGACCAAAGTCAATTCAGTTGAGTTTTATATCTCTAATTCACATTTTAATCCATTTTTCACATAAAAACTTTCCGAAAAATTTTATGGACTGCGCACGCAAGTCGAAGAATGATAAATAGTATTTTTTGAGGATTTAGAATACAGTATTAATTATTAAATTTAAAGAAAATATTTTGGGTCATCACAAATTGTTGTGTATCCTAGTTAGCCCTTTTGAGCTTGTAATCTTATTTTCTTTGGCAACCACACTACAAGCCTGACCCCTTTGTTTGAATTAACTATTTATTTAAACCATTTACCTTTCTTGAGCATTTGATATATTTATGAGCTTGTTAAAAGCTAAGTGGAGGTATGGTTGGATTTTTGAGTGTAACTATAGAAAAGGAGAAAGGTGCACTGTTTGAAAGAAAAACTGTGAGAGCCACTTGTAGGGAATTGAAAAATAAAGAAAAAAAATCAGAATCTAGAAAAAGAAAATAAATTTGGTATTTGTATATATTATAAAGAAACTTATTCCTTGCTATTGGTAAATCTTGCTTTGTCTGTTCTTAAAGAAATTGGGAGCTTGGTGTTAATATGATGTGAAGGTTGGGAATTGGTTCAACACAAGTGAGAGATTTGAATTGTTAATGTATATGTATTAAAGTGCTCAGGGAGGTGTAGCCACTATATCCATATGTATCCTACCTGTCCAGCAGCCTACATTACAACCAAAATTAAGTCCTACTTGATCCTTGACTGAATGAGTTTAATTAGTAGAGTATTACACTACAAATAAGCCTATGGTACATTCTCCGTGGCGCATGAATTTTATTTCTAAGAGTGAGTGAATTCTTTCTATCTTGAGTTCCTATTTGTTCTTGAATTTTATTGTGTGTGAAACTACAGTCTATTGTTTGTGTGAGGGCATATGACTTGTGAAGGTAAGTTAAAGTCTTTGACCTCTGTGTTAGAGTAAGTGAACAGGTTGTGAAAAATGAGTGGTGCTTTTGAGTCGAGTCTTGAGGTTAGGATGTTATGATATGGTACTTAGTCTATTTTAAATATTCTTGGCGTGATGTGTTAGGGAAATCGTTTGATGAAGAGGTCATCCCTATGTGAAGTGTAGTTTTATTTCTCTAGGACGGGCAATGGTCTAAGTGTGGAGTGTTAATGGTAGGCTAAAAACTCATGTTTTAGCCATAGTATTGCACTCTAATTACTGTATTTTATGTGTGTTTGAGCGTAAATGATAGTGAATTACACTTATTACGTGTTTAATGCCTTGCAGGAAATGATCTCGAGCTATTAAGGTAATTTGGAGCTAAATAGAACAAGTTAGAGTTTTGAAGTCTGAGTAGAAACCCAAGAAATTAAGTCGGGATCACGTTCGGGAGTCGAGCACCAAGTCTGTATGTTAAAAAGTGGATAAAAGAAATTACTCTGAGAAAAAGACACAGTCGCGCCACACGGGGCGCCGCGAGGCGTGGCACGGCAGTGTAAATGAGGTCAAACATGCATTTTTGCAAGCTCTCTGAATTTCCTAACAACTGTGTCGCATGGCGCGGCGCGGGTGTACAAAATTGTCGGAGTAATTTCTTATTTCGGCTAGGAAAGGGTAGTTTCGTCTGAGCTTGTTTCAACATGGTATAAATACACCAAAAACACGATTGTTAGAAGACTTTTGACCTACGAAAGATTGGAGAACCAACCAAGTCAATAAGACTCAAGAATTCATCAAGATTTCAACCAACAATCGATGCAATACGAGAGTTTGTATCAAAACATTAGCATTGATGTTTTCTTTGTTCTTAAACCTTATTGAGATGACTTTTTCCATTACTATGCAGTAATTTTCATTAGGGTGTTGACAGATACGGCGTTTTGATAACTTGATTAGGGATTCGATTTTTGATAATTATTGGAATTAATTGATGGAGTTTTAATTCGTATTGTGGAGTTATTTATTATTTTGATTAATCAAAAAAAAAATTTGATATTGAATTTCTTTACATCTTATGCTCTAGTTTAGATTCGTGATTCAAATAGGTAATCGAAAGAGCTTCTTAAATTATTAATCGAACTAGAAAATAGGGAAATATTCTTGAGAAGTTACCCTTTAGATCATACCCATCATTTTATTGTTGTAATTGTTTACCGTGCTTTAATTAGATTAATTACTTAATTTAACGTTTAATCGAAAATATTAAATTCAAGTGTAATCTGATCATCTGTTAAATTCGTGAGAATCAACAGTATTATAGAGTGAAACTAACTCAAGAATTGGATCCCGAGTCAATTATCTTGCACCTATCTAGTCAATTACCCTTATTTCTTTCATTCATATTTTATCCTTGCTCATCTGCTGTGTTTTGTGATCAATTGTTAATTGCTTAATTTTTAGTAGTTAATCGTAGTAATAGTTAGCAAATCAAGTGTTAATTTTTCTGGATAGTAATCAACTGAAGATTATTCGAATATATTAGTAAATATTAGTATCACCATAACAATCATAAGAAAAATAGGAACACCATGAAATCTAGAAGAAAGATGCAAAGCAAAAGCGATAGCTAGTCAATAGGACATGCACTGAAAAGCGAAATAGTAAGCCACAACATTGCCATTTTACCTAGTTCAAATTTAAGAAAATCTTTAATAGTCGAAATTTTAGTTATTAATGTGAAAGTGAAAAAATTACTAAATGGCACTTTTGTCCAATGTTAAATTCATTTATAAAGGGCAAAATCTTTGACTAGCGAGCAATAATTTTGTGTTGTGTTTTGCACTCGTCACTACGCATATTATCAAAGTACAATCTTTTCCAAAATCAACAAATTCAAGAGAAATCACACCCTAAACAACACTCACACCAACAATGCACTAGGGAAAATCATTACCCAACAAGAGGGTGGATAAATTTCGGTCCCAAGGTCACAACCAACTCCAGAATTTCGAATTTCATCTTCTTCCTTTTTATTTTTTTTTTGATTTTTTTTCTTTTTTTCAGTAAAATCTCCTAACAATGACTACACAAAAAGAACCCATAAGAGAGGGAGAAGAACTTACTTGGCTCCAAGAAGAGAGACACAAGAGGGAATTGAATAGAGAGGACGAGCTTCTTTTTTTTTTCAATCCACTAGGCGATGTGCCTAGGGCTAATTTTTATATATATAGAAAAAAGAACGAAGTACATTGTCAGGAGGTCTTAAGAGATGAAAGAAATAAAAATTGACTAATACATTATTCCTATTACCAATGTTGATCAATGAGCTCACCACTGGTATCACAAAATGCATACTAAAAAAGCTAAGAAAATGATATATAAAAAATAGCCATTGAAGGCCATAAATATTGTTGTCCAACTCCGCCTTGTACCTCACGACCATATAGGCCCATTTTATTTGCACGTTCCAATTCCGTTGATTACATGAATAGCCCAAGATAGTGATCCGCTGCTTGCACATATAGCCCAGTTCCATTGAAATTTCAGTCCAAATCCGCTGATTGCATACATAGCCCCTTATTCCTTTCAAAAATAGCACTGCCCACATTGTGTTGATGTGGAAATCCATAAGATGATCTTGTGAATCCATTGATAGTTCCATATCATTCCAATTATCCAATATGTCCTCCCAGTAACAATTGCATAAGTATCACTGATCCGAGCTGCTCATAATTTTGACATGAAGCACTGCCCAGAAATATTGACCGCCATTGTTTTTGTATTCATTATTGTATGATTTCCTTCTGTATTTTGTTGAAGTCATTGCCTAGAATTCCTCCTGGGTTATCCTACTATTATGTCGCATTGACATATACACCCAGACTGGATCTAATAAGGCCAAAATATGTTGCCAAAGTTGCCCTGTCAATTGTCCTAGCCAATATTGCTCCACCTTGCTGTTTTTGTGACCAAATTCGTATGCATTCCTTGTGTTTTCACCTGATATCTTTTTACGGTTTGACCTCTGGATTTTTGAGTAAGGGTGCTGCATTGAGATTATGCATCTCAACATAGCCATTTTATCCAGAATTCGTTGCCAAAACCAACAGGTCGAATGTCCTTTCCTGAGAGAAAACTGGGCACCAGATTTGTCCCTTCCTGTCCTTATTACTATGCTTGTGCTCTTCCATGATTCCCCTTCAATGGAATGAGTACAAGGTACTAATACCACCAAGGAAAGGTTCGTCATTAAATGAGGCATAGTTACAGTAAAGTTCCCTGCAAAAAAGAAAACTGTGTTAGTTAAAACAATTATCTCCATGTTCTCTTCCCTTAGGATTTGAACATGACAAATGACTGTGAGTTCTTCCTCGTAACCAAAGTGTTCTTCCTTGCATTTTCTCTGTCTCTCTGTGTACTTAGTTGGCTTATTCGCATGCTTTTTACTTTTGATCAATAAGCCACCAAATTCCACACACAAGCAAATGATTCCAAATTTGCACCAAAGTTGAGTACAGCTGAAACAACATTTTTTTATGAAATTTGCGTGTGTTTTCCATATCTTATCTGACTGAATTCTTATGCAGGTCCTTTCTTGTGGCATTGAGGTGCTACTATATATTTGCATCTTATCCCTTAGCACCCTTTTTATTCCAGAATTTGCTCCCAAAAGCAATTGTATACCACACCATTTCTGTGCAACAATGTGGTCAGTAAAGTGTTCCTCTTTGCCTCTATGCTTGTGCCTACCATGAATTCCCTCCCAGTGGAATGTGTACTAGGTACTAATACCACCACATGGGAGTTCCTAAAATAATAGGGCATAGATACATTATCTTTTCCAGCAAAAAAGGAAATAATGTTAGTACAAAAAGTGATCAACATACTCTCCTCCCTTAGGATTTGAATATGTTGATCCAAAGAGTTCTCATGTTCCCTGCACATCCTTATGCCATCACCCCTTAATTCTTGGCAACCTTCACCCTCAAATATAGACATTGTAATTTATCTTCATTCACTAGCCTCCTTCCTTGAATATCCAGATGCCAAAATTCCAGACATTCAATATTACCATGATCTAATGCATAATTGGTAAGATGATCTGCCAATTTATTCCCTTCTCTAAAAATGTGTGACACCACATAGTTGTTCCCTTCCAATAGATCCATGATCTCCTTCACTTATTCAGGGTGGCCTCCACATTCCATCCATTATTTTCTTCATGAGCATCGAATCAGTTTGAATACACACCTGAGGGTACTGCTGCATTCTGCAGAATCTCAATGCTTCTACAATCACCATTGCCTCTGCTTCAGTTTTTGTTGTTTCATTGATTTCCTTCCCTGCTGCAAACACTATATCTCCCTTTTTATCTCTAACACAGTAGCCAATTTCACTCCTGCCAGGATTCCCCCTAGATGCACCATATGTGTTGACCCTAAGCCAGCCTTCTCCTGGGAATTCCCAAATTACTCTGTCCACCTTCAATCTAGGAGTATAGTTCTCTATCATTTATAGCAGTTCATTCCATCTGTGAGGTACATTAACTACTCATAGTTTTCTTACTTTAACAAGTGCTTGAAGAGTAGATGAAACTTGATAGATCACCCTACTAGTTGACATTGCATCTCCATATTCATGATGTTTCTCCTTTTCCATAATTCCAACACTATACATGAAGGTAGTGCTTGCAAAATAGGTTTTAATCTAGGATACACTTTAGTTGTCCAGCACTTAGTTATAGCTTGATGCATAGATAATCCCTCCATAGCAATACCTGCCCTCGATAAGAAGTACCTCCATACACTCCTTGCTGTCTCAGATTTGAATGCTGAAGAGTTTCCTCTTTAGGCAGTGTGCAGCACTAGCATTTTGAGGGCATGAAATATCCCAACCTCCTCATGTAGTCATCTAGAGGTAACTTTACTTTTCAGGCCTTCCACATGAAAAATGCAATCTTGAATGGTAAGCCCTTCACCCAAATCATCTTATATGTTGTCCTTGGCTCATTTCTCCTTCTCAAATACTCCCATGCTGTTCTAACACTGAAAAAACCTCGAGTTTCCAGCGTCCAGTAAGGTACATCAAGAACCTCATATGCAATAGGTGGCTTGATCTTTTCTATAATGTGCAATGCATACTCTTCAGGTAAAACTTCCAATAGCCTATCAACATTCCAGCCACATTCTTGAACAGCATCATACACATTATGAGTTGTCTCATCAATCTTGAGGAACGACAAAGTACAATGCCCCTAGTCATGTCCAGTTATCATACCAAAGAAGTGATGATGTCATTTTTGGCTGCCATATTATTTGGTGCTCAATTAAATCCCTACACTCCAACATCTTCCTCTATATATGAGACCCTCCCCTCCATGGTACTATTACAGAGTTTATTTTTTTTACAATACTTCTGTCTCATGAATGAGCTCCACATACTTGGTTTGGTTCGATAGTTCCACCACAATTAACAGAACAATGCCTTTGATAAATCATGCAATGATCAAAAGCCAATCCCCCCTTCTTCAGTTGGCATGCACAAGGTGCTCCATGATGTCCAATGTCTATTACTGCCTCCCACTGAACTGCTCCAAAAAAACTTAGCAAATATTTTATGTAGCTTGTTTATCACATAGTTAGGAGGATTTACTGCTGATAGTAGGTGTATGAGCATACTCTGCAATACATGAGCAATCAATACTGCTCTACCTCCTATAGAAAGTAGCTTCCCTTTCCATGATTACAGCTTGTCCAATATCTTAGTGATCAGCCATTGATAAAAATCTATTTTTCTCCTCGAATAAAAAATAAGACAGTCCAGGTACATGAATCGGAAATCCTGCCTTTTGATCCCAGTTATCCTTTCCACTATAGTAGCCACCTCTATATCTACTAAGTGATGCATATAAATAACTGATTTGCTCTTGTTCATTAACTGCCCAGATGCGGCCTCATATGCTGTTAATATTTCCATGATTAGTCACAATGATGTAGCATCAGATGAAGAGAATATAATTGTATCATCTGCGTAGGCTATGTGGTTAATTTTGGGACTCCACTTAGGTAAACCAAAGCTACAGAAGTACAGATTCAAATGCAAAGAATTTAGACCCCTCGACAGTGCTTCTGTAGCTAGAATAAATAGTGTAGGAGACAGTGGGTCTCCTTGTTTGACTCCTCTCGATGATTTGAAAAAATCATGAGTCTGGCCATTGATGAGAACTGAATACCAGTTATTTGAGACAATTCCAAATACCATGCCAATGAATCTCTCTGAAAATCCCATCTTCCTAAGCACCTTTGTCAGAAAAATCTAAGACAACCTGTCATATGCCTTTCTCTTTCGTCTTTGTAGTATTAGCTTCAAACTCAGCCTCATAAACCATAACTACCTCTTCCAGGCTAGCTATCTTCTGAAATATGTCACCAAAGGTAGCTCTACTCCATACTGATAAATCCTTCTTTAACTTCTTTAACTTGTAGTTGAACATAATGAATGGACTTGCACAGAAATCTGCCTACCAATTCTCTCTCACCGCATTTTTAAAAGATTCATGTTCAACCCAAAAATTAAGGAACCTAAAAGGTTTCTTTACTGGGGTAGCTTCTATATCACATTTCAATTGCATTGGACTGTGAGCCTATCTTTGACAGATGAATTACTTCGATTCCTGGTAGAGTTTGTTGAAATTCAACATTTGCTAGACATCTGTCCAACCTCTTGAAAATACAGTCCTCTTCTGCTCTCCCATTCCACCAAGTAAAGATACTCCCTTTGAAGCCAAGATCAGTTAAGTTGCAAGTATTAATGCAGTGTCGAAAATCATCAATTTCATACAAGGACGCTAGCAATCCACCAAATTTCTCTTCTTCATCCCAAATGACATTAAAATCTCCACCTACTAGCCATGGAACATTCATGTCCCTTACCATTGCATACATAGAATCCCATAACTCAATTCTCTCGATGACATCACACTTTGCATATACCAACGTAAGAACAAGTTCCACATATGATTCTGTGTGACATAGTCTTAGTGTTAATTATTGTACCATATTATACAACACAGTAACCTCAAAGACCTCATCTATGAAAGCCCAAATCTTGTTTGACACATTTGAAATTGCCTGCGCAAAACCAATTTTACTTCTATATCTCATTAGTTTTTTAGCTTGTTGCATAGGCTCCATTAATCCTATAAACTCAAAGTGGTGCTGCCTATGCATTTTGATAAGTCTCTCAAATGCTTGTTGAGTATTTACTGACCTTATATTCCATATTAGTGCATTCATTACTGATTATTTGATTTGGTCAAAGTCCTCCTTGTTTGTACACCACCTGTGTGCACAGTAGTGTTGTCTTTCTGTTGTTTCTTCCTTCCTTTTGCTGCTGATTTTACCTTTCCCATATGCCTAGGTGATAGATCGCCCTGCCTTGCTACATAGAAGAAATTTTGGGCAGTAGATTCTTGATCCATATCCTTTCATGTTCTATCAATTTCATCATTTGCATCATTGGCATTAGTAACACCTATAGCAGCCACAGTGTTTGGTTTTTGATTTTTAGGTATCATAGCATGTTCCTCTCCTTTCTTCAGCAACTTTAATTGTTTAAACTCCAATGTAACAGTGTTTTTTGGAACAACTGGAGGTTGTTTAGTCAACCGATCATTCCCAGCATTGCCATTCTTTTCTTGATTGACATTTGCCAACTCCCCAGTTCCTCCTGGATCCAAAGCATCAATCCCTTTCCTTTCAGAATTCGCAGTGCCTACTCCTTTAGTTCCTGATGTAGCCTGCATCAACCTATCTACTTAATGGTCTTTAGTTTCTTTAGTAGCATTGTTTATGGCCTCATCATTTGTATATTTAGCTGTAACAATGGGATTCCCATTTACACTTTGCTCTTCTCCTTTTTGATCATCTTCAATTGGTTCCTCATCAGCAGGTACTCCTTCTGAAACTTCCCCTTCATCTGAATCCTCTTCAATTTGATTAGACCATAGCCTGCCCCCACTCCATTGAGCTATTTCATTCACCTCAAGAAAATCATTCTTTGTTTTACCTCCAGCAGATTCAATTTGAGGGGTTTTGGCCAGCTCGTTATCCACAAAAGTATCCTGTGATGGAATATCCTAACATGGAGTGTTAATCCCAACTGCATTATCCACTTCATTATCCTTGAAAGCTCTTTGCACCCACTGTGCAGTGGTTTCCTTAATTCTAGGTGTTTCCTTCCCTTTTCCTATTGGAGTTGTATCCACACGACCATTAGTTTAGCCAATCCCAGTTAAGCTGGGATTAAAAAGTGGTGCTGCAGTGTTAAACTCTCCAGCATTATTGACAGAATCATTTTGCTTTTGTTGTGCTACACTTTGGTTCCCAGTTACTGGACTTTTAGGACTTGGTTGGTCTACCACTAACACCAATTGATTATCATTTACTTCTTCCTCATCTACCACCTCTAATACTGTAAATTTATTTTCCACTTGAACCTGTTTGTTTGCTCCATGGTCCACTGGTACTATCTCATTTCCAGTCTTCCCTTGAACTTCAATTTGTTGTCTTGAATTCTTATCCTTGTTGCCTCCATTTGTTTGTTGATTGCCACCCTGCTGAACTGGAATAATTTCTTTTCTAGTATTTCCTTTTTCTGCATTTTGATTCACAACTGTCCTAACTCGATTATCCTTGACTTCTTTCCACTGTTCCTTCGAATTTCCAGATACATTGTCCACAACTTTACCACTTGTGAGAATCATTAAATGAGCAATGTGATTTTTGATTTTTTCTTGTTCTTCCACAGTAGCGTTCCAGTTGTTCGATTCAGAATATCATCCTTTTTTCTCGCTGCTTCGATTCTCAAAAAGCTCGGGGTACAAACGCCAATATTCTATTTCATCATGACCTTCTATACACAGACATTCACTGGCACGATTGCATTGTTAGTATGTCATACTGAATTTTAACCCATTCTGTTCGAACACCACCAGAAACTTCATCATCAATATCCAAACGCACCTTTTTAGATAGTTCGGCCAACAAATCGACAAGAACTTTTACTCTCGCGCAACTCGGCCTAGTTTTGTTTATCGTTGCCGCGCCAAGACACAATGGCCTTCCCACAGTTGTAGCCAAAGAAAACAGAGTTTCCTTTACAAAAAAGATAGGCAGCAGTCCAAGAAAAGAAATCCACGCTATCGCCATCGGAGTTTCTTCGCTCGCCTTAAATTTTGCATCGTAGATAAGAGTACACAATTAATATTCATACCCATCTTTGGCTTTGATGTAGTACATACTCTTCGATGTAAAATCGAGGAAGTCTTGCCATCGAGTTAATCTAATTAACACATGAGGATCTCTTAGGACTCCGATATTGCACTCACCTTTGATACCACATTGAGTTGGAATTATTCGGCGAAGCTCGTGAATCTCTGAAGATCTATATGAAAGCTTGCCAACAACAGCATATTGGAGGCCTTCAATCACGTTCATTCGATCTACTTCTACCTCTGTGAATTTAACCACTAGTTGGCCATTCAAATACACAGCTCGTCGCAATGGAATGGGTTACACTAAAGTTGCAGCAGTAGCCATCGCTGGAGGATTTAAAGTATTTGGTTACAAAACCTTAGAGTAATCTAGAGGATCTGGGTTGGAGTTAATTGTTGTATGAGGAGGGCTGACCAGTCGAAAAAGATGGTTGGTCACCGGCCATAGTGGCCATTGAAGCTCAAAAATCTAGCTTGTCCGCGATGAAACAGTAGCGAAAGTACTGTTTCGCGCACTGTTTGGCACTGTTCACTGCTACAGTGACGGAGGAATTTTGAGAGAAAAAATTCTAGAGAGAGAATTTTTGGTAAGAATTCCGGAGCTAGTTCCCAAATGTTTTTGAGAGGACGAGCTTGGGGGGAAAACACTGGGTTATTTTTTTTGTTTATTTTTTGGGGGTTTAGAGAGAGAGGGGGAGTGCTTGGTGTGTTTGGGGTCGGACAGGCTTAGTGTTTTAGGGGGTGGGCGGATTTTTTTCTTTTTCTCTTTTTTTTTCTTTCAATTTCTTTTTTTCAAAAAAAAAAAAAACTTGCCAGGTGTGTCGCATGGTGCGACGCATTAGTGTATTTTGGCGTCTGCCAACTCTCTGATATTTGACAATCCTCTGATGAAAATATGTGCTAATGTGATGCATAGCGCATCGCGCAATTAGTTCATTCCGAGGTCTGCCTACTCTTTCATTAATTACTGAATTCTGACAATTAATTGCACTAATGCGACGTCTAATGCATAGCACTGAGTGACACAGGAAATGCAAAAACTTTGCACAGTTCTCATTTTTCTGCTTCTTTACTACTACCTCGTGCTCGAGCTTCATTCTACGTCAACTTCATTCTGATAACTCCTAAAATACAATTAGTCCTAATCTATAATTAATTAAACTATTCTTTAAAAAAAATAAGAAAAAGGGTTAGAAGTAGTTCTGAGTTATAGTCGCCAGCACGCTCATTTGATCACGATGCTAGAGGATTGCTTGTCAAATCCTCCAATAAGGTACGGTTTCAACCTGTGCCCATTCACTTTAAAGCTCTCATTCCCTTCCTCATCTTGGATCTCAATGGTGCCATACGGTGAGACATATTTTACCACATACGGACTTGTCCATCTTGACTTGAATTTTCCGGGAAATAACCTAAGTCTACTATTGTATAGTAAGACTTTGTCCCCTTCATGAAAATCCTTTGGCTTAATCAGGCGATCATGTCACCTCTTTGTCTTCTCCTTAAAGATTCACGTATTTTTGTACGCGTCTAGTCTAAACTCCTCCAATTCATTCATCTACAATAATCTTTGTTCACCTGCAAGACTAAGATCAAGATTAAGCATCTTAATTGCCCAATAAGTTTTATGTTATATTTCAACAGGTAGGTGACACGATTTTCCATACGCTAATTTGAACGGTGAAGTACCTATAGTTATTTTGAACGCAGTTTTGTACGCCCATAAAGCTTCATCTAACTTTATAGATCAATCCTTACGAGAATAACTAATCGTCTTTTCAAGAATTCGTTTAACCTCATGGTTAGCCACTTCAACTTTCCCATTTTTTTGGGCATGCTACGGGGTTCCTGTTTTGTGTTTGACCCCATACTAGGACAGCAGTGCAGCAAGTGAGAAACCTGAATACACTAAAGTAAAAATTGGTTCTAAATTAGTACTAAACCTATTTTAAACACTATTGATTATCAATCCCCGTCAACGGCGCCAAAATTTGACGACACAACACAAAATTATTGCTCGCTAGTCAAAGATAGTATAGTTTATTTATTGTCTCCGCAAGGATTGGATTTAGTCAGTGTTCGAATAATCTTTAGTTGACTACTATCCAAAAAAATTAACACTTCATTTGATGATTATCAACTACGATTAACTACTAAAAATTAAGCAATTAAAAATTGATCACAAAACACAGTAGATGAGTAACGAAGAAAAATCAATGAGAGAAATAAGGGTGATTGACTAGATAGGTGCAAGATAACTGACTCGAGATCCAATTCTTGAGTTAGTTCACTCTATAATACGGTCAATTCTCAAGAATTTAACAGATAATTAAATTACACTTGAAGTTAATATTTCTCTTTCGATTAAACGTTAATTTCAGTAATTAATCCAATTGAAGTGCGATAAACAATTACAACGAATAAAATGATGATTATGGTCTAAAGGGTAACTTCTCACGAATATTTCCCTATTTTCTAGTTCAGCTAACAATTCAAGAAGCTTTTTCCATTACCTATTTGAATCACTAATTTAAATTAGATCATAAGATGTAAAGCAATTCAATATCAAGTTCCTCTTTCGATTAAGAAAAATAAGAAATAACTTCACAATACGAATTAAAACTCTATCAATTAATTCCAACAATTATCAAGAATCGAATCCCTAATCGAATTATCAAAACACCGTATTTGTCAACACCCTAATAAAAATTACTCCATAGCAATGGAAAAAGTCATCTCAATAAGGTTTAAAAATGAAGAAAATATCAATGCTAATGATTCGATACAAACTCCTGTATTGTACCGATCGTTAGTTGAAATCTTGATGAACTCTTGAGTCTTCTTGCCTTGGTTGGTTCCCAAATCTTTTGTAGGCCAAAAGTCCTTCAAACAAATATTTTTTCAGTGTATTTATACCAAGTAGGAACGAACTCGAATGAAACTACTCTCTTTGAGCCGAAGTAGGGAAACCTGCAAACTTTTTACACTTCATGTGTCGCACTACGCGTCGCATTAGTGTAGTTTACACAGTTGCAAACTCTCTGAACTCCTAGAGTCTGACAGATATTTGTGTTAGTGTGTCGCACTATGCGTCGCAGGCTGCGTTGCAGTAGTGCATTTTTTTGTCAGACCAAAAAACTCAGTCTCTGAACATGTCAAACTTCTGACGCATATTTGCACTAATGCGTCGCACGCTGCTACGCTTAGTGCGCCGCATTAGTACATTTGTTCTGTCCCTTGCACTTTCTTCCCATTTTTGTATTCAACACCTGTCCACGAGTCCTGGATGCTATCTCGGGTTAATTCTTTGGACTTTACTTAGACTTCAAAGCTCCAATTATTCGATTTACTCTAATTTATCCTTTTAACTTGGAATCATTTCCTGAAAGGTATAAAATACGTAATAAGTATAAATCACCATCATTTAAGCTCAAACACACGTAAAATGCAGTAATTAGAGTATAAACTATGGCTAAAATACGGGTTTCTAGCCTACCATTAGTAAACACTTAGATACCCCTCCACATGAGTGGTAATATCCTTATCCGGACCAGGGACAACCACTTCTTTGCCCTCCCAATTGCAGTCCTCCCGAACTATAGGGAATGTATCCTCGGTAATGGAGCATATGCACCTCCATACCTCTTCACCTCGGTCCTGTTGGCTGAGGCTTTTTCAACCTTAAAGTAGTTTTCAATGGAACAGCCTCCGGGGATGAAGTTCTTCAGGGGAGGTTCTTCTGGGGCCACTTCAGGTACGGCCACCTCAGCATCCGGGTTAGAAGTTGAAGGGACGGTCTGTTGAGGTACAAATTTCGAAGTCTTCACCATCGAACTCTGGGAAATATGAAGATTTAAAGGTGAGGATGAAGATTTAAATATGAGGATGAAGGTTTGATGGTCAGACTTGAAGATTTAAGTATGGAATATGAAGATTTGAAGATGGGAAGATGAAAATATGAAGATATATGGAACAAAGTATGAAGATTTGAAGGGGTTAAGAATAAGTGAAAAGTTCGAGGGTAAGTTAGGGAATTCTGGAATCGAAAAGTAAAAAGTGAGAAAAAGGGGACCGAAGCTTTTATAGAGAGAGAGTAATCAATGCGTGACATTTCACATTCGAGTACGGTCAATCGGTTGTTGACACGTGTTCGAAGTCAAAACGACACGACTGATGGGACGTTTCACTGACCAGTTGACTCGATTATAGCGTACGAAAGAAGGAATTGGGGTCAGTTAAACGCTTTCTGTCACTCCAATAAATCTGTTCTCCGAAAAGCAAGGGGACTATCTATGTACGGGTAAAATCGGGGGCAAGTTTTCTCCGATTCTCCGATAAGGAAACAAGAGGGAAGCACGGCTCGACACTACTACAAGCAAGGTCAGAACCCCTCGTATCGGAACCCAGGAGGAGTGAACGATGTATCTGGGATCGGGCACGGCAAAATAAAGGGTCCGGACCGAGTAGAGTTTCGAGACCACAGGAAAAGGAAGAACGGTTAGGCATGACAAGTAGGGAGCCATAATATTCGCCCTTAACCGGATATTACGGCGCGAATCCTGTCTGATATTAACTGCGGATTGGCATTTACTGAAAAAAGAAGTTTTTTACCTTATTTAGACTTGTATTATGACTGAAATTCCCCTACTATATAAAGGGGAGAGTTTCTTTTATTTTCACATGTTGTTGACACGAAAACCAAAGCAATAAAAGTTCATTTTTTTGTCTTCTAGCTATTATTCATAGTGTTCTTCAATTATTCTCTTCTTTAATTGCAACCGAGTTTATATCGAGGGTCCAATCGAAGGCCGAATTTCAGTATTCAACTTAAGATCGGGCTTGATCATCACATTACGATTGGTTCGATCATTCATTTTTTTTCTTTAATTTAACTACTTACTGTTTTTTTATTATTCGTATTGAATTAAATCACGTATCATTTAAACTGCGTACAAATTTAATTGTCACTTATTTATTTTTTTAGAGTAAACACATTCAAATATGCGAAAGTTAAGCTTGCTTAAAGTTTGGATTGACCTTGGGATCTCGATAAAGCTTTCTTCTTAACGATTTCATCTTCCAACTTCCCATGAAACTTGTTTAAAGAAAGAAAGAGGAGAAGTCGAAAACTTCCATTTTATAAAATTGTTATACATATATGTGCATAGTGCACGTATACATTGTTTTATGATAAAAAATATTTACTCGCATTTATTATTTAAATCAAACTAAACATATAAGTCTCTAACATTACTCGATCTTAACTTGCATCTGCTGTGCTCGTGAGAATTTTTAAACCATTCTCCATAATAAAGATCAGAAGATAATTTCTTTAAAAAAGTAATAAGATTCAAGTATTTACAAAATTAATATGCAAAAATGCAGAAAAGAAAAAGGTATTTTCATTATTAAAAGCATTTTAAGAAAACCAAAAAAAATAAATTAGAAAGTAAAATAATTTAAAGCAAGTCATTTAACCCGGCAGGAAACTTAAACTATTGAGGAGATCTACTTATTTCACTAAAAATATTCAAGTACTTCACACCGAGTGGCAAGACATTTAACTAGATAGTTTGATCCCTTCAATTGGATCAAAAAGTCCAAAAACCAAGAATTTGATGCATCAGCACTTTTTTTGATTTCGCATTTGGACACGATGAGAACTTATGGGACATTGGCTCGCTTACTCAAAACCACTATTAAGCATTAATACAAACAATGGTTTAGCAAAGATTAGGCATGTCGAAAAGATAATTAACGGCGACTTTCTGATTCAATGCTAAGAGTAAGAGCCAACAAAAGGAACTAGTAAGCAGTGTACCCAGCAAGATTGTAGTCGGATATTCAATGTTTTAGAAATTATTTTACAAGTAAAATTCATAAAAATATTTACTTAGCCAAAATTACTGAGAAGCACATTGCATGTACATGTATACGCAAGGGTGTACATAGATCGGGTTGGTTCGAATTTTTCAATTATCAAACCAAATCAATGGTGTCGGATTTTTAAATTTATAAACCAAACCAAACCAACAAAGTCGGGTTTTCAATCTCGGGTTTTTTGGATTTTTTCGAGTTTTCGGATTTTTTTCCGGTAAAGTCTTCATAGTATAAAATATGTAACTTGTGCTCCAAATATTTCTTAAGTCCTAGTAAAATACAACTATATAATGTGTTTTTCAAGAAACTAACACAATAATATAAGATAAGTTATAGCATTATACTAAAATATTCAATAACAAAGATAAAATAATAAAATTACATAAAATAAATATTGCTAATCCATAAGCCATAATAAAAATTAACATAATCTAAAAATACTATATAGGTCACGCTAAAATAAGTATAGCTAATAAGTACTAATATTAATTACATAACTAAGTACTAAAGAAAAAAATAAACTAAGTTATGCATTTTCATTATAAACCAATTTACTAAAATAATTATCCAACACTTTCGTCATTCCTAGTATTGAATTGAATTTCTTTTGTTAGCATTAGTATTGATTTGAACTTTGTTTGAGTTACTACATTTATGGGCTATAAAATTTATTTACCATTCAAGAATGTTAAGTCTAAACTTGAAATAATACATTAAAAGATAAAATTGTAAAAAGGTTTAAGAAATATTTATAAATTACATTATAATAAATATTTATATGTATAAAATATTTTTAAAAATTATATAAATGTACTATCAGGTTGGTTTGATTTCGGTTTGACTTTTTTTAATTAAAACCAAACCAAACAAATTATAGTCGGGTTTTATTTTCCAATACCAAACCACATCGAGTTTTTTTTTCGGTTTGACTCGGATTATCGGTTTTGATGCGGTTTATCGATTTTCTTTGTACACCCCTCGCACTACACTAAATGTAAGCTGATAACTTAAAAAAGGTGCATAACATATCTATAAATCTATAATCTATAAATCTATATAAAACGGGGAATGGGAGAGATGATGTGGCACTCTCTACATCTAGGATCTCTATTTATCTTTTACCTCAATTTTTTTGGCTCTCTTTTCATCTTTTAATTTATGAGATATTTTAAAAAGTCCGAAAGTCACCTAATTAATTCCCTACATAATTACACCTATTAAGACTACTAAAACCCCAAACGTTACAACCGGAAACTTGTCAAAACTCATTCATCTTCTTTGTTTACCCTCTTCTCTATACCACCTTCAAATTTTCTTTCATTCTTCCGTCCGCAAATGCTCTTTATGTATTGCAGAGTCAATATTATGACAATCAGAGCTATGTTTTGTTTCAAATTTACTTTTGCTTGAGTTTATTTTTGTTCCTCGGTTTATTTTTCTTTTGGCCTATAGCCATTCAGTTTTTAGTCAATCTTTTATTTCAAAAGTTTTCGTCACGACCCAAAATCTAATCATGGTCGTGATGACGCCTATCGTATTACAAGGCAAGCCTACTTCCTAAAATATTACTACTAAATCGATTATAAGAATTTAATAAAACAATACCAACATTTAAATTTCTCATAAACTAAATCAACTCTAAATATAATTATAGAAAATACGGAAATGAGCCCCAAACATCGGGGTGTCACTAAGTCATGTGCGTCTAAAACTATAAACTAAGATATATATACTGTCTAACTGTCCAAAAGAAGAAATGACAAAAGGAGTAACAAGGTCCTACGGACGCTAGCAGCTACCTTGCAATCTCCACAGATAGCCGGCCTGAACTCAACGATCGTCGCGCTCTAACTCACCTGGATCTGCACATAAAGTGCAGGGTGTAGTATGAGTACAACCGACTCAGTAGTAGCAGAAATAACTAAGGAACTGGGGAGTAGTGACGAGCTAAGTAAAACAATCCAATTATTTATTTTCACAATTTAAAAATAAACAGAAATAAACAGGTAAATTCCATAACTCAGTAAATGCACAAAGAAGTTTAACAGATAAATGCAGCAACAACATAAATAAATACAACCTCGCAGTAATATCACTCAATCACTCATCACTCGCACTCAGCACTCAACACTCAACACTCTGCGCTCACTGGGGGTGTGTACAAACTCCGGAGGGGCTCCCAAAGCCCAAGCACTAAGCACGGACAACTCGCATGCTATCATATCAATACCTGAATCCGCACGGTCAACTCACGTACTACGCGGATAACTCACGCGCTATGGTATCAATACTTGGACCCGCACAGTTAACTCACGTGCTACGCGGACAACTCACGCGCTATGGTATTAATATCCTCAGAACCAGGCCCTCGGCCTTACTCAATCATGTACCTTACTAGACTCACCATCATCAACAAATAAGGGAACGCAGCCCGCATCAAGTATCACAGCATATTAGCAAATAATAGAGACTGAGGTAAACATGTACAATAATTTCTATGACTGAGTACAAATAATGTGAGCATGAATAAAGTCTAAGCATGATCTCTAACATGAAGACATATAAGTTCAACAACAAGTAACTACGTAAACACAGATGATGGCCATGAGGCCTCACGAGACGGACCAAGTCTCAATCCCTCGAGGTATACACCCACACGCCCGTCACCTAGCGTGGATATCACCTCCAAACAGTCACACGATATCAAATTCTCCGGGTTATACCCTCAAAGCCAGAGTTAAAACTGTTACTTATCTTAACAGCGTAAAATCCTACTCCGGGATGCCCTCGTCTCTGGACTCGGTCTCCAAAAGCTCCAAATCTAACCATAATCAGATTAATACCATCAACATAGGCTAACGAATCGAATTTCACAATAAAAACTAAAAAATATGCCAAAAATCCGAAACTGACCAAAACCCGGCCCCCGGGCTCACTTCTCGAAATCAGTCAAAAATGGCAGAATAATAAATCTCGTCCTCTCCCGAGTCTAATCATATAAAATTCATCAAAATCGGACTCCGTTTGGTCCCTCAAATCCTCAATTAAACTCTCCAAAACTCAAACCCTTACTCCCTCAATTTCACTTTGAAATCATTAATCAAATTCTAAAAATGAAGATGGATTCATGAAATATAACCAAAACTGAGTAGAGAACACTTACCTCAATCCTTATGGTGAAAATCGCCCCCAAAATCGTCCAAATCCGAGCTCCCCAACTCAAAATATGACCGAATGAACAAACCTTCGTTTTATATATATTTCTGCCAGCTATTCTGCCTTGTTTCTCATGTCAAACGATCCTGAAACTCACTTTTCATGCTTCCAATGAATTCCTTGTAAAATTTTAGTCAAGTTAGGCTTTTGAATCACTCAAGTTGACCTTATAATGAAGGAGATATGTAGGTTTTAATATTTGTAAATCGTGCAGATTTTTAAATACACCGTCAGTGGCAATTGCATAATTAATCTGAAAAATCTGGCAACCTAATTCTTAGTAAAATGACCATAAAATCCTCATACAATGTTCAAATTTGATGATTCTTTTTGCTACGGGTCCGTAATTATGATACGGATCTAATGCTTCAATTAAAAAAGAAATCGGAGCTCATTTGTTCAATATGATATCATTTATGCTTGAAGAAATGGCGTCGAAACATAAGAAAAACGAGCGCAACACAACCCAAACATATCCGAAACTCACCCGAAGCCCTCGGAACCTCAACCAATAATTCCAACAAGTCATATATCACTACCCGAACTTAGTCGAACCTTCCGAAAAATCCAAAACAACACCAAAACACCAAATCAACCTCGGATTCAAGCCTAAGAACTTCTAAACTTTCAACTTTCGCTAATTCAAGCCTAATTCTACCACGGACCTCCAAATTATATTTCGGGCACACTCCTAAGTCTAAAATCACCCAACGAAGCTAATCGAATCATAAAAATTCACATCCGAATTCGTTTACTCATAAGTCAACTTTCGGTTGACTTTTCTAACTTAACTTTCTAACTAAGAGACTAAATGTTCATTTCACTCCAAAACTACTCCGGACCTAAACCTACCAACTCGATACAACTCAACACCGTTGAACAACACATAAAGAAGTAGAAATGGAGAAACAGGTCTATAACTCTCGGAATGACTGGCCGGGTCGTTACACATACTAAAATTTTCATCATCTTTCTCCTGCTGATTCAAGAGAAAACATTAAAATCCGATGATGATTTGGCTTTAGAAGGTAATATTTCTTCCGATTTTTTCATTTTTGTTATCTTTTAGTTTTTAACTCTATATTCTTTCTTTTCCACTTGATCGGTACTGTTTTGCCGTAAGCATAAAGTATAATGCCTTTTTTAAACCATAATATTGATGTGTTGTAATTGGCATTTGATATAAAAATTGTAAGAATAATTAGAAGTGATACACATTGCCCTTCTCTTGGCTTTTTGGTTACGGGTTACTCATGCTGAAGACTAAATAGACTCTGGAGCAAAGAGAATCAGGCGCTACCATGAATTAAATTTTTATGTTATTACAGGTACTACTATCAAATTTACTTTCTTACTCTATGTAATTATACTTTTGCTAGTTAAAAAATAAAACTAGACAAGCACACTGAATGTGTGAACTTTTCTTCCCATCAGTATATAAAATTTAAATTTATGATTTTATTAAATATTTATATTCTGTCAACATTATCCACCACGTTGGAATTTGTTAGAAATGAACATCTTCACATCGAAAGAAGGCCATGCATTTATGAAAGCCAAGATTAAAGGTCCTTGAAATGTGTTCGGAACAGTGTAAATTATACGCAAAATATGCAACTAATGCAAGGAGGTACAATAACGGAAAGCCTTGTAAATAAAAATTATTAATTAGGATATCTTTATCTTGAAAAAAAATTAATTTTCTATTTTTGAAAATAAGGTAGAATTTGTGGCTTCTCTCCGAGAAAAGAAAAACTACTTATAATGCTCGAGCATTTTAGCCAACACCTCAAATCTCTAAAAAAGGTAGTACACTATAGTTTTTTTGATGAAAAAGTATTTTTACCTTCCAAAAACGAAGAAGTTGATGCATCACCATTTGTTTCGATTTTGCACTAGGACGCGATGAGACCTTTCTGAGCATTGAATCGCTTACATACAATCCCAATATTACTATTAACACAAAACATGAAATGCTTCCTTTAGATTAGGCATGTAGAAGCAGCAACGTAAAAATAATGATGACTTTCTCATCCCAATACTAAACTCCCCTTTGACCATAGATTTTGGCAAATTTTCGAAAACATTATTTGTTCATGGAATATGATCAGTTTTTGAAAAAAAATTGAATTTTTTTTCAAGTTCCCAAAATCTAATTTAGGATAATTTTTGGGTGAATTTTTTTCTTCCGCTCACAAAAAACTTTAACTTTTTAAAAAAAAATAAAATGCATGTCCAAACACAATTTTAACTTCCAAAAATTATTATTTTACAAAACTTCAAAAACTTTTTTTTCAAATTTTAGCCAAATTTATGTTCAAACGCTAGCTAAGAGTAAGAGGAAAACAAAAGGAAGTAGTAAATTTCTCATTCAAAGATAATCAAGGCGGTTACACTGGGGAATTGGATTATCAATGGTTTAGAAATGATCTGCAGTTTATGTTCATAAAATAGTTAAACTGCGAATAAACATAAGTTAGTAACTTGAAAAAGTGTAAAACATATGTTAAAGGAAGTAGTAAATTATAAATGCGTGTAATGTCTACGGTAAACATAAGTTGGAAACCTGAAAAAGTGTAAAAACATATGTTAAAGCCGGTCAATTACGCTGAACGTGTAATACTTTTTCGTTTTCCCCTGTATAAAACTCATAACTTGTTTGGTCAAGCTTCTTTAAACCCTTTTTTTCCAAAAAAATATTTTTTTTAAAGTTGAAGTGTTTGACCAAACTTTTAAAATTAAAAAAATACTTTTGAATTGAACCATAATCAGTTTTGGAGAAGCAAAAAAAAATAACTTTTCCCCAAAAGCACTTTAGAGAAAAATATACTTACTTTTTAAAAGTTTAACCAAACATTAATTGTTACTCGAAAGTATTTTTCAAAGTAATTAGCAAAACACAAATTGCTTCTGATCAAAGGTATTTTTAAGAAGAGCACTTTCGGAAAACAAATGAGCTAATTTTTGAAGTTTGGCCAAACACGCTATTAATCATGATTTCATCATATTCCGTCAGCACTTATCCACCACCTTGGAATTGTTTGAAAAGAAGATATTCACATTGAAATGAGATCATACATTTATGATAGCAAACAATACAGGTCCTTGAAATGTGTTCCGTAAATTTTTGCCAAAATATGCAAACTAATGCAAGGAAATAAAGCACACTAGTGTTTTCTTTCACCAAGAAAAATCAGTTAATGAGCTACAGTGGATGATAATATGTAACATTTGCCTCCCATTATCTCAATGCTCAAACCGAGGAAGGACGAAAAGATGCCTCATTTCTCTGTGCAATGAGACTCCCACTTGCATGAGACATCAATGAGTTACAACAACCCTCGGGCAAATCTCTTCCTATATAAACCTCATTGCCCTTAAATCTTCAAACCACAGCAAAACAGAAAACAATTCCTATCTCTTCCTCTTCGCTTATAACTATCAGTGTAAAATGCCGACCACCATGGAAGATGTCACAGCAAAGACTGAGGCAATTGAAATTGACCCCAAGAGTGGTCTTGCTTTAAAACCAACAATGGAGAAGGAGAAGCTGGTGAGCGAAGGTGAACCAAAGACTACAGAAACAGCACAAGAGAAGCCAAATTGTACCAATGGAGCCAAAACTGAAGAGGAAAAGAACGAGAAGAGTGGTCAGGAGAAAGAACCCAATGGTGCAACTGTAAAGGAGGAGGAAGTTCCAGTTGAAGTTGAACCTAAAACTGGAATCTCTTTTGCTGTCAAACTTGAAGATGGAATGCAGTTGAAAGCTGTAGGTTTAAGGAAGAAGAGCATGCTTGGCATGGGCCTCAAAATTTATGGCTTTGGTAATACTCCATTTAAACTATCTTCTTTACACAAACATACGAATAAGGATCATACTGCGCTTCGAGAAAGATCTATTTAACAGCATAGTTGGCTTTTAACATATGTTCTTATTAGTTTAATGTTCTAACCTATATCAAGCTATATCAAACTGGCCTCCGGAAATTAACCACTCCTGATTATTTGATTGCAGGAATATATGCAGACAATGAGAAATTGAAGGACCTTATGCAGTCCAAGATTGGGAAAGCACCATCAAAACCAACAAAGGAAATGTACCAAATCGTGATTGATAGCGATTTTGGGATGATGGTGCGGTTGGTAATTGTTTTCTCTAACCTAACCATGAGCATGGTAAGAAAGAACTTTGACGAAGGCCTAGGAGCTGCCATAAAGAAACTCACTGGTGGGAAGAACGAAGAGCTCACAAAAAAGTACTACAACCATTTTAATTGCTAATCATTTCTAATCAGCCATAACTCGAATGCTTTTTTGAAATGGAAAACTTGAATGCTTAAACTCTAATATCCTGTTTTTATATTAGGATCATGGGTGAAGCATCCGATGACATAAAGCTGACTTCTGGTTCTGTAATTGAGATTTCAAGACTTCCGGGATATGTTCTCCAGACCAGAGGTAAAATCTACCACAAAAATCATTCTTGTCAATTTCATGCCATCAAGTTGAATTGCTAACTTCATTAAACCTCAACTTTAACTAAATGCAGTAAAGGGTGAAATTGTGAGCAAGGTGGAAAGTGAACTACTCTGCAGGGCCTTCATCTACATGTATTTAGGTGATGATCCCTTTGACAAAGAAGCCAAGGAGAAGTTCGGGGCATCCATGGTCTCTATGTTCTAAGTTATGTCTTTCCAGCAATTTCTAGGTTGTTAAAGAATAAAGCGGTCTATTTTAACTGATGAATAATTGCTCAATAAAGGAATGATTAAAACACGTTGATTTTTCATAAGTATTTCGTAAGTTCTAATACGCAAGCTTCAAAACTCCACCCCCCTCCCCAACAAAACCCATGTTATCTCTCTCAACTCATATGTTATGTAAGCGTGCATTGTGTATTTACCTTTAGATGTTATATTCTGTTATTCAAATTATTCATCCATCAAACTATTGCAACACCAAGAAGGAATTTCTAGGCTCAGGAAAGTTTATGCTATGATAAGTTGAAAACATACAAGATATCTCACAGTTTGAAAAAAGAAACAGAAAGTCAGTGAACCACCTGCAGCTAAAATTATGTGCTTATAGAATAGATCCAGTAATGTTAAATTTAACCCTCCAGAAACTGACAAACCAAACATGAATAGGTGTTTGTGGAATAGTAAAACAGCGCGCATAGTATACAAAAATAGACTCGTAGAAATAGCACCTCAATCCCACCATGAACGAGATCAGGCAAGGCCATAAAGAACTTTCCTAGGGTCCAATTGCCCACTGCAATAACTTGAAGATACAGTAGAGAGCTCTTGCCGCCCCTTCCACTCCTCAGAGGGCTTTAAGACAATCGGAGTTTCAACAGCAGCTGAATCCACGCACAGCATTTTTTTGTAATCTTCATCACCTAAATCAGGGAGAGACTTGGCTTTTTTGTCCCAAGGATTCCAAACAACTGCATATCACATCCATATTATACTTTAAAATATTTAATGGAGATTGGGAACAAAAGAGATCCAGACCAAAAGAAAAAAAAGGTAAAAATATACCAGCATCTGGCATGCCTTCTTTCTGAATGACATAGGTTCTCTTCTTCTCATGGTCTATTATGGCAATTTTCTTTGGTGTGCTCAGATATACCCTATCAATCTAACAAAAGGAAAAGGTCTAGGTCAACATAATAATAAGGAGAAATTAAGTACTCTTTTCAATGAATTATGAAAAATTCAAAAAACCAAGCATACTGAAGTGATGTAAGAGAAGTTCCTCTGGCACCTAGGGGTCCTGAGTTCAAATGAAGGTGTCTATCCTCAGTAAAATATGGAGAACAACCTAACATAGTAATGTTACCTCACTATCAAAGGTAATTGCATCTGCCTGTTCTGTATATCTTTCTCTCTGCTGTAAATTATCGAAGTAGTCAAGTGTCTCCAAGCCCTCCACACGCACTTCACTGCAAATCAAACTGCATCATGCAACCTATCTGAAAAGGATAGTGACGTATCTAGCAAATTTCAGCTATAAAGAGACAAAAATTTAAGAGAACGCCCACGATTGAATGAGCAAGATACTTTAAATGATAGGTCTGAATTAATTGCAAGAAACCCTAAAAGGGGACTATAATAGCTATTACGAATTTCAACTTGTTAGCGCTACTTAGCGGGGGGGAAACTAGCGAACCACATCTCAAAAAAAAAATAAAAAATAGCGAACCGACAAGGCAAACCTGATATCAGAAACAGATAAATAGTTACGCAGAGAGATCGTGAATGAGAATGGCTTGTTATCTATATTTCTCACACGAGGGATCAAAGTCAGTTTGCCAGCACTGAGAGAGATACGTAGCCGCACCTCAAACCTGCGAAACAAGATTAGGGTTACCTTTGTAGATTTTGATAAAATTGTTGAATTGGAGGAGATGTGTATTACTATAGGCTAATAGACATGTAAGACCATGCATTCTCCCCACCTATGCGGCCAAGTTTTCAGATCCTCTTCTGTGGATTTCAAGATGAGATCCACGGTTGACTGACTGTTTGCTGCAGGTAGAGGAGAAGGAGAATCATCCAATGACCACACTCTGTTTCTTGCAAAACCATGTCGCTCTAAAGAACCAAAACTTCCAAACTACAATAGATATTTACAGTTAAGATGCAGAACTGAACAAGGAAGAACCCTAAAATTGCTAGTTCAGTTAGTGGGCCAACCTGTGGGAAGCTGATAGGTATTCCGCCTCTGATGGCTTTAGGAGGTTTCCAGAGGGTCTGTAAGACAGTGCAAGAACCCTCAGTCAGGACAATGATAAGACAAGAGGGCTACAGAAGAATCTAGCAGCCAAGGTAAATGATTGAACAATGTTCTATAGTAATATCCTCAGTGTGAGGTGTATCTTCAAACATACAAGCAGATCAAGTTATGTGAGAGATCTAGGCAATTTTACATATTTGAAACCTGAAGAAGTTTCCTTACACCACAATCAGATTTATGTTACCCGAGCAAATGGACTATACTCAACATTCCATGCTTTGCTGATTTTGAACTAAACTCAACATTCCTTGAGAGATTTGACATATCTTAGATAATTGAATAGCATTTCACCCCGCAACGGCTCACAAGAGGATAGAATTTGTGGACTGTACAAAAGAACTAGACAATTTTCTTTTGACAAGGTAAAGTTTACAAAAGAGCAAGACATATTTTATCTTGAGACGTTGGACACCTGCTCAGTGATGCACATCATCGAGAAAACACTAATCAGCCCTTCTAACCTGCGAATCCTAGTAGAAGGTGTCGCAAAATTGCATAAAGGAAAAGCCCTCTCATAATATTTGTAGCCCGTTAGATGTGAGTCCTACTTGATATGCTGTCAAAGTGAATCTCATGATTTAGGAACTAAATCAAATATTGCTTATCATACTGCACAATGCTGGAGAGGACAGTGCAATTAGTTGGTTCCAGAAGTATGGTAGACCAAGTGAAGACACAAGTGACAAAAGCAATTCAATCTTTACTAAATGTAACCACCTATGAGATGCTAAGGATGGAAAAAGAACAATGCTAGCGTCACCTTGTGCCATTTCATAGATTTCTCCAAGGGGAAAGCACTTTTCAATTTTGCTTTTTAGACTCCGATATATATTGTGATCCTAAATCCAAACTTTTTTTTTTTTGATTGATAAATTGATCTTAATTCAAATTTGGTGCCCCATATCTTCAAATATGGAGTCAAGACTGGAGAGGATCCAGGTGAAGATGCAAATCCTTTTTTTTAATGCACATGTCCAAAATTGTGAACTTCCAGACGAGACAACTATCCACGTCATGTTCACAAAGTTGCAAGACGAACAGGATTATGAATGGGCTGTTGCATTGACACGTTAAAGTTGATAGCATTTAGTTGCAAAAGCTTTGTGCCTGCATGCATGTCATGCAACATATTGCTATCCAAACAGTAGCAAAAAACATAGTCCGCTACTTAAGTATATACAGGAAGGTCAACATATTGCTATCCAAACAGTAGCAAAAAACATAGTCAGCTACTTAAGTATATAGAGGAAGGTCATTTAGACCTTATTAATCCTGAATAGCAGTTCTTCTCTTCGTTCATTCTTCCAAGAAACAACCTGTCCACCTTGAAAAAGCACCTGCAGCAGAGAATATGTACTAGAATTATGTGAAATGAAGGAAAAGATATTTCCAACCCACAAAACTCACCATCATTGTAGTGCTACAACATTTACTTCATGCATTTGGATCTCTCCGTTCAGGGGTTAATAGAGGATCCTCCGTTTTCCAATTTAAAAAGATAGCACATCATCTCTAAGTTAAATGGACAGCGGAGAGCTTTTCATTGGTACAATGGAGAGCCCAGGTAATCACCACCTCGTTTGTTTTCTCAGAAGCATTGAACTACGTAGTTTGACTACAAAACAGCTACTTTCTAAAGACTAAAGTTCAAGGCAAGACCATATATAAGAAAGACTAAACCATTAGCAAGACAACAAAAAAAAAATCAACAGGAATTGAAAGTTTAGAAGTCGAAACGATCGTTTAGATAAAAATGAATTGGACAGGAAAAAGGAAAAGAAAAGCTGAGGAAAGTATTTCCTTTCTGATTTGTTATCTCCCGTTAACTATTTCAACTTCTCACAAGCAAGGCACTGCGCTTATACAGAGTAGCTTCAACAAAAAGAGTCCACCTCTTAAATTAATTGTTCCATTTGATATTCTCAATCAACAGGTTGCTTGCTATCCAAACTAAGTAGTTTCGAGAACTTCTGGAAAATGTTCGAGATAGGAAAAATAAAGCCATAATTCATCAATGAGGTGATATTTAGTTTTGAAAGGCAAGCAAGCAAAAAAAAAATTAATCTCACTTAGATGAAGATGGGATTTAGGATTACTGATTTATGGAGAAACCAAAACACTTTCACCAATAGGCTTCAACTAAAGGTAAATCTTGAGATATTAAACCTAATATAATCCACAAAATGATCAATATTTTTTTTGATTAAGGTGGTATTCGGGCTAGCTCGACTGCTCCACCGGCTATCTGTTACTCCCACCAGCACACATATTGGGTAACTTTGCCAATCAAAACTTAGGTAGATTGGAAGAAATCACCTAGTACTTCTTGACTCGGGATTCCGAGACCTTACGATTTTCCTTCCACTTCAACCAATAAGCCACGTCCAAAGTATCAAACTAAAGGAAAAATTGTAGCACTCATTAAACTTTAAAAATGTAAAAATCGGAGCACCTCAGGAACTAAAACAAGCATGTACAAAAAACCGGAAAAAAAAAAAGAAGAGAACTTAATCACAATTATGCAGCACAAATAGTCGTAATTTTAGGAGAACACATTTAAAATCCTTCGTAAGCTAAATATAAAGCAAAATTTATCACAATTATCCAGCACGAATAGTACGAATAGACTTAAAAAAAGAAAATAGAAATTTAAAAAACCTCAGCAGTTGATCCAGTATGCTCCGACAATACGATTCGCGAAGGCGATCCATCGGCGTCGTGAATTATGTTCGACGACATAGTTTTATTTTTCTTCTTCGAATACTGATCAAAATCTACAAGCAAACAGTTTATAATAATTATAAGCACAATCAGAAAGGACGAAACAGAAGAAGACAAAAGATACAGAAAAAGGAAGAAATGAGAAAAATAAACCTGAAAACGCAAAGTGTGATGCGATAAGTAAAGAATATTGTGAATAATTGGCTGGCAGAAACTGAGCCGCTAAAACAGAAAGGATGAATTATATTAATAGGAAATCAAAAGATTAAACTTACATATTTTTTTGGAACGAATTTTGTGTTGTTTATTGTGTAGAACAGGCCACCAACTTCTGCTTCATGAGAAATCCATGTCGTACATTAGCGTTTTCTCTACGACTTTGTATTTTTATAGAGTAATAAATTGACCGAGAAAGAGAAAGACGGGGGGAGGGGGAAGTGGGGGTGGGTGTGGACGCGCAGTGGGCGACGGGAGGGACCAAATAAATTCTGATTCTGAGATGTCTCTAATTTTAATTTGTTTTTACTGTTTAGAAAATAGGAGGAATTGAGGGTTGTCGAATTTAATATTCGATAATATAGTTTATTATGGTCGTGCATTTTGTGGGACTTGGTTGGTATACAAGGTTCATGGATTTTTTTATTTTTTTAAATTTTGAACCAAGTTAAAAGGAGGATTCCCTCTAAATTGCTTTAATTTTTGGAAGCAAAAAGGAGGTCTATTTTGGAACAATTTTTAAAAGGTAGAATATTATGTACATATTTACAAATAAGTTTGATAAAAGCTACAAATTCTATAAATAAGATATCAAAAAGACATATTTGAAGAAAAGTAGGAAAAATGTAGTATCTCTATAAATTAGATACAAATTACCTTATTCAATGATTACATAACAACGAACTTAAACTACAATGTGAAGAGTAACAATCAAACAGAAAACATTTAAATGGTACAAATAGTAACCGGTAAAGTTGTTGTCGTGTGATCAGGGAGTCACGGGTTCGAACCGTGAAAACAGTCTCTTACAGAAATGCAGGGTAAGATTGCGTATAATAGATCTTTATGGTCCAGCCCTTTCCCGAATCTCACACATAGCGAGAGCTTAATGCCCAAGGTTGCATATAATAGATCACCATGATCTAAACATCGCGCATAGCGAGAGCTTAGTGCATTTTGCTGCTTTTCTTAAAATAAAAAAAAATAATGTGTAATATGAAACTGAATAAGTAGTTTACAATAAAGATAAACTATTGTAGAGATTATTAAGGAAGCATATTAATTTCAAATATGTAGACTGATGTTCTATTATTCGAGAGATCATATAGTACTTCATCTCACTAGGAGGATATGTAGCATTTTGATTACGAGTTCATTTGAACTCATAACTTTGGACACGAAGTATAAATATGTTTGTAAAAAATTATTAAAATTTCAATAAATATTAGATTTGAATCCATAATTTTAACAGTATAATTAATCCAATGCAAAATTAAATTTCATTAAATTTCAATCTTTGATCCACTTCTGCATTATAACATCTCTAGTACTAGAAAATTGATTTACAAGATCATAAAAAAATGATTTAATATAATAACAAGAGAAGATGAGCAGCAACATTCTTATCACTAACTTGAAAATGGGATAAATTTTGAAACGTCCAACTCATGGCAAATGCCAATCATGATTCTATAACCAATAAATGAAGGTACATATTTAAATATTGAAGACACTTACAATTCATGCCTTGTGTAATCTATGACTCACATTTAACAACATATATGTATTGATATGTGTCTCATCAAATCAAAATAGCAGTACAAATTACTATAGAAAAACACCAAATTTGTGTCACGTCATGCCAAAACAGCAAAACTGTAGTAGCAAATCATATAAAGCAAGAGACAATAACACTTAATAGAAGTTAACTATTTTAGAGGGCGTGGAGAAAGAAATCTACAGAGAAGGAAGAGCATATTTTATGTTTAATATTAAATGTAAATGCAGCATCATCATGCTTGAAATTTTAAATTTCATATTAGTATTAAGTTGTTTATAATTTATTGGTAATTGTCATAAATATTGTAACTTGTTCAAGGTGGCAATAGGATTGTTTTCTGATATTTCTTTTGAAAAATAGGGAAAATAAGAAAAATTAGTTTTAGCTATTAGAAAACCTTTTAATCACTTTTCAAATGAAATAAGATACTAGTAGATTGTTACGTGGTACTTGTGCTGGGTGAAGGTAGTAGGCACCCAATAGAATTAGTCGAGATGCGTGTAAATTTGTGAATACTATCATTAAAAAATAATTTTAAAAAAAAGATATTACTCCCTCTGTTCCAATTTATGTGAATTTGATTGACTGGGCACAAAGTTTAAGAAAAAATGAAGATTTTTTAAATTTGTGGTCTTAAACAAGTCAAAAAGGGACTCAAAGTATTTGTGTGGTTATAAAAGCTTCTCATTAAGGCTAGAATTGTAAGTTTAAACTAAATTGTTATCAAATTTAAAAATGGATAATTTTTTTGAAACGGACCAAAAAGGAAATAAGTTCTCTGAGAAAGTAGTAGGTTTTAGCTTTCAAAGAAGATTTCAAATGTATACGCCAATTAAAAAAAAATGTAAACACCAATAGATGCATCAGAGTAATTGGCCAAAAGGTCCATAGGATTCAAGTAGAGTACATTTGTACCAAAAGGTCCTGCTATAGACAGGCTTCTCAAGTTTCTGCTATTTTGCTTTCTAAGTTTTGGCTTTTATTTAAATTACAAAACCAATGCATTTCCAATTTGTCCTGACATTTATTTTTTGTCAAGACATTTCATCATTATATAAACAGAATCAATCAACTACCACACGAAGAAGACACTAGTTAAATTTGTTTGGTGCCACAATTCCATTACTACTTTAAAGAGGAATAACGTATGCGTAAATCCAGATATTAATTAAATAGTTTCATTTCAGATCTTTTGAACTTGGTAAACGATTTAACTAGGTAATTCAATTATATACCAGTCCATGTGGCGGCTCAACACTACATGTAACCTAAACTCAAAATTTAAAAAGAAGCCTTAACATTCAAGGTTAAAAAAATACTTTTTCGTATATAATCCTTGGATAATTTCATTAGCTTGAGACTGAAATTTTGTTTAAAAAGCACGTAAAGAATACAAGAAGATTCTACAAAATCATAATTATAAACAAAATTAATTCAAGTTGAAGTGAGTTAGATAAATTAAGAAGTCAGAGTCTACCCACCAGGGGTGAGGTAACAAAAAAAAAATAGGAAGTAACTGTAGATTTAATAGTCTAAATTTCAACTATAATTACATCATTCATATTTCTAAAAGGTAGTATAAACTTTATAAATTGATAAATAATTATTGGTTAAAAATTGACAATAAATGATTAAAAATAATTCATTTATCACTAATAATAAATACATAATTATTCATATTATATATAATTTGAGTAAATTTGGGGCATTAATTTTTTGGGGCCTAAAGCCACTACTTTAATGGCTTTGGAATTAAGCCGCCACTGGTCCATGTAGTACTTAAAATGCTCAGTACATATTTGAATAAATGATTACGGGACAATACCCACTTGCAGAAAGTTATATAAAGTTCGTGAATCAAAAAATTAATAATAACAAATTACATATAAGATAAAACAGATTAATCATTGAGTAATATAAGATTATCTTGTTGTCTGTGATAATTTTGTTAGGGCTTTGTGTCCTGATTTTTTTACCATAATTGGGTTTTACTTTTCTCCTACAGAAAAGCAAAAGTGTTACCATAATTAATTTTACTTTTCCTATAAAAAAAATATAAATCTCTTCCATATTTAATAGATTCCTTTCTTGGAGAAAAAGTTATGGCCTTTATAAGTTGAGGATCCATCCTTCATAAACAACAACATATCATCCACAGTGTAGTCCTTAAGAGTTTTGTTTAGGTGAAGAATTTATTCTTTCATCCGGTTTTTTTCTTCTATATTAGTAAATTGATGTAGGTCACTTGACAAAATATGTCTCTTTTTTATATCTTTTGTGGCACCTGATTTATTGTCACCAAGGTTTGCATTATTAGCTTCTGTATGACGCCTTGTTATTTTCGATCCCAACAAATTGAACCCATAAAATCTTTGTAATTATAAACAAAATACCTTGACAAATAGTTTAGTGGTTTAAAACATGGAACACACCATATGTTGTATACAATTATACATACTATTCACATACTAGTTGATAAGAGATTGTCTGACTGTCTCCCCTTTTGGCGATTAATTAGTTTGTCTTAACATTAGTGTCATTTACACTTTGCCTTTGAAAAGATTTCCCTTTTACTCACCCACTCCCTAGCTCTGCACAAACAAACACGTTTTTTTTTTCTTGATAAAGATAAGTCGCTCGACACCTCAATATCGACTCATCATTTTTTGCTTTTCGGTTATAGAGTCGAGTTTGATTTTCCACTCTGTTCAATTAGTCAAGTTGAATTTGGGCCAAACTCTTTATGTTCAAATCAACTAGGTTATAACTCGAAAAATCAAAAGATGATCCAGACAGATGTTTGGTTGGTGAGAATCCTCATTTGCATCTAATTGAGATGTAAAAGAAATATTAACACTTTAATGGTCCGAATCAATGAGACTGACAGACCAAAGAACAAAGACCAAGTGACCTACGGAATATAGTACTGGTATAAAAATTTAATACCTCTTTAATATTTTGTTTGGTTAGCAAATCTGGTATAAGTTATCTCGAGATTAAAATTAGTATCAGGATAACTTATACCTTGTAGAGGGTGGGATAATTAGTGTCGGGATAACTTATACCTTCTTCTTAGAAATTATGCAATTGTCATTTTTAATACAACATACCAAACAGTGGATAAAAAATAATACCAAGATAACTAATCTCAGCATAACTAATCACAGCATAACTTATCCCGACATAAACCGTATTCAAACCAAATGACCCCTAAATATCACCCAGACTCTGACCATATCTATATGATTGCTAAGAAATGTAGTAGTGAAAATGAAAGACTACTCTTTGACATTCTCTACTGCATGATTAAGGCCTCCGCTCTCTTTGTTTTCAAGATTTATATATTTAGTCCAATTGTCTTTGGACTGTGGCTAGAGCTATTAATATGGGTCAGCTCAATTTAGCCTAGCCCAGCCCACATAGTCCTTGCATTTGATGAATGGGGCCGGACCATTTTTATGGGCCTTAAGATGGCCAGCTTAACCTTATGTGGGTTGTGGGCCCCACAGGCTGGCCCACCAAAATTTTAAACATATTTTTTAATTTATGTTCTAACCTAATTAAAAAAAGGTAAGTTGGTGCACATAAATGCAGTTGCTGGTAAAGAGGGGAGCCTTGACATAACTGGTAAAGAGGGAAGCCTTGGCGTAACTGGTAAAGTTGCTGCCATGTGATCAAGAGGTCACGGTTCGAGCCTTGGAAACAGGCTCTTGCAGAAATGCAAGGTAAGGTTGTGTATTTTGGCTTTGGTACGATACGTTTGTATATATATATATATATATATGTGTGTGTGTGTGTGTGTGTGTGTGTGTATGTGTATGTGTATGTGTATGTGTATGTGTATGTGCATTTTTATGGGCCTTAAGATGGCCAGCTTAACCTTATGTGGGTTGTGGGCCCCACAGGCTGGCCCACCAAAATTTTAAACATATTTTTTAATTTATGTTCTAACCTAATTAAAAAAAAGGTAAGTTGGTGCACATAAATGCAGCTGGTAAAGAGGGGAGCCTTGACGTAACTGGTAAAGTTATTGCTATGTGATCAAGAGGTCACGGTTCGAGCCTTGAAAACAGGCTCTTGCAGAAATGCAAGGTAAGGTTGTGTATAATAGACCCTTGTGGTCCGACCTTTCCCCAGACCCCGTGCATAACGGGAGCTTAGTGCTTCAGTATCTCATATATGAAACCTTTCACTGATATTACAGGGCTCCTTCTTGATCCATTTCTCTCTCTCTCTCTCTCTCTCTCTCTCTCTCTCTCTCTATATATATATATATATATATATATATATGTGTGTGTGTGTGTGTGTGTGTGTGTTTACCCGTAAAACGGTACAGTTAAATTTATACGTGGTTTCTAGACAAGTGAATTAATTTGATCCTGAAATAATAGAATGATTGAATAAATATGCAATACTTAGCCTTGAGATGAAGATGAAATAGCAGAAACAGTAGTTCCGGGAGCAGGGCTTCCGGGCACAACAACAGTAAAATCAGAAAGCAAGAGGATAAAATTATATAAAGCATGTAATAGATTATCGCATAAGTTTGCCAGAAAATTCGTCTCCTTTTAATGATAATAGATCTCATTATTTATAGTTGCACTTAGGGAACAAGGTCTTAGGATCATGTCCTTCTTTAATGTCAATTATGAGGGCCATTGAAGAATGTGTAACGGCGGGCATGGATGACAAATTCTTTATAACAGGCAGTGTATTACATGCGGTAGAATATTCTCCATTAAATGCTATCAGGTCGTAGGTATTTATTTCATCTTTATGAGCATCATTCTTTCAGTAACAGATGGAATAGTTGTCTTCGGTTTTAGCTATCCTCTGCTTTCGGCTCCACGTGTCACTCTCTTATGCAATCACTTAACATAACATATTTTATCCTAGATAGATAGTTCCCATGCTTTCCGGTGACATAACTTTGTGTCACCGAAAAGTTAGTAGAAATTTTTTTTGGCGGGAATTTCACTGACCCCCTCTGAAAAGCTACTGACGGTTGATTAGACACGTCTCTACGCATTTAATGCCCCGAACACGCGTTATCCCACAATTCAGCATAACTTTTGTCGACTATCGAGGTAATTATGGCTGCAAATTTAGCCACCTAAACCTTTGCTTATACGCATCAACCTCCTTTATTCACACCCCATAATTCTCGAAACTCTCTTCATTCGACTTGTACTATGTTCTTCAACCTTTCTTTAATTCTCTTCATAAGAGAAAAGCTTTTTCTTTTTCTCTAACATAGAATGGTTTATTTTTCAAAAAATCTCAATTCCTCAAAGAACAAAAGCAAAGTCGATGAAGCCGCTCCTCCTACAGTGAGCACCATCATCCCCAGGAGTCTTGTCACAACTAAAGACTTCGAAGAGAAATTTTCTTATGCTAACCCTTGTACATGGGACGTTGGCAGATATCCTTCTTCCATCCATCCTTCTAGTTTTCTTGTTGTAAAGGAAGATTGTTATTGCCAGGATTTGGATATTATTGCTCCTGATCTGGCGGAGCGGGTAACCTTACCCCAAGAAGGGTTTTACATACTTTTATACGTATCCCTTCACTTTTGGGATGTTTTCTCTGAGTGGAGAGCTTGACTCTATTATTGTAGAGTTCTGCCTCCGCTACCAGGTATGTTTGGCATAGGTGAGTCCCTCTATGTGGAGGACGATTGCTTGTCTTCAGCGCCTGTGCCAATAAATGGGGGAGGAGCTAACCCTAGCTCACGTGATGAACTTTTATTCCCCCAAGATCTTCCGTGGAGGGATGACTAACTTCAACAAGCGAGACCACCATACACCGTTATCCAGCATGGATGATGATAACGACTGTGGGTGGATGGAACAGTTTGCTTTCAGTTACCACCGGTGACATCATCCCGGCCTCGGCTCCATCTTTCTCGAAATTATGGAACCGCACTCGTAAGTATATAGTTTGCTTTTGATTTTGTTAAAGACCATTCCTCGTCATTGTTTACTTTTATTCCTTTACCTGTCTTAGCGACTCGGTGGGTTCCCTCTAGGGTTGAGGGCTTGGACCAATGGGTTCAGAAAATTTTGGACGTTACTACGCCCAAAACCCGCACGTGGAAAGAGCTATCCGTGAAATATGGGTGGAAAGTCAAATATCATGGTAAGTTGAACTCATCTTGTATTTACTTTTTCTTATAAGAAAGTTGTCTAATTCTTCTCTCCTGTTGAATATAGGTCTACCCCAGGGCTCAGTTGTCATCCCTGGGGAGGACGTTTTGGCCGATCCTACTGATGCGGCGAGGTTGCTGCAGAAGGCTTTTTCACAGACAGGCATCTCCGGACCTGCTTTTGGTGCGAGTACTTCTTCTCGGAGTCCCCGGCCGGAAAACAAGCAACCAAAAAGAAGGTGTTCCTCCGCGGTCGGGGAAAAGAATAAGAGGGCGAAGAATGCTGCCCTCGAGTCATCTTCTAAAGTTGTGGTGATGAGCTCTCCGCCCGGGCCGGTCGTATATACCGTGATGATTGATGATGACGGAGAAGCCAGTGAGGAGGGGGCTTCTCTACATAGAAGACGACGACCTTCCTCAACTCAACAGACTGCTTAATCTGTTAAGTTAGTTACACTAATCGAGGATGATGCCTCATCGCTCTGGGGAGTTTGAAATGGTAGAAAATGCCACCTCCCATTTTCGGATCCCAGTCGCTGCCCCCTAGTATTGTGGGGCTGAGTACTGAGTCCCTGCCATCTTCGGTTGACGATCAACCAATAACAAGCACTGCGTTTGCCGCAGCTGTTTCTCACCATTCAACGCCGCCAACTTCATCTCCTTCTTCACCAACTCTTCCACCAGCAACTGCTACATCATCTCCACCGGCTGCATCTGTCAGAGAAGAGGATGTTTCTCTCCCCCAGTCCCCGATTCATGGGAATGTGGGGCGGCATTATGCTGCCCCCTCAGAAGATCTGCAAAGGAAGATGAGTGTTACTCTCTCGGTCTCTACCGGATGCAATTTGATGCCCCGGCTAGTGGAATTTGCAAACTATCTGAAGTCTTTGGCTTCAGAAAAATATTAGGAAAAGATACAGGCTCTCTAGGGAGAGTGCTAGTTGAACAATGTTATGCACAACGCCGCAGCGGTACACTCTTCATTTCCTTTGTCATTTCTCCTGTTTTTGATTTGGAAATATCCTGAGTTCACCCTTCTTGTTTTGCATGCCAATTTCCTTGCTTCCTAGGGCCTCCAGAGGTTCATTCGGGAAAAAGAAGAACTTACCTCCGAGCAGGATCAACTTTTGGCCGAGCGGGACCAAACTGATGCTCTCCTCTCAGAACTGGAAGCCAAAGTTGCTGAGGCTGCTGTGTTGGAGGCTCTTTTATAGCAAAGCGAGCAAGAAGAGGAGACTCTTAGCTAAGAGATCGCCCCGCTGAGAGTTCAATTTTAAGAGGCTAGGGACAAATGGGTTAAAGTCCATAGTGTCATTCTTGCTACATCCGATCGTAAGGCTGCCTCCGCTGAAAGATTGACCAATTTAGAGGCATCCTTGAACTCCAAAACTGAAGAGCTTGCTGCTTCCAGGGTGAAATATTCCCAATTGGAGGAGAGGTATAAGAAGACCATTGAGCATAGTATACTTTTCATCTCTACTGTCCGCGAACTCGACGTTAGCCTCAAGTCTATTAGATTCATCCGGGAAAACCTTTCTGCCGAGGTTGACCAACTTAAAGAAGAACTCAAGCGCTGAGCGACTTACCTCATTGTTGAAAAAACATATGTTATGTACAGCATGAGGAGAAAAACCTTGGAAGAGACTAAAGCATGTGTCATTGACTTTGATGCCGAAATCGCTAAAGCCTGTGAGCTAAAGTCAGCTGCTAAAAGGGGTCTCCCGGCAGGGCCTGATGCTTCTGGTTCTTCTGGTTTCTGTTTCGAATCCTCGGAAACTGAAGAGGAACTGGAGTGCGAAGATGTTGAAGGCCAAAATTATGAGGGTCAAGGTATTGAGCCACCGGCGGATCTACCCACTTCCCCTGGGGGCACGGATGCTTCTCTTTCTCCGGGTTCTGGAGATACAATAGTTTAGTTTTTCATTTCTTATCCCAACTTTTGTACCTCTGCCATTTTAGCACATTTATTGTGAATAAAAACATATTTTGCTCAAGTATTGCATGAGTCTTTTTGCGTTCTTTTGTTTGAATATTTATGCAAGTTTTAATCTTTGCGTTCTTTCTTGCTTAAGTGTTTTGCGTAAATTTTACTGTTTGCGTCTGATCATGCAAGGCTTTGGGTGTATTTTTCCCTTAAAGCATTTGGATTTCGTGCATAAATTCTTTCGAAATCAACCCTTTATCGTGAGGGTATTTATAAGAGAGGGCCCTCTTATGTTTACGGTGGTCTTAAAGAGGACGTCTCTTGTTCATTACGGCATTATCATTTGATGTACTTGTTTAACTTTCAAATGCAAAATCAATTCATCATTCAGACAAGAAACAAGATAGAAATAAAAGGACTTTACTTTATTCCTTCTATTTTCAAAAAGTACATAAGCCTTCGTTATACTAAAAGGAAATTGCCATTCCTTGTGACTAACTTGTACAACTTATTTCTACGGGGCTAACCACGCAGTCCTCGATCTTGATGTTACGACTATGTTTCCGATTTTCGTATTTCGGTCGACGTGGCAGTCATTGTTGTCGTATCCTCATATCATTCTCCCCTAGTGTTCGAATATGAAGAATGCGAATTTGAACACTGGAAGTTTTGCACCTTCGAGGACTCCACTAATGAATTGCTAGATAATCTTCAGTTCGGTAACAAACTTCACTTCCCCTTAGGAATTTATGCTATCGAGCCAAAGACTATCTAACAATTCTCTAGTGGTTTGCACTTGTGAACGGTCGGGTAACGTTTGCTCGATAGCAAACTTAATTTCCTGGTGGGAATTTTGCTACCGAGCCAAAGATTATCTAACCGCTCTGGAGTGGTTCTTCGCTTGTGTGCCTTGCTATTAAAAGGTCTTATTTCTGCTGCTGAAACCTTCTTCGTAGTATGCTTTCCGTTTCTGTCTCGTTAAAAACCTTGCCAAAAAAACCTAATTGGGATAAAAACTGGACGAAGAGAAAAAGAGTACAGCACATACTTTCAGTACAGGTAATGTTCATCAATAGTAATATCTATTGAGGTGTTCCACATTCCAGTTGCTTGGCAAATTTTCTCCATCTTGATTCACCAACTCGTATGAACCTTTCCCGGTGACAGCTAAAACCCGGTAGGGGCCTTCCCATGTTAGACCTAACTTCCCTGCGTTGAGTTCCTGGGTGTTTTGAGTTACTTTCCTTAGAACCAAGTCTCCCACTTTGAAATAACGGAGGTTGGCTCTTTGATTATAATATCTTTCTATTCTCTGCTTTTGGGCTAACATCCTTATATGCGCCAAGTCCCTGTGCTCATCGAGTAGCTCCAAGTTGACTAACATTACTTCGTTGTTTGCCTCTTCACTTGCCTGGAAATATCTCAAGGTAGGCTCCCCTACTTCCATATAGATTAAGGCTTCTGCTCCGTACATAAGGGAGAAAGGAGTTTCTCCTATGCTTGATTTGGCCGTTGTTCGATATGCCCATAACACTCTAGGCAGTTCCTCAAGCCATTTACCTTTAGCTGCTTCCTATATCTTTTTGAGATTTTGTATAATCACTTTGTTTCGTTGATTCCGCTTGACCATTTCCGCTCGGATGATAGGGCGAGGATGTGATTCTTTTTATTTTCAAGTCTTCAAGGAACTTTGTGATCTTTGTGCCTATAAACTGTGGCCCATTATCGCAGGCTATCTCTTTTGGTATTCCAAATCTGCAAATTATGTTCTCCCACAAGAAATCCACCACTTCACATTTTCCGATCTTCTGATAAGGACCTGCTTCAACCCACTTAGAAAAATAGTCAGTCAAAATCAAAAGAAACTTTACATTTCTAGGGGCCGATGGCAGTGGTCTGCCGATATCCATTCCCCACTTCATGGACGACCATAGAGATAGAACCGAGTGTAACGGTTCTGCTGGTTGATGTACCAATGGTGCGTAGCGTTAACACTTATCGCATTTTTGTACAAAAGCTTTGGCGTCTTGTTCCATTCGGGGCCAATAGTATCCTGCCCTTATGGTGGTAGGCTATAATCTCGTGTTTTAGTCGCTTATTACACTCTAATTCAATTCACTTTACTTGTGTTGAGCTTTAATTAGTAGTGTTTATGCACTTATTGTGTGTTTTATGCCTTGTAGGAGTAATTTCGAGTTATGTAGATGTTGTGGAGCTAATACGAGCTATTTGGAGCTTTGAAGTCTAAGTAGAAGCCAAAGCAATTAAGCTGGGATCACGTTCAGGGGTCGAAAATAAAGTCTGGATGTCAAAAATTTGAAAAACTCATTTCTGGCCATAATTTACACTACCGCCCCGTGACATGCCCCGCGGGGCGCTAGTGCAAAAAGTGGCCAGAAATCATATTTTGGCACATTCTGGAATTTCCTACATGCACGTCGCATGGGGCGATGCGGCATTGATAAGTAGGGATTTTGACCGCTTATTTTCTCTCTTTTACTTACGTTTTAGCTCAAAAATGCTTAAAGGTATTCCCGAGAACTAATGAAATGTGCTTTTTTGTAGGAACATTGGGAAATGAGCCAAAGTAGTAAAAATCAACTCAAAAGGGAGTAAAATTGGACATGAACCAAAATAAGGCAAAAAGGGTTACAGTGCGGCCACAAACTCTGAAGAGGCACTGATAGAATTTCTTCACAGAGTGCGGACCGCACAATTATTGTGCGACCGCAGAAGACTAGATTCAGAAACTTGTAGTTTGGGAGCTTGAAGATATGCGGACCACACCATTATTGTGCGGCCGCAGAATGCCAAAATGCGGCCACACTCATAAATGTGCGGTCTGCAGAATAAAGCCCAGATCCAATCTAAGAGCAAGAGTGCGGCCACACTCAGAAATGTGTGGTCAGCACAATTAGAGGAAGTGCGGTCGCATCTCACTTTTATGCGACCGCAGAAAGCCAACATGACCAGTCAGTCTCAAAGTGCGGACCGCACAACCTTTGCAGGGGCAATTTTGTCAGATATTTTCAGCTGGGTATAAATAGATATTTTTGTCATTTTTAGGTTTAGTTGGGTGCACCTGAACACTTAGAGTCGTTTTTCTTTACTGTATTGGGCAACTTTGTACTAGTTTAGCATTTAAACATTAGATTTTCTTTCCTTAATCAATTATTATGCATTTTATCTTAGTTTTTTTATTTAATTTCTTCATTTTCCATGAGTATGTAAACCCTTAGCTAGGGTTGTGACCCAACCTTAGTATGGGTACTTAATGAGTGATTGATTTAGGGCTTATTTGTGATTGGGTATATGAATTTTAGCCTAGTTCTTACTTGAATTTGAGAATTGATGATTGCAAACATTGATTCATGCCTAATTGACTTAGTCTATACTTGAGAAAGTGAGACTAAGTCTAGGAAAACTTGGCTAACAAGAAATTGGGGTGAACTCAAGAAATTGATAGCCCCAATTAAAGGGTCGAATCTAGAGATAGTAAGACCCGACTTGAGCATTTATCACTTATTTCATGAGATACCCCTTTGGACTTGAGAAAGCCGAATTGGGCAAAATTACTCAAACTACCGAGAGGTATAAAGTGAGTAATTACGTGTGATTGCTATATTGTATCCCGATCAACCAAACATGCCCTAAAGCTATAAATCTGTTAGGTAACCAACAAGGCGGAAGTCGCAACCCTAGATCTTTTATAACTTGAAAAACAACCAAAACCAAAAACATTGTCTCTTAGCTTTACAATTACAAGCATTAGCGTAAAAGTAGAAGTAGAAACAACAATTGAAAATGTGGAAGTGTAATCTTAGGCACGTCATACATTCACACTAGGTATATACCTAATCCCACATCAAGCTCCCTGTGGAATCGACCCCGACTCGCATTAGGTTTTTATTATTGCATCGACCGCCTCGCAACCTAAATTAGTGGTGTGAGTTTGAGAGATATCAGGCATGTGGCGCGGTAGCCCAAAAATGTTAGAGTGACTTCCCAATTCCGCTAAAAAGGGTAGTTTCATCCGGGGTTTGTTTTGGGGGCGGCTTAAATACACCAAAACACCATTTTAGATGGACTTTTGACACAATTTCAACCTAAGGAGGCTAAGGAGGAGTTGGAAGAACACAAGCACAAGGATTTCATCATTCCTTCCTCACTCAAGATCCGGGTTTGGATTGGATTTATGTTTTCTTATACTTTAGTTACATTTGTGAAGAATTTCTCCATGTCTATGGAGTAGAACCTTTTGGGTTTTGATGGATTTGGTGTATTGATGGTTGTTTGTGGATTACAACTCTATTTTTATGTATTTGAATCGTTTTTGGAAGATTTAATTGTTGCATCTATGTTCACTTGTTCTTGTAATCGAGAGAAGCATAACTTGTGATATATTTGCACTATATTGTTGGTTGAGTTCATAGATTCTTCTAAGTAATCGAAAGAGGCTAGTTGAATCCTTGATTAAACCTAGTTAGGAGGATAATCGAAAGAGGTTCTCCTAAAGACCAATCCATTACGAATTTTTGCTTATCTTCACAGAGCTTAAATTGATTCATATTGTGAGGTTGAGACTTAATCGAGAGAGGAGTTTCTACTAAACAATTGTACTGATAATTAAGTGAATTCGAGAGACTCACTTGAACATTAGAAGTGAATTATCTAGAGTTAGATCCCGAATAATTATCTTACACCTATCCTATCAACCCATATTTTCTCCCATTGATAACTTCCTTGCTTACCTTTATTGCGATTGTCATTAGTTAATAGCTTTAGATTCTTAGTTAATTGTAGTTATAATTCATATATATCTCCATTATTGTTCCTCCTGGATAGAAATCTAGCTACAATCTACGATATTACTGTTTAAATCCAATCCATATGGATACGATATTATACTATACTATCTTTGACTAGCGAGCATAATTTAAGTGTATTTTTTGTGCTCATCACCTTACCAATTTAAGTACCAAGGAGTCTGCGCCTGAATGATTTCCACATATCCCTTCATGGACTTCTCGCATAACATAGTTAGCTTAGGAAGCTCCCAAGCATCGGGCCAGCGGGCCTTGAAAAAATTTCCAGTACAATTGACCAACTTTGAAGCTATATCGTGCTGCTTTGGCGCATAGTGCCCGGGATGCCTTGGAGTCTTCGGGCAACCTCCCGTGTTCGAGATAATTAATGATCTCATTCCTCCAGTCCCAGACCAAGTTTGTTGTATTCACTTCATAGTAGCTATTTGCGTCCAGAACCGAGTGCATGAGCTGTACTACCATCCCGGAATCCGATCCCTTCATTTCTGTTGATGAACCGAGGTTAGCTTCTGCATTTTCTTCCCTCGGGATATGCGTAATTGACCACTCTCGGAACCGAGGAAGCAGAGCCTGAACCTTCACTATGTATTGTTGCATGCACTTCTCTTTGGTTTCGAAGATCTCATAGACCTGATTTACCACCAGCTGGGAGTCGCATTTGATTTCTATGACCTCAAAATCTAGTCTCTGGGCCAATTCGAGACCTACAATCAAAGCTTCATACTTTGCTTCGTTGTTAGTCAAAGGGACCATTCTTATGGCTTGCCTTAAGGTTTCTCCCGAAGGCGTGGTTAATACTATGCCAAGCCCGGACCCATTTACGTTGGAAGCTCCATCCATAAATAGGGTCCAAACTCCCTATGTCGATTCTGACACCATCACTGCTTCTTTGGTTGCCAGAGGCAGCAATCCCGGACTGAAATCGGCCACAAAGTCGGCCAAAACTTGTGACTTAATTATAGTCATAGGTTTATATTCTATGTTAAATTCACTCATTTCGACGGCCTATTTAGCCAACCTACCCGAGAGTTCGGGTTTATGAAGGATATTCTGCAGGGGAAAGGTGGTCACTACAGTAATCGGGTGACATTGGAACTAAGGCCTTAACTTTCGAGTGGCAACTACAATTGCTAAGGCAAGCTTCTCCGGATACGGATAGCGAGTTTCTACTCCCGTTATAATTCTACTAACATAATAAATGGGAGATTACGTACCTTCGTCCTCACGGACTAAAACGGCACTTACCGCTACCTCTGAGACTGCTAGGTAGATTAATAATTTTTCACCTTCCTCCGGATTTGACAATAACGTAGGGCTTGATAAGTACATTTTCAAATCCCTCAAAGCTTGCTGGCATTCCAGATTCCATTCGAAGTTGTTCTTTTTTTTTTTAGCAACGTGAAGAAACGGTGGCACTTCTTTGATGACCGGGAAATGAACCTGCTCAAAGAGGTCAATCTTCATGTGACCCTTTGAACCTCTTTTAGGCTTGATAACTGGTCCGGAATATCTTTGATGGATTTGATCTTATCGGGGTTTACCTCAATCCTCCTTTGTGACACCAGAAATCCTAGGAACTTACCGGAGCTGACCCCGAACGCGCACTTCTCGGGGTTAAGCTTCATGTTATGCTTCCTCAGGATGTCAAAAGTTCTTGCAGATTCTTAAGATGATCACCTGCTTTCAAAGACTTAACAAGCATATTGTTTATATAAACTTTTGTGGTTTTCCCTATCTGTGTTTCAAACATCTTGTTTCCGAGCCGCTGATAAGTGGTTCCGGCGTTCTTTAGCCCTAAGGGCATCACATTTTAGCAATATGTGCCAAAATATGTTATGAACGAAAATTTTTTCTTGATCCTCTAAGTTCATTTTAATTTGGTTGTACCCGAAATAAGCATCAAGAAAACTCATTAACTCGGGCCCAGCCGTTACATCGATCATTTGATCGATGTTTGGCAGTGGGAATGAGTCCATTGGGCACGCCTTATTCAAGTCCTTATAGTCTACGCACATGCGAAACTTATTGTTCTTCTTAGGAATTACTACTATGTTAGCTAGCCTGTCTACATATTTTACCTCTCAGGTCAAACCGATATCAAGTAAGCGAGTTACCTCTTCCTTGACGAATTTATTTCTAGCCTCGGCAATAAGACGTTTCTTTTGTCTTACCGGAAGAATGTTAGGATCCAAGCTTAGCTTGTGTACGGCCACTTCTGTCGGGATACCTGTCATATCCGCATGAGACCACGCAAAATAATCGGCGTTAAACTTAAGAAATTCAATAAATCCAGACCTCAGCTCGGGGTACAGTCCTGTCCCCAAGTGGAATTTCCTCTCCAAGAACTTTTCAAACAATGCGACTTGCTCAAGCTCTTCTGTTGTGGACTTCATTGCGTCTGTCTCTTCTAGTACATGGAAATATCTTGGCACCTGATAAGAGTCCGACACTTCTTCCTCTTGGTTAACTTCACTTGATTCGGGAGAAGGGGTCGGTTCCTATAATTGTTATGCCGTATGCTCCTTCCCTTTGATACTGGAGACCGAAATTGCATTCATCTCCCCTACCGCCAGTTGGTCGCCTTTTATATGTTTAATCAGCTCGAGAGTTGGGAATTTTAGCAACTGATGATACGTTGATGGTATGACTTTCATCTCGTGCAACCACGATCTTACCAGAATAATACTGTAACCTATATCACCATCCACAACCTCAAAAAGGATCGTCTTCATCACCCCCTCGACATTTGTGGGCAGCAGGATCTCTCCTCGGGTTGTCACGCTTGCGAGGTTGAACCCGGCGAGGAGTTTTGTGGCCAAAATGATATTTCCGGTAAGTTTGGCTTGCTCCAATACCCTCCATTATATGATATTGGCCGAACTTCCTGGATCTACCAGAACACGTTTGATTTTAAAATCTAATACATTTAAAGAATTTACCAATGCGTCATTGTGCGATAGTAATAATCTATCCGCGTCTTCCTCCGTAAAAGTGATGTTGTCCTCAACGACTTCCTGAAGCCTCTTGCCTTCGGTTACTGTTACCTTCGTCTTTTTTGCTGCCGAGAAGGTAACCCCGTCAATCTCCTTCCCCCCGAAAATCATGTTGATCGTCTGGCGCGGGGGGGGGGGGGTCTTCTCCTACTTTTGAGGGCTCTGTGTTATCACGATTGCGGCTGTAATTATTTTTGGCCTGGTCACTTAAGAATTCCCTGAGATGGCCATTCTCCAGTGGTGTCGCTACCTCTTCACGCAGATGTCTGTAGTCCCTAGTTCGGTGGTCGTTCGTCCCGTGGTATTCGCACCACAAATTCGGATCCCTCTGGTTAGGATCGGACCTCATCGGCTTGGGGTACCGTGCTTCTTTAATGTTCCTCATAGTTGATACCAACTCTTCTGCACTGACGTTGAAGTTATATTCTGAAATCTGGGATAGGAAGGATCTTGAGAACCTGTTGCTTCCTTGTCCTGTAGCGATCTGTTATTTTGGCCGCGATCAGTTCTTCTGTCGGTTACGAACCTGTCTGCCGACCGAAAACCTCTGTTGCATCCTTCTGCCCATTTGTAGGGTAAAAACCGGCCCCTCGAAGACCGTCTGTCTATGTCAAAATTGTCTTTTGATTTTTCTTTATTCTTCTCCCGACCTTTAGCCGACGCCGGGAAGCCGAGCTGATTATCCTCCATCCTTATCTTTAACTCGTACCGGTTGTGAACATCTGCCCAAGTCGTCATTTGGAATTCGAGCAAGCTTTCCTTCAACTTCCGAGAAGCATCAGAACTTCTTGTATTCAAACCCTTGGTTAATGCATCAGCCACCCATTCATCTGGAATAGCCAGGAGCAACATCCTTTCCTTCTGGAACCGGCCGATTACGAATTCTCGCAGCAACTCGGACTCTCCTTGTGCAATTCTGAATATGTCGGCCTTCCAGGACTGCACCTTTCTGTCCCCGTCATGAGCCTTAATGAAATAATTAGCAGCGAATACCACGTCAAGGCTCCACTCGTGAGAGTCTCTCTAAAAAAAATTTCAGCAAAACAGATTCGATCTCGTGGGGAGCTACATCGTTCCCCTTCACCGCTGTTGTATAGGTGGTCATATGCTCTTGAGGGTCCTAAGTCCCATCATATTTCGGTACGTCGGGTATTTTAAACTACTTCGGGATCAATTCTGGTATCGCGCTTGGTTTGTACGGCAACTGAGTATACTTCTTTGAGTCCGGCCCTTTTAGCACCGGTGGTGCACCCGAAATTTGGTCCATGCGGGCGTTCACTTCCCTCATAAACCGTATGAGTTCGCTTTTGAAGGGATCACTCTCGTTGTTGTGACCGGATCTACTCTCCCCGGCCCCATCGAAGCCGACCTCGCCCCTCGGGGTGTTGTTGTCGACCCTCTGCGTTGTTTGATTTGCGAGAGCACCGAGAGGAACTGGGCTTCGTTCATTCGCGCTATTCGAAGCATCCGATAAGGCCTGCTTTAATTCTGTAATAACCTTATCATGCCATGTGAGATGGCCTAGAATGATCGCTTGTTGCTCTTGCAGGACCCTTACCGCTTCAACAATATGCTCCTCTTCAGCATCATCGAGAGTCGCCTCCCGAACATGTCGCAAGTACCGCCTCTCGTGGACCGGCGTAGCATCGTTCCCCTCATTGCGGGCGTCACTCACTGAATCCTCATGATGAGGCTGGTCTCCTTGGGCCTCAAGATTGTGTGTGGTGTTAACACTATTATCTGCCATTTTCTGATATTTTTTGCTAAGATCAAATAATCAAAATACGTTAGTAAAAGAGGCAAGTACCAACTTAATACCACGACTGTCTAGGCCCCATGGTGGGCGCCAAACTGTTTACCCGTAAAACGGTACAGTTGAATTTATACGTGATTTCTAGAAAAGTGAATTAATTTGATCCTGAAATAATAGAATGATTGAATAAATATGCAACACTTAGCCTTGAGATAAAGATGAAATAGCAGAAACAGTAGATCCGGAAGCAGGGCTTCCGGGTACAACAGTAGTAAAATCAGAAAGCAAGAGGATAAAATTGTATAAAGCTTTTAATAGACTATCGCATAAGTTTTTCAGAAAAATCATTTCTTTTACAATGATAATAGAGCTCACTATTTATAGCTGCACTTAGGGAACAAGGTCCTAGGATCATGCCCTTCTTAATATCAATTATGAGGGTCATTGAAGAATGTGTAACGGCGGGCATGAATGACAAATTCTTTATAACGGGCATGTACTAAATATTGTAAAATATTCTCCATTAAATGCTACCGGGTGGCAGGGGCGGATCCACCCTTTAGGGTGGGGCACCCACTAAGTTGGTAAAATTATCATATATTTATGTAAAAAAAATTTAAACTAGGTTAAATTTTGATCCTGCCACCCCGAATCGCAAACTAGACAAACGTATCATGGCTGATAGATCTTTTTGAAAACTTTTCTCGTATGTAAAATTCAAGTTCGAATTTTCTTGAACCTTATTTGATTTTCCCTTTTGTGTTGTGCTTTTTATTTCCTTTGTCCAAGTCATTTTCCTTTTTGGCTACCTCCCAATTTTCTATTTGTCGTTTATTATTTTTTATATTTTTTTCTCTATTCTATTATTTTATTTGTGATCTAGTAAAAACTCTAAATTAAAAAAGAGCCTCCAAAATTTAAAAATTCCATAAAATAAGCACTTCTCTTAATCTCAAATCTTTTAGTTGTTTTTCTTTCAAAATCGAAAAACTTGGATCTTGATGGGAATTTTGGATTGGGATCAAATTAATTTTTATAATTTCTTTTTTTATTATAACATAAAAATTTGTGCTATTCTATGGTTGTTAAATACAATTTGAATCTATTTGCTATTAAATTATAATGAATATTTTGCAAGCATTGCCTACAAAAATATGAGATTTATTATTTAAATTTTTGGGATCTTGTTGTTGAGGTTTTATTTTAAGATGTAATATTCTTAAAATGAGGGTGAATGGAAAATGGAGGGAAAATGAAATTTTGAGTAAAATTTTAAGTTTCCCCCTCTTAACAATGAGACATTGTCCCATATTGGAAGTGGAAGACATTTTTGGTGGGTATATATATAATTGCTCTTCTTATAGCTCTTAAAGAGTTAAGAAGAAAGCAAGCCTCGCGCCGTCGTCGTCGTCGCTCGCTCGGCTCGGCTTCGGCTTCGGCTTCGGCTTCGGCTACGGCTACGGCTACGGCTACGGCTACGGCTACGGCTACGGCTTCGGCTTCGGCTTCGGCTTCGGATTCGGATTCAGATTCAGATTCAGATTTGGTCAAATGATCGATTGATTGATTGATTGATTAAATTTTTGGACCAAATTTATTTGTTAATAGTAAATATTAACATAAGATTATCCGTATTTGTAAACGGATATTTTCCAATCCGTGTATTGATAATTTGGCAGCCGGATAATGGTCTTCCCACCATGAAGTGCTTGCTCCACAAACATGTAATGCTTGCTCCACCATGAAGGGTGGACGTTTGGTCTTGCACTCCTTCTTGGCTGCTATATATATGAGCAGCAAATGTTGAAGAAAGATACAAAAACTCAACATACAATTCGCTCAACAAATTGGCTATACATTGCACTCCTTCCTCTCAGAACTTCCATACGTTTTTCTGAGTATATACTCCTTCGTTCTGCATTGTTTTTTTAACTTCAAACAAAGCAACTGTAAGTGTGATTTGCTACCGAACTTTGTGTTCGCCGAAACACTGGGGTTTGAAGTACCGCTACACCAGTGTGTTATTCGTTCTATCCTGGGAGGAAATAATCCATTACCTTGGGTACTAGGAGGGGATTAAATTCCTTAAGGAAACACTGTGAATTCAGTGGGCTCGAATTTATTATTATTGTTTCATTACGTTAACTTATATTTTGCAGAATTAATATTTACAAATACAGCAATATTGACCGGGAATAACAATCTTAAGGAATTTAATATTTATTTCTGTACTTGTGTTATTCTTATTATTCTGCAAACTAAAACCTTTGTGATTTGTGTACTCCCGTTTTGGAGAGTTAAGCCTTCGTGGCGTTTTGTTGGATATTAAAATCTACGTGATTTTTACTCCAGTTTGAAAACGTGTATTAAACGTTTGTTTGTGTCATTCTTTTCTGAAAAAGATGATGACTGAAAACGAAAACCAAGCTGTTCCGATGGCGACAGCCAACGCAACGACAAGCCGAACACCGGCGTTGGCACCGGCAGAAAAACCCGAAAAATTTTCCGGGATTGATTTCAAACGCTGGCAGCAGAAGATGTTCTTCTACTTAACTATGTTATGTCTACAGAAGTTCATCAAGGAAGATGTTCCTGATCTGCCGGATAAAACTCCAGATAATGAACGTTTTCTCGTGATTGAAGCGTGGAAGCATTCTGATTTTTTATGCAAGAATTATATTCTTAGCGGACTGGATGATAATCTGTATAATGTATACAGTAGCATGGAGACATCCAAAGAATTGTGGAATGCGCTTGAAAAGAAATATAAGACTGAAGATGTCGGGATGAAGAAATTCGTTGCCGCAAAATTTCTGGACTACAAAATGATAGATAGCAAGTCTGTTATTACTCAAGTCCAGGAATTGCAAGTGATTATTCATGATCTACTTGCTGAAGGTCTTGTAATCAACGAAGCATTCCAAGTAGCAGCAATGATTGAGAAGTTGCCTCCGTTGTGGAAGGACTTCAAAAATTATTTGAAACACAAACGAAAGGAAATGTCCCTTGAAGATCTCATTGTTCGGTTGAGAATCGAAGAGGACAATAAAGCTGCTGAAAGGAGAGGCCGTGGAAATTCAACAATAATGGGAGCAAATATTGTTGAAGCTAACAAAAAGAGGAAGAAGGCTTCTGGTCCGAAATACAACCCAAGCAAGAAGCGGTTCAGTGGAAACTGCTACAACTGTGGGAAAATCGGACACAAATCTACGGAGTGTCGTGCTCCGAAGAAAGACAAGAAAAGGGGTCAAGCAAACATGGTAGTAAACCATGATGATGTTGATAACTTGTGTGCCATGCTCTCTGAATGTAACTTGGTGGGAAATCCTAAACTGTGGTGGTTTGATTCAGGAGCCACTCGCCATGTTTGTGCAGTTAGAGAGGCTTTTGCTACCTATGCTCTTGCTGAACCCGGAGAGACAGTTTATATGGGAAATGCTTCAACAGCAAAAGTTGAAGGATATGGGAAGGTATTTCTAAAAATGACTTCTGGCAAGGTCATGACTTTGAACAATGTCCTTCATGTTCCCGAAATGAGAAAGAATTTAGTCTCTACTGGACTTCTTGTTAAGCACGGTTTTAAGTGCGTTTTTGTATCCAACAAGGTTGTAATTAGTAAGAATGAAATATTTGTGGGAAAAGGTTACCTCACCGAGGGACTTTTCAACCTAAATGTAATGGTTGTTGAAAATAATAATAATATTTCAGCTTCTTCTTACTTACTTGAGTCAAATGATTTATGGCATGTACGTTTGGGTCATGTCAATTATAAAACCTTGCGGAAAATAATTAACTTGGAAGTACTGCCCAAGTTTGAATGCGAAAAATCAAAATGTCAAATATGTGTGGAATCTAAGTATGTTAAACATCCTTATAAGTCAGTTGAAAGGAATTCAAATCCTTTAGACTTAATTCACACAGATATTTGTGACATGAAGTCAATACCATCTCGCGGTGGAAAGAAGTATTTCATAACTTTTATTGACGATGGTACTCGATATTGCTATGTTTACTTACTGAATAGTAAAGATGAAGCAATAGACGCATTCAGGCAATACAAAAATGAAGTTGAAACGCAACTTAACAAGAAAGTAAAAATGATAAGAAGTGATAGGGGTGGTGAATATGAATCTCCTTTTGAAGAAATATGTTTAGAATATGGAATTATTCATCAAACAACAGCCCCTTACACGCCCCAATCTAATGGGATTGCGGAAAGAAAGAATCGCACATTAAAGGAGATGATGAATGCGTTGTTGATAAGTTCTGGTTTGCCACAGAACTTGTGGGGGAAGCCATTCTTACGGCTAATCGAATATTAAATCGAGTGCCCCATAGCAAAACACAATCCATTCCTTATGAACAATGGAAAGGAAGGAAGCCCAACTTGAATTATTTTAAAGTGTGGGGGTGTTTGGCAAAAGTGCAAGTTCCTAAACCCAAAAGGGTAAAGATAGGACCGAAAACCGTTGATTGTGTTTTCATAGGATATGCGACAAATAGTAAAGCATATCGATTTCTGGTTCATAAATCAGAAAATCCCGACATTCATAATAATACGGTTATAGAATCAGATAATGCTGAGTTTTTTGAAAATATATATCCGTATAAAAAGGAATGTGAGTCATTTGGTGAAGGATCTAAACGACCTCGGGAAGAAACAAAAGAAAGTACATGTAATCAGGAGAATCCAAGACGTAGTAAACGTCAAAGAACGTCTACTTCATTTGGACCAGATTTTGTGACTTTCTTATTGGAGAATGAGCCTCAAACATTTAAAGAAGCTATGACTTCTTCGGAATCATTGTTTTGGAAAGAGGCAGTCAATAGTGAAATAGAATCCATATTGAACAACCATACATGGGAATTGGTTGATCTTCCTCCTGGAAATAAACCTTTGGGTTCTAAATGGATTTTTAAGAGAAAAATCAAAGATGATGGCACTATTGATAAATTCAAGGCAAGGCTCGTAGTCAAAGGGTATAGACAACGAGAAGGTCTAGACTACTTTGATACATACTCTCCAGTTACAAGAATTACGTCCATACGGATGTTAGTAGCATTAGCTGCAGTGTATGGTCTTGAAATTCATCAAATGGATGTTAAGACGGCCTTCTTAAATGGAGAGTTGGAGGAAGAAATTTACATGGAACAACCTGAAGGGTTTGTGGTTCCAGGTAAAGAAAAGAAGGTATGTAGACTTGTTAAGTCTCTTTACGGACTAAAACAAGCACCCAAACAATGGCATGCGAAATTTGACCAAACAATATTGTCAAATGGTTTTAAGATAAATGAATGTGATAAATGCGTGTACATTAAAAATGTTCCAAATCACATAGTCATTGTTTGCCTATATGTGGATGATATGTTGATAATGAGTAATGACATTGCCAACATAAATGCTACTAAGCGTATGCTCAATAGCAAGTTTGATATGAAAGACTTGGGAGTTGCTGATTTAATTCTGGGAATTAAGATCAATAAGACTCCTCAAGGTCTGGCATTGTCACAATCTCATTATATTAAGACAGTACTTGAAAAATTCAAGCACTTGGGCTTTAAAGTTGCAAAGACTCCAATTGACGTGAATCTTGCATTAGCAAAGAACAAAGGCCAAAGCATATCACAATTGGATTATGCTCGTGTATTGGGATGCTTAATGTATATCATGAATTGTACACGACCAGACATAGCTTGTGCTATAAGTAAACTGAGTCGATATACGAGCAATCCAAGCTAATCTCATTGGATGGCAATGAAACGAGTTTTGGGATATTTAGAACATACCCAGAACTTTGAATTGCACTACAGTAATTTCCCTGCGGTGATTGAGGGATACTGTGATGCAAATTGGATCACCGGTTCAACTGATTCTAAGTCCACGAGTGGATATGTATTCACTATTGGTGGAGGAGCGGTATCTTGGAAGTCGTCCAAACAAACATGTATTGCCCGCTCTACAATGGAGGCTGAATTCATAGCCTTAGATAAAGCCGGTGAAGAAGCTGAATGGCTCCGGAATTTCTTGGAAGACATTCCATTTTGGCCCAAACCGTTGGCACCAATATGCATACATTGTGATAGTCAAGCGGCAATTGGAAGGGCTGGGAGCGTCATGTATAACGGTAAATCTCGTCATATACGACGAAGACATAAAACCGTTAGGCAATTACTCTCTAGAGGAATTATCATAATTGACTATGTAAAGTCAAGTGATAATGTGTCGGATCCACTTACAAAAGGCCTAACTAGAGAGGTAGTTGAGAAATCATCAAGGGGAATGGGGCTATGGCCGAGAACAAGTCATTGTGGCGGTAACTCTACCTAGAAGACTGGAGATCCCAAGATCTAGGTTCAAAGAGATCAAACAAAGTCATTAATGACGGTTCAACATTGTCAAATAAAATTTTAGTCCATTCTCGTGATGAGACAATGTTCAGTACCAAGGATAAAGCATTAAGGCTTTTTAATGATTTCTAAATTTGATACGGGGTATATCAAATAGTGTATCTACAGGATGACACGTTTAGGAATCACCTATTTAAGTGTGAAGTGTGAGCCGCTTCAAGGAGAACTTTGTAAGGCCAGTTCTCTACGCACTTATGAAACCAGGCGGTGTTCATGGCTGAAACGAACACAACAATGAGAACCAAAGACGGTTAAGGGTTGATTGTGTGACTTATGGTTGTCTAGGTATACACCAAAGATCGACGGTTCAAAGATATCAAATCTACCGATTGACCGAGTATATCCGACATAAGTTTACTACGGAAAGTTCAAAGGGAAACCTACTTATCCAGATGCAATTAATCCTTGCTTGTAAATCACACAGTTTTTCATGCATACTTCCGTGATATAGCCATTCCCCATTCATGTGGGGGATTGTTGAGATTTTATTTTAAGATGTAATATTCTTAAAATGAGGGTGAATGAAAAATGGAGGGAAAATGAAATTTTGAGTAAAATTTTAAGTTTTCCCCTCTTAACAATGAGACATTGTCCCATATTGGAAGTGGAAGACATTTTTGGTGGGTATATATATAATTGCTCTTCTTATAGCTCTTAAAGAGTTAAGAAGAAAGCAAGCCTCGCGCCGTCGTCGTCGTCGCTCGCTCGGCTCGGCTTCGGCTTCGGCTACGGCTTCGGCTTCGGCTTCGGCTTCGGATTCGGATTTGGATTTGGATTTGGTCAAATGATCGATTGATTGATTAATTTTTTGGACCAAATTTATTTGTTAATAGTAAATATTAACGTAAGATTATCCGTATTTGTAAACGGATATTTTCCAATCCGTGTATTGATAATTTGGCAGCCGGATAATGGTCTTCCCACCATGAAGTGCTTGCTCCACAAACATGAAGTGCTTGCTCCACAAACATGTAATGCTTGCTCCACCATGAAGGGTGGACGTTTGGTCTTGCACTCCTTCTTGGCTGCTATATATATGAGCAGCAAATGTTAAAGAAAGATACAAAAACTCAACATACAATTCGCTCAACAAATTGGCTATACATTGCACTCCTTCCTCTCAGAACTTCCATACGTTTTTCTGAGTATATACTCCTTCGTTCTGCATTGTTTTTTTAACTTCAAACAAAGCAACTGTAAGTGTGATTTGCTACCGAACTTTGTGTTCGCCGAAACACTGGGGTTTGAAGTACCGCTACACCAGTGTGTTATTCGTTCTATCCTGGGAGGAAATAATCCATTACCTTGGGTACTAGGAGGGGATTAAATTCCTTAAGGAAACACTGTGAATTCAGTGGGCTCGAATTTATTATTATTGTTTCATTACGTTAACTTATATTTTGCAGAATTAATATTTACAAATACAGCAATATTGACCGGGAATAACACTTGTAGCTTATCTAATTCTACATTTACTTATTCTTATTGGTGGAATTTTCTTATTGAAGATATTGTTTTACTTGTGCAAATTTATTTTTAGTATACAAAAAAAGATGTAATTTCCTAGTGAAAATATTGATTTTATTTGTGCTATTAATAATAAAGGTATAATTTCTTCTTTAAAATGCTAATTATATTTGCTTCTTGATGTCTGAGATGTAATTTGCATATACAACAATATACCCAGTAAAATCCCATAAGTCGAGTCTGGGAAAGAGATGTAATTTTCATATTTACAAATAAAAAATGCTTGTTAAATTGCCTGAATAAACTAAAAAAAAATGAACCAAAGAAACGTTTCGAATAAACTCTATATTAGTCATTACAAGGTGTACATTAAAGGAAATTGTGGCACCCGCCACCTTCAAATCCTAGATCCGCCTCTGCCGGGTGGTAGACATTTATTTCATCTTTATGAGCAACATTCTTTCCGGTAACAGCAGATGAAATAGTTGTCTTCGGTTTTAGCTATACTTTGTCTTCGACTCCACGTGTCACTCTCTTATGCATCACTTAACATAGCATATTTTACCCTATATAATATACTATGTTAACTCAAACAATACTCATTTACAACGACCAATGTGCACAACCAGTGAAGAAATCATCTTAATCCGACTTCCTGTGCTTATCCATTGAAGATATATTTTAGGTGTAAAGTGTTAAATGGTGGTTAGTGATTTTTGAGATTCTGTCTTATCGTTTTATCTAAACGCTGAAAGTGTTAAATGGTAGACACTTTATATATTTAGATTTTAGTCTGCAACATGTTCCTTTCATTTGTAAGTTTGATATTTATTTTTCTTTAGGCTAACTAGTACAACATAAAGTCATATATATTGTTGATAAGTAATGATTACTTGTATTGCATCCTTTAACTGCTTTTATATTGTGAAAATTAATACTTTTTGAATTTTAATCCTTTGTTATATCCTCCCAAATGGTGTATTAGTCAAAAAGCTAGCTACTACAAAGCAAAGAGATTAAGGAAAGCTTGAAGATCAGTGGCATGCATTGATTTCGGTAAAGTTACGGCGGATTCCGTATAGAGGCAAAAGGAAAAGCGAAGCTATTTCCTCAAAAACAGAATGTATAACGGCTGCTTTCCTTTGATTTTTCGGTTGCTGACTATGTAATTTTCGATGTACTAGGCAAACCAAATCAAGATTACTGCCTTTTCCCTAAAATTCTGTGCCCTTGTCGGAGGTAGTTCGGCTTTACTCACGATAAAAATTTATTCGCATTCAGTATTTACCTCAATCCAATAAATACATGACGCTATCTTCATATACACTCTTATGAGTAAATGGTGATTTTGTGCTTCAACCTCATTCTTGAATAGAATAAATCTTGAAGTCATCACACATCAAAGATACCCCTGCATTTTACACATTTTTAGTATATTGACGGGTATCTCTTGATATTAAGTTAACTAAGCGATAAAGCTGACGACAGTTCCTTGCATCAGAGGGAAGTTAAAGATTCAAGCCAAGGTATTTCCACCTTAGTTAAATAAAGAAAGGGTTGAAAAGGGAATGGATCAGTTGCTTCAAATCAAGAACTCTAGATTAAAAGGAGAATCTTGAAAAGGCACAGACATTACATACTCTTGAAGCAACACATATATCCTTATATACATATAAAGAAACAAAAATATTCATAAACAAACAAGTGTGACTAAAGGCAGAGGGAGTTTTCAAGCCATGGAAGAAATGGTGGTGGAAGCTCTCCTCTTTGGTGATAGACAAGCACAGCTCCTTGCTGCAAGACAACTTGGTCAATTTTCCAGCAAGCAAAGGCACAAGATCGTCGAAAAAGGCATAGTTCCTCCATTGATTTTGATGCTGAGTACTAATGATTATGAAGTCATTGAAGCTGCACTTTTTGCTCTGCTTAGTATAGCTTTTCGCAGTGAAAGGTTAGGATGCGCATACTTCATTCAGGAACGTGTTTGGTACGATGGAAGTCATTTTCGAGAAAAATGCATGAAAACATTTCTAGGGAAACATTTCTTATGGAAAATGACTTTCGTTGTATCAAACATACCAAAAACAAAATTTGTTCTCAATATTTAAGTAACACGAGTGTATCTATACCTCGTTGATTTTCAGAACTAAAATTGTGAATATGCTTGTTGCAGGAACAAGATACTCATAGCAAAATCAGGGGCTATACCAGTGTTATTAGATGTGCTTCAATGCGAAAACGAGTTGTTAGTTGAGTTAGGAGTGGCAGCTCTCTTGACCCTCTCTTCTTGTGCTTCAAACAAGTTGGAAATTGCTGCATCTGGGACTATCCCACTTCTACTTGAATTGTTAAATTCACAAGCCTACAACAGCATGAGCTTGCAGGCTAATTTGGACATCTTGTCTATACTTCACAATCTTTCAACTTGCCATCAGCTCATCCCTTCTATTGTTTCATCTGGTGGGGTAGCTACCCTGCTTGGATTAATTAGCCTGGCGTCGGAAACGAAAACAGAAGGAGAAGTGATTGTGGAGAAAGCCATGGTATTGCTAGAGAATATTGTTTCTTTATCAAGAATTGGACTAGAGGAAGCTGCAGGAACAGATGGAGCAATTCAGTGTTTGGTTGAGGCCATGGAGGAAGGTTAATTGCATCATAATCTCGTCTAAAAGTTTCACACTTATAATTAGTTAATTGTATTTTGTCTTTTCAACTCTCAACACTCCTGTCGGCCTGATTCTTCTTTTTTCAAGGGCCGAAACACATGGAAATTTGTTTTTTCATGGGCCAAAGTCCAAATCCGTGGAAATATTTTTAATGTTTTGGGAAGCGGTGAAATTTGAATCTAGGACCTCTTGGATGCTCTCAGGGGCGGCCTCGCCCTGAACCAATTTAGTCCCAAAAAATTTAAGGGCCCTAAAATTATTATTTTTTTATATATATAATAGTATATTATTTATATAATTATCTCTTATTATTGATAAATTTATTTTTTTATTGTCATATTAATTTTTAATAACTCAATTTCTTCCTCTAATTAATATAACTAAAATAGTTTTCTATCAATCTTATTTTATTTTTTTATTTAATTATATTTCTCTATTCATTAGTTGGTCACGTAACTATATCTAATAATCTAACATATTATTTATTTTTCTTACATAAATTATACTCTCTCCGTCTCAATTTATATGAAAGTGTTTGACTGGACATGAAGTTTATAAAATAAAGGAAGACTTTTGAAACTTGTAATCTTAAATAAATTATAAAAATTTGTGGGCTAGAAATTATCTCATTAATGGTAAAAAGAAAAATCTAAAGTAGAATTGTTACCAAATATAGAAAGGGATTTACTAAAAAAAAGGAGTCACCTTAGTTGGGACGAAGGAAGTATGTTTTCTGGGTTCTCTCATTTCAGTTGTGATGCAATCAATGTTAAATTCATTTAATTTTCTTTACTTTATAAAACTAAGTTCTCATTTTTTTAATTCCACATCCTCATAATATATATATATATATATATATATATATATATATATATATATATATTAAGGCCTCTTATTAAGGCTTTGCTTTATGCCTCGGATGATGTTTTGAGTCGAGTGATTATATCGTCTAAAAACTTAAGTTGTTTGAGAGAGTACACTTTTAATTACTTAATTGTATTACGTCTCAACAGGTTCAAGACAATGTAAAGAAGATGCAGTGGCAATTTTACTCCTAATATGTGAGAGCTGCAGAGAGAGATACAGAGGGATGATATTGAGGGAAGGAGCTATGGCAGAACTGCTTCAGTTGAGTGTGGATGGGACAAGGAGAGCCAGAGACAATGCTAAAAGACTGCTTTTGCTTTTGAGAGACCGTTCTCATTGCAGCCCAAAGAATAAACAGCCAAAGAATATTCTGCTATTGGAACATGTTATGAGACAAATTGAGCAAGGAGTTGGAGAGAGAGCAGGGATGTCAGTTGCTCTCTTGGAGGAAATGATTTCAAAACTTAGAACATGACATTTTCATGTGCTAGATGTTCGAGTTGTGCTGATAATTGCAGTAAACTTCATTTGCTTTCTGAGTTTTGGAAGGGGTACATGACCAATGTTGTATGATTATTATATCATATATCTGCACATAAACTTGGGATTTAGATTATTTTCTTGGCAGGGCATCATTTATTCTACACTACAATTTGACAAAAGAAAGTCCATTTCCTATCTTTTCAGCTCAGTATTTTTCCTTTTGTCTTTTTAGCTCAAAAATGTTTGGTTGGGGTGAAAGGAGGAAAACAAGAGAAAAGTAAGAGGAATGAATAATTTTACATATTTGGTAAGTCGAAACACCAAATATAGGGAACCTTGGAGCAACGATAAAGTTGTTTCTGTATGACCTAGGTCAGTTCGAGCCGTGAAAGCAACCATTATTGCTTGCGATAGGGTAGGCTGTCTATATCACATCCCTTGAGCAGGGGCGGCTCTAAGGCTAGGCCAGTGAGGCCGTCGCCTTAGGCCCCAAAATTTGAAGTCCCCAAATTATTATTATTATTATTATATAATTTATATAAATAATTATTATAAATAAAAGTGTTACAGTATTTTTTTGGTTACTATTTGATTGAGGTTATTTTATTCCAATAAGTTTATAAATTACGATATTTTTTTCACTCATTATTAGTATATTTGCTTCACTCTTCAATTTTAAACTTATCCTTTTTATATAGAAATTAAGTTATACATCGACAATATAATGAATTTATTTTACAATCTTCTCTGAAACCCTATGAACACAAAAGTATTCATGCACCAATTTTTTTTAGTGTAATTTAATATATTATATTAGGTTATTAATAATTTATTTTAAATATCTCGCCAATGAGTGCTACTTAATTATGAACTTCAATTAATATTTAAATTAATCAGAAGGTGTAAAAAAATGTGACACTATTAATGCTCAAAACTTAACCTATTACGCTATGTACGTTTATTTTTTTTTTTATGTTTGTGATGATAGTCAAATTAAAATTTTCGCTTTGAGTTTCGTACCTCAATATTCCACCACTTTATTCTTTATGCTCTTCTTCCTAATTTTTTTTAATTCGCTATTTTGTGTCTTAAATGATTAATTTGGTATTTAGAAAGTAAAATTGTTTTTTAGTGTTTTATAAAATAAATTTGAGGGCCTCTCAATATGGTTTCGCCTTAGGCCACGAGCTCCGTTGAGCCGTCCCTGCCCTTGAGATGCGGCCCTTCCACAAACCATGCATGAACGCGGAATGCTTTGTGCACCAGGTTGCGCTTAAGGTAAGTTGGAACACCCCCTCCATAATTATTTCCTATCTTCTTCAAGGACAGAAATGAGGAAAATAAACAACCAATAGTCAATTAGAAAAAGAAAAAGTTACCTTATTCAAGCTAAATTGGTGATTTTCATCAAGAGACTCAGATACTAAGAATCTACTATCTCGAGTGGTTTTGTATTTTTAATCAAAAGCCACCTGATTGGTGGGGAGGGGGGATATGATTCCTAACCTCCTTCAAAACTAAGTTAGAATTGTACATATCCAATTCTTGCAAAGATGCACCAAATGACTGGTGTGTGTCATACGGTAGAATATGCATCGGTCGAGGGGTATGTATGTAATCTCAAATGAAGAATGGCTGCAAAGTTTTCCAGGAGGTCAAAGTGGTCAAAGAGAGCGCGCATTAAAAGGGACCCAGATGACAATCATTCTCTTTTATAGGAGAAAGTAAACACCACCCCATTACTAGCTATTGTCAACAAATTGCTTCAAAGCTGTTCGTTTGGCTACGAAATAATAGTTCAGTATTCACAGATATTGAGGTTTAGTATTTTCACCTAATGATTTGGCCATCAGCATGTGTAAATACTGAACTCTGTATTTGAAATATTGAAATATTAGTTTAAGGAGTATTTCAAATGAAAAATAATAGTCAAGTGAAATTCATGTCGCAAAGCAAAAGTCAAATTTCTCACAAAATTTCAACAAGTCATCCAACATCCCCAGACAATAAAGGAAATACCAACACAACAATAAACGAGGTAATTCCAACAAGCCCATAGAAAGCCTTATTCACCTTTAACAAAAACAACCAGGAAGCAAGACTTCCAGACTTGGAATTGGAATTTAAAGCATATCTGTAGAGTGTAGACTAAACTTGCAGGTATCTGTTGTAACTAGTTAGAGCTGTGTAACTAAGAAGCCCTTTTAGGGTGCTCACTTGAAGAGAACAAGAGGAGCTCATCTCCATAGTGTGACATACTCTGCGTTTACTTCAGAAAAATTCACACCAAACACGTATCAAATGCCATGGTTTAGAGTTACATCATTATTCTCTGAAAAAGACAATGTCTGGAATCTCTGGGTGCATGCACTTCGTGACAGCATTTCAGTGTGACTTCTTGTAAAATCCATAAGCAACAGCCACAAAAGCCACTGCTCCAACCACGCCAATGGCTGTGAAAACTTCAGGCCGGTCCCATTTCTCTGACCAGCACGGAAGTCTTCCCTGCCCCTTTTCCTCTTTCACCTCCGCACTCGCATCTCTACAACAAGAAAATCCTGCAGTACCTTGACAACAGCCCTGACTAGCAGTTTCTACAGGCGCTTCCCCTTTCTTGTCCGCACTGGTTCCATTGGGAACCCTCTGCTCATTCACCTTATCAGTTATCTCAGCAGGCAGTCCCATTTGGCCCCTATGGTTAACCAGGATAAAGTGTTTCATGAATGTACTCACAATAATATGAGAAAAGGAGCAGAACATATTTAACTTTGCAACTGCTAAAGAGATTGCCTCCAACTGAAACTTAGAGAGATCAAATAAGAAGTTTAGAATGTGAGAAATTCCCTGTTCTATAATTGGAAAGGCTTTTCCTTTTGCACTCTATTTCATAACTAGTCAGCAAAATTGATCTAACTTGTTCAAACCCTTCACATACCCATCCATGCCCATCTCAAAATGAATGCTGAGAATAGCATCCAGCTCCCAGCAAAAAAGCAACAGAGAAAAGAAGATAGATCCAAATAACAAGAGCAAAAGATCCATCATCCTCTACCACTCTTTACTTACTTTTAATTAAGATAGTTTATTAATTAACATGCAATCATTAAAGCTTTATAAAAGCAAAGATCATGATCAAGCATGAAAAACAAATGGACTAAATTTTATTATAACAACCCTTTTTTTTTACCTTTTAAGGCAAATTTGACAACATAAGCAAATGACGCAATTATACAACATTATCCTATAATCACTCAGCAATATTTCTATTACTGACGCCAGTGATTAAGCTATTTTTGACGTTGGATAAAAAAAAAGAAATATTGGTGGATGCATGGTGCAAATAGCAATTGAGCTTGGCTAAGTACATTAAACTCATTGTGATTGGTTCTGTTAAGGAAACTGCAAAAAGATAATCTGGAACAGTGCACTATGGGATTTTCTCAAAATTAAATAAAGAATTCGTACCATGTATATAGCAAACCCCAAATCATGCAAGCAAGAAACATAGCAAAGCACAACCAATACAAACCTCCAAAGTCTTTCAATGACTTTTCCCTCTCTGATCTGTTCGTCAAGCAAAATAGGTATATCACTTGGGGTAACATAGCCATACCTGCATTATGACAACGGATCACATATATATGTAAAATTGACAGTCTAACAAGGAGCTTCACCACTTTATCCATTTAAAAAGCCACATACTAAGGAATTGGTCAAGAAACTAATGGAAACTAAAAGAGCACCTCTATAAGTACAAAACTAGGTCTTACCAATTCCCAGCAATTTTCCCTTCTTTATCTGGACTGAAGATTATGACATTACCAGCATACTTGTGGCCACCAACATGGGAACAAGCTGTCACATGAACTTCGTTTTTCAAGTCCTTGGACTCAATCAACTTGCTAAATTCCTCAATCAGAACTGGTCCACAGACACCACACCTTCGATCTCGCTTGTTGTGAGAACAGACAAATACATAAGAACCGCTTAGTGGCTCCTGCGTTCCATAAGTCCAGGGCTTGCCATTCACAAGCACATCCTCAACAAAAGCATCGACATCCGACTCCTTCAAATTCCTGATTAAAAGTACCAGACATAAACTCGAGCTCAATGTAAGGTAATGCTTGGAGATGCATACAATGGTTAGGTCAAATACTTCGCAACAAAATCAAGAGGTAACTAAAAACGTACACCCTTGGTCCCAGCTTGTTTGTTACTTTTTGCTAATTGAGAGTCAATTTGACTAACTTATTGGAATTAAATTGAATTAGATTAATTCATTTATTTTTAATTAAAATTTGGATATTTAGAAATTACTAAAAAAAATACTATACATTACAATTCTCAAATGAAAAAGCACATATTTATATGTTGGTCAAATTTCACCTGGTCTGAATCTAGAAATGCAAAAAGTGCCAAAAATATTTTGAGATAGAAGAGTACATCAGTGTGGGTACTTTCATTTTACTCAGACTAATTTCTTTCGAAATAGCATAAGGTTGTTAAAAAGTGAATCAAGTCAAAATCACGATGTATATTTCTCTTTTCTTGCTTTCAGATAGACTAGTTATGCATTTCATCACTACTTCACACATAATACTGAAGAAGGAAGAGTTTTCTGCAGCTTAATACAATGATATAAAAATAAAAATAACAAAATAGAATTAAAACCCCATAGAAGAATGTCGAATATTACCTATATTTGATCATTTCTGGAAAAATCAGAACATCTCCATCAGATAGTCCAATGTCTTCACGTACTTCGCAAATCGTCAAAACAGTCTACCGCAAATAATCACCGAGGCAAAAAAACACAAAAAAAATCAATTTCACACTTGCAAAGCTAACATCATAAAACTATTAAAGGCATTCTAATTGACCGGATAGAGTTCTTATATTGTGTATTAAATTTATCCACTACACATTTGAAAGGCTAATAACTTAAAGCTACTAATTGCATTCTAATCGACCAGGTAAAATTCTTATAAACTTTGTATCGAACTTAAAACATTTAGTGTAGAATTCTTAAAATTATACGACACATTTTTTCATTATTTCGCATAGAGGTTAAGTTTTGTGCACTGACTATGCAATATTAATTCATTGCAAGGTAAGTACAAGTAAATATCTACAATAAGTATTTATGAGTAACCTGATAAAAAAAAAAAGGTAGCTAAGGAGGTTAAACAACACTAGTAGTATGCACAAATCATTTATACTGTCAGTATATATACTTCAATCCTTTTATATAAACTTCCAAAAGCTTAAAAACTACATTAATGTTATCTATATTAGATCAAAAGTTATCAAAACTATTATCTAAACTAGATCTAAAAAGCACCGATCGGCTAATTTGTGAGTCGGAAACTAAAAATAATAGAAACGAAGCTCAATGTAACGCCGTTGACTAAAGAAATTAGTTGAAAAAAACTAACCTTAAGCTTGATTTCATCCTTACGAGCTCTAAGAGAAGCAGCGAGTAGATTGGGAAGTGGATCGGAGTCGGAGGATTCAACGTGAGAAGGCCAAGTTTCATGTGATTTGTAACAGAGGAAAACGTGACGATCGTAAACGGTAGCAGTCCCGGCGAGTTTAAGTTCGTACATTTCTGAACGTTTGAACCCGAAGTTAACGTCGTCAGTGACGATGTCCTCCGAGTTTCCGGCCATTTTAGAGAGAGAGAGATTGGTGGAGAGCAGAGAAATTAAAATGGGAACGTGGAGAGAACGAGCCAAGGATTAAATAGTAACAAGTAATGGGCTAATGATTTGGTCTTAGGTCGCTTGCTCAACTCAAAAGGACAATTTTCCTTTTTGGACTAATTGGGGAGATTTTGGAATTTTGGATATTATGGGGGAGAAATTGAACAGTGAGGAATGATAATCGTTGACATTTTATAATTAATTATAAATGTATGTGACATATGTTAGTGGTAAAATATGGATGATTGATATAGATATACAGGTACTCTGTTATTTTTAGTGTTAACAGTTGACGACAAGGTTTAGGTATTGATTGAAATAAGTGATACATATTTGATAAAAGTTGAAATATTGCACACGAAAAAATGACTTCGTGATAACTCATTTTTTGTCTAAATACTTTCTTTAAGAAAAATATTTTAAACAATTCAAGAAATTACCTTACCAACAATTAGCTAATTATAAAGCATAGAGAAAAATTGATTAAACTTAAGAGTCAAACTTGTGACATTGTGATTTTAATCTTGACCGCTTTACTTCTTCGCTCGTAAAAAATGGCTAGGGGACTGGAGCTTAGTGCTATTGAGAGTAAAGGGTCAATCAGAAGGACTACAGATAAAAAAATTAAGGTGCGTGTTGTGGGCATTAGGCCATATTCCAGCTACCAACTTTTCTAACTCTGAATGGTGGGTGTGGATAGAAATAGAAAGGAACACATTTGAATAATTTCCCCTCTTGGAAATTAGAAAACAAGTTGATAAACTCTAGTTCAGGTTTACACAAAACTCTGCTTAATGGAGAGTATATTTTCAATTGTATACGTTGAGGACAATCTGAAATCCTGAAAGTTAACTATAATATAGTTTAGTAGAAATGAGTTTAAACTACTTGTATTACAAGAAATTTGTGCGCTTTTCTTCCAGTGGTGTTAATAGTAATAAAATTGTGTAGCTTTAGGGATGGCAATGGGAGGGGCGGGGCGGGACGGGTTTAAACATATGTGGGTGCGGGGCGGGGCAAAATAAAAAATATTTAAATCTATGTAGGTGCGGTGTGGGTGCGGGTTTAAAAACTTCATCAAAGAAGAAAACTCAAATTTCTGACTTTCTACAATGAAATTGATTCAACGTAATATATTGAAGCAAAATAAAGTAAAATGTAGTGCATATAATTCTTCCATTTTTCGAAAGCAATTTTACAAATAATAACTCAAAATTACAAATACAAGTATCCATCTTTGCTATGTACTTGGTGCCAAATATTATCAAATTTCTTAACAACGATTCTTCGGAAAATTCATCTGCTGCCCATATTTTGCTTTATTTTGCATTTTAAAAGTAAGAAACATGATTAATCTTAACGACTGTTGTTAGTAATTTTTGACAATATTAGTTCTTCTGATCGATAAGTATAAGAATAAAATGAATCTTAGCCATTAATTATTTTATGATCCACGTGGCATAAATCTAAAAGTTCATTGAATATTACTTGAGGTGATATTACTTGACTGAATCTTTTTCCTAAAACTAACATATATACTTTTATCAAATATAAAAAGTTAAAAAACAAAGAGGCATTATGATATCAAAAACTTTTTTTAAGTTACTTTTATTGCATATGTGCAAGATTTAATTCTCATAAGTATCTTATCTTCTTCTTTCCATAACTGAGGTACTCTGTAATCGTTAGAATTAATAAAAAGCACGAATAAATATAGTAAAAGTTTAAAAAAATTTCTAGCCAAAAGATTAAAAAAATTTAAAACTAACAAAATGAAAAAAAAAAACATTTATGCGGGGCGGGGCGGGCGAACGCAGGTGTGGATGCAGGGCGGGTGAACGCGGGTGCAACTGCTATAGTTTAGTATAAATGAGTTTAAAATACTTGTAGTACAAGAAAGTTGCGCGCTTTTCTTCCAGTTGTGTTAATTGTAACAAAATTGTGTAGCTTTGGTGGTAGTTGACTGGTTGGCAGTGGTGATAGTTGTAATGGTGGAGGTGGATTGATGTGGTAGTGACTAGAGGTGGTGGTTGTGGTGGTTGACGCGGTGGTGGTTGACCGTGGTGGTGGTTGTGATGGTGGAGGTGGTGGTTGGTGGTGGTTGTGGATAGAGTGATGGTGAAAAGTGATCTTCAAAGATTTTATCAACCAGAGAAGAGGACAACAAATAGCAGCAAGCATAAACATTGACAAATAAAGAAGATACTAGAAAAGTGACCTTCAAATATCCAATTCCTATGCATTAGCATTTCAGGAGAGTATGCACTTTACATTTTCATATGAAAGGTAACAACAAATCGGTGTTCTTCCTAAGGGGCTCTTCATATAACCTGACATGGACTTAAGTGCTAAGTAAACAAGTTTACTCAGAAGAAATCAATCTCAAAATAATTATCAGCAGGTTTAACATCAGCGCCTGGGACCTTTGTTGCTGGTGCGCTGGGGACATCATGTAGCACGAACGGCTTTGGTACATCAGGAGGACTAGCACATCGGATAAGTGCCCAATTCACGCTCTGAAAGAAAGGATGTTGTTTTATTTCTGTAGCGCCCCGCCTATATGCAAGGCGATGCTGTGGCTCTTTCACAAGTAAACCTCTTATCAAGTCCCTTGCAGCAAAGCTAACACTAGGTGATGAAGGGAATCGCAGGGGCTGGCCAATGACATTAAACAAGGTGGCTTTGTTGCCTGCTCCTTTAAAAGGTGTCTGCCCGAACAAGAGCTCGTAGAGAAAGATCCCAAATGTCCACCAATCAACGGCACTACCATGTCCCTCGCCTTTAATGATTTCTGGAGCAAGGTACTCATGTGTCCCCACGAAAGACATGGATCGAGCATTTGTTGGTTCAGCAAGGAGCTCTGGCAGGGGGCTCACTTGATTGTGCATCTCTGTTTTCTGTTTCGTGCTCTTTCCTTTCTTGGGCTTGCTTAGGAAACGCGGTGAAAAACATGCAGGCTGGATGATACAAGATGGCTCAATACAAGCAGGCTGGACACAGTATGATGAAGTCTTCGACTCTAAACTTGAATTTGAGGATTTAACCAAAGTTGGACTTGTGGCACACCTCAAGGAGAGGTCAAAGTCAGATAGCATTATATGACCATCTTCTCGAACCAAAACGTTCTCTGGTTTAAGGTCTCTATAAATGATTCCAAGCATGTGCAGGTACTCTAGAGCAAGGAGAACTTCTGCTACATAGAACCTATACACCAAAACACAAGATAACAAGTGCAAGTTAACATCATTGAATCAAGGCGTCCTTGTGATTTTGTGCATGATATTGAAAACAACAAACAGTCATCACATTTCCTGTACAAAATCATCAAAGACTGGATTTCTGGATCTTCAATGAGTAAACTAATCTTGAGTTGAGAAGACTACACCATTATCTATGACTCTTTAGCAGAGCTAATAACCAACGCTACAAACCCTACACCAGTCAGTTTCCGTTTCTTAACTGAATGATTTACTTAGGAATGTCGACATGTATTGGTAAAGAAAATAATATAAATGCAGTATCTGCATATTGGATAAAAGGCAAGTATCACTTTGAGCCTAATGTTGAGTAAAAGAGAAGAGAGTTAGGTAAAATAAGCAATCTATTTATCTCACCTGACATCAAGTGAACAGTGATAAGTGATAAACATAGTGCTGAATATGACAACACGCATCATCATGGGTTGAACAGCAAGACCACTAGAGGTGAGAGAATTTGCCAAACAATAATATTCTAACCTAACTACTATTTATGCAGGATCTCCCTTATGCCATAGAGATCTAGGAAAAAGAATTCCAATTTAACAAGGTTTCTTGGAACCCTTAAATCATGATAATAATGCAGGTTGTGATAAGAGATATGTTCACATTACCAAAACCAATCATATGTGAAGACTGGTTTATCGGGAAATTAATGTATTGTACTTTGATCACTACGATTGCAGCAAGAACTGAACATATTGACCATGAAACTGATCATCAGATCAAAGAAGTCCTGAATATATAGATACATGGACAAAGAAAACGCTTCCAGCTGAATGGAGATTCAAAGTAAAATAGCTACAACATCAACAAATATTCAATAAAAAACTAGCCTAACCTGGCAGCATGCTCAGGGAAAAACTTTCCTGGCTGTCTTTGCCGAAGTGCATGCAAATCTCCCCCAGGGCAGAATTCCATCACCAAGCAGGAAAATTTGTCTGTTTCAAAGTGTGAATAGAGTGTTGGTAGAAAAGGATGATCCAGAGACTGCAGTATCTCTCTTTCTGTCTGAGCTCTCACGATTTTCTTGCGACTCTCTAGAGCTGCTTTGTCCATCACTTTCATGGCGAAGAAATCTCTTGTGCCAATCAACTGTGCTAGAAAAACATTTCCTATGTCACCACCTCCCAATCTCTTCAGAAGTCTGAAGTGGTTGAATCCCAGTGTTCCGTCAAGAGATCTAATGGCTTGAATTGCATCCCACTTTGTATCATTTGCCTGATGTGGTTTATATATTGCACTGCTGAAACTAGTACAACTGCTTTCGTCACTGATATCACTACCTGTGCTGCCTCTATAGAAGCTTGTTTTTCTGCTCTCACTGATATCACACGAGTTGCTAACATCACCGCTTTCACCAGACTTGGCAATGCTGCTAGCGCATTCACTGATGACTTCTGTAGTGGTGAAACTTTGTTTGGCTTCTATGTACTGCGTTGCAGTGTAAAAGCTGTTTTGAGGACTAGGACAATAGCTTATTCCAGATTGAGATGTTAAAAGGTCAGCATCTCCTCTGGCGACAGCATGTAACATATAATCCTTGCGCTCCACAAAGCTACTTGAAGTAGTGTTCTTGTTATCATGAAGTAAATCCTTGATAGATGATTTGGTTTCAAAGATTAAAACCCGATCCAGTGAACATTCTTGTGATTGTTGATCAAGAGTATCTTCTATGTCCTCTTTTCCTTTAGTCGAATAGTGTCTCATCGAATCAGACATATTATCCCTCTTTATACGATTACTGGAAGTTTTATATGAACACTTAGAAGCAGTCACCGACCCTGTTGGGGTATCAATTGTCTTTGACCCAAAGTCAGTAGCTATTGGATCGAAGGACAACTCTTTACATCTAGATTGTCTCATTGATGTAGGATGGGGAGGACGGCTAATCCGGGAAGCTGAGGAGGCGTCACCCTTAATAGGAGTGAAGGAAGTATGACTGTTTGGTAAGGAACTAATTCCTTCAGCAAGTGACTCCATTCTGCTTTTTGGCCTAGACACTGCCATTGTACAATCAAAAAATGAGAGTATTACCTCATACTTACTCTATGAGACAAAATAAGCACTTAAAGCCATTTTGAACAAAGGTTTTTCTTTTAAGTAATAAATCTGAAATTGGCTCTATGATCCCAAAATGTAGCACAAAATCCTTAAACAAATGGGAAGGAATCTTTGGCAGAGAAATAAGAGGTACAATATCATTCACAGTTTCCCATTAACAAGAAAAAGCTACTTAACTTATAATTAACAAATCAATCAACTATGACGCAACATAAAACTAGCTGGAATCGGCTGTATCTGTATGAACAAACTTTAACCATTACACTCTATTAGGGTCCATTTCATTCCTATTAATAGAAATCTAAGAGCGGATAAATGCTTTAATTAAAATCCAAGAGAACTTAAAATTTAGAGAGATTACATTTTAACTGCCCAATTGCATTACAGCAGAAATCAAAGATCTTTCACAACAGAAATCTTGCATGGTTCAGAAGTTTCCTCTTTTGCTTCTTCCACAAGAACCAAAACAGAGACAGAGAAATAAATAAATAAATACAAATAACGGGTTCTTGAAAATTACCTGATTAAAGAACTGAGAACAGTAAATTAATCTTTCATGATTGTTGAGATTCAACAAAAGCTAGAGCGAAACAGAGAACCTTTCAAGAACTTCACTCGAAAAGTGAAACAATCTTTTGCTTTGTAACTGCTTTTTCCTGTATTGTTTTTCGGATCCGATCGAAAAACAAGAAAGAATGTTAAGTAATAGTAATTCTACTGATTTTGTGAGTTTGAGTTTTTGTGGGGTAAATGGGGTGCAATAGTAATTACAATGGAGAAGAAAAGAAACAAGAAAAGGAGAGAAAGTTGTATGAATGATATGAAAGAAAACTCAGAAGCAAAGCAAAAAGACAGGGAAACAAAGCAAAGCTAAAGAGTAAAGCTGTCTTCACTTTTAAGAGAAATTAAAGAAAAGAATGAAAAATCTAACTTCTCGCCACTGTCTTTCTGCTTTACCTTCACCTTTCTTGTTTATGTAAACGCTTATACTGAACTACTATACAGAGCTCTTCTTTATCGTAAAATACAAAAATTTATACTGTAACTTATCACAGTGAGTCTGAGAGAGGTGAGAGAGAAGACTGGAAAATGCATTTTATTATTGGCACTCTCAAACTTCTATTCTGTTTTTTTTTTCACCGCACTCTCAACTTTTATTCGGAGAGCAATTAAATCACAAATTAATTGAGACCAGCTACATAAATATTTTTATTTTTTAATTTGTGTATAGAGGACTATTTTTATGTTATTGTTAATTTAGCAGGACTTCCCTCTTTTATTTAAGTTCAAATAGATTATATTACCACGACCTAAATATTAGTTTTTTGGCTAGTTAATGTACTTCAAAATATTTGACGTTTTTAAACTTATTTTTATTATTGTGTTAACTAAGTGAGGTATTTAAGAAATAATTTAGACGAGTACTCATATAATTAAGACTATTAAATATTTTAAAAAAGAATGCACAATAATTTTAACAGACAGATAATATGAACCAAAAAGTATTTTACTAAATTCACATAGACTAGATATTGGTGTGAAAGAGTTCGAATTTTGACGTGGCGCCTACACCCAACTGAATTTCATGCAAACCTTGAAAAGCAAATTTTCCGGTTGTAATTAAGGACTAATGAGTTTTCGGTTTTGACAATTTTGAAATTTCTGTTGGAACTTGGAAATAAGAAATGCCGAAGCCTTATTTCATTTACTTGAAAGTAAAACTCTTTATTTTTGGCTAAAGTCTTTTCATCATATTTTTAAAATGTGAAACAGTCTTTTCTTTCTTTACTATTTATAGAGTTTGCAAACGTCTAAATGTTAGCTAATTTAAGATACAAGAAGTATAACAAAACGCAAGTTCTATCTTTCTCTTTTTTCATTTAATGGAGGTAAATGCAACTTGTTGAGGTTTTTGTTATTTAAGATGAAATAGTCTTAAAATGAGGGTGAATGGGAAATGGAGGAAAAATAAAATTTTTGAGTAAAATTTTTAGTTTTTCCCTCTTGACAATGAGACATTGTCCCATATTGGAAAAGGAAAAGATTTTTGGTGGTATATATATAATTGCTCTTCTTGTAGCTCTTAAAGAGTTAAGAAGAAAGCAAGTCTCGCGCCGTCGTCGTCGCTCGCTCGGCTTTCGGCTTTCGGCTTCGGCACCAAATTTATTTGTTAATAGTAAATATTAACGTAAGATTATCCGCATTTGTAACGGATATGTTCCAATCCGTGTATTGACCACCAGCTGCAATACTGCTCTTCCCACCATGGCCAAGTGCTTGCTCCATAATAACCTTGGGTACTAGGAGGGGATTAAATTCCTTAAGAAAACACTGTGAATTCAGTGGGCTCGAATTAATTACTGTTTCATTACGATAACTTATATTTTACAGAATTATTATTTACAAATACAGCAATATTGGCGGGACTAACAATCTTAAGAAATTTAATATTTATTTCTGTATTTGTGTTATTCTTATTATTCTGCAAACTAAAACCTTTGTGGTTTTGTGTACTCTCGTTTTGGAGAGTAAAACCTTCGTGGCGTTTTGTTGGAGATTAAAATCTACGTGATTTTTACTCCAGTTTGAAAACGTTTATTAAACCTTTGTTTGTGTCATTCTTTTACAGAAAAAATGACGACTGAAAGCGAAAACCAAGTTGTTCCGACGGTGACTGTCAACGCATCGACAAGCCGAATACCAGCGTTGGCACCGGCAGAAAAACCCGAAAAATTTTCCGGGATTGATTTCAAGCGCTGGCAACAGAAGATGTTCTTCTACTTAACTACGTTATGTCTACAGAAGTTCATCAAGGAAGATGTTCCTGATCTGCCAGATAAAACTCCAGAGAATGAACGCTTTATCGTGATTGAAGCGTGGAAGCATTCTGATTTTTTATGCAAGAATTATATTCTTAGCGGATTGGATGATAATCTGTATAATGTATACAGTAGCATGGAGACGTCAAAAGAATTGTGGAATGCGCTTGAAAAGAAATATAAAACTGAAGATGCCGGGATGAAGAAATTCGTTGCCGCAAAATTTTTGGACTACAAAATGGTAGATAGCAAGTCTGTTATTACCCAAGTTCAGGAATTGCAAGTGATTATTCATGATCTACTTGCTGAAGGTCTTGTCATCAATGAAGCATTCCAAGTAGCAGCAATGATTGAGAAGTTGCCTCCGTTGTGGAAGGACTTCAAAAATTATTTGAAACACAAACGAAAGGAAATGTCCCTTGAAGATCTCATTGTTCAGTTGAGAATCGAAGAGGACAATAAAGCTGCTGAAAGGAGAGGCCGTGGAAATTCAACAATAATGGGAGCAAATATTGTTGAAGATAACAAAAAGAGGAAGAAGGCTTCTGGTCCGAAATACAACCCAAGCAAGAAGCGGTTCAGTGGAAACTGCTACAACGGTGAGAAAATCGGACATAAATCTACGGAGTATCGTGCTCCGAAGAAAGACAAGAAAAAGGGTCAAGCAAACATGGTAGTAAAGCATGATGATGTTGATACCTTGTGTGACATGCTTTCTGAATGTAACTTGGTGGGAAATCCTAAACTGTGGTGGTTTGATTCAGGAGCCACTCGCCATGTTTGTGCAGTTAGAGAAGCTTTTGCTACTTATGCTCCTGCTGGACTCGGAGAGACAGTTTATATGGGAAATACTTCAACAGCAAAAGTTGAAGGATATGGGAAGATATTTCTGAAAATGACTTCTGGCAAGGTCATAACTTTGAACAATGTCCTTCATGTTCCCGAAATGAGAAAGAATTTAGTCTCTACTGGACTTCTTGTTAAGCACGATTTTAAGTACGTTTTTGTGTCCAACAAGGTTGTCATAAGTAAGAATGAAATATTTGTAGGAAAAGGTTACCTCACCGAAGGCCTTTTCAATCTAAATGTAATGGTTGTGGAAAACAATAATAATATTTCAGCTTCTTCTTACTTACTTGAGTCAAATGATTTATGGCATGTACGTTTGGGTCATGTCAATTATAAAACCTTGCGGAAAATGATTAACTTGGAAGTACTGCCTAAGTTTGAATGCGAAAAATCAAAATGTCAAACATGTGTGGAATCTAAGTATGTTAAACATCCTTATAAGTCAGTTGAAAGGAATTCAAATCCTTTAGACTTAATTCACACAGATATTTGTGACATGAAGTCAATACCATCTCGTGGTGGAAAGAAATATTTCATAACTTTTATTGATGATGGTACTCGATATTGCTATGTTTACTTACTGAATAGTAAAGATGAAGCAATAGACGCATTCAGGCAATACAAAAATGAAGTTGAAACGCAACTTAACAAGAAAGTAAAAATGATAAGAAGTGATAGGGGTGGTGAATATGAATCTCCTTTTGAATAAATATGTTTAGAATATGGAATTATTCATCAAACAACAGCCCCTTACACGCCCCAATCTAATGGGATTGCGGAAAGAAAGAATCGCACATTAAAGGAGATGATGAACGCGTTGTTGATAAGTTCTGGTTTGCCACAGAACTTGTATTTTAAAGTGTGGGGGTGTTTGGCAAAAGTGCAAGTTCCTAAACCCAAAAGGGTAAAGATAGGACCGAAAACCATTGATTGTGTTTTCATAGGATATGCGACAAATAGTAAAGCATATCGATTTCTGGTTCATAAATCAGAAAATCCCGACATTCATAATAATACGGTTATAGAATCAGATAATGCTGAGTTCTTTGAAAATATATATCCGTATAAAAAGGAATGTGAGTCGTTTGGTGAAGGATCTAAATGACCTCGGGAAGAAACAAAAGAAAGTACATGTAATCAGGAGGATCTAAGACGTAGTAAACGTCAAAGAACTTCTACTTCATTTGGACCAGATTTTGTGACTTTCTTATTGGAGAATGAGCCTCAAACATTTAAAGAAGCTATGACTTCTTCCGAATCATTGTTTTGGAAAGAGGCAGTCAATAGTGAAATAGAATCCATATTGAACAACCATATATGTGAATTGGTTGATCTTCCTCCTGGAAATAAACCTTTGGGTTCTAAATGGATTTTTAAGAGAAAAATCAAAGATGATGGCACTATTGATAAATTCAATGCAAGACTCGTAGTCAAAGGGTATACACAACGAGAAGGTCTAGACTACTTTGATACATACTCTCCAGTTACAAGAATTACGTCCATACGGATGTTAGTAGCATTAGCTGCAGTGTATGGTCTTGAAATTCATCAAATGGATGTTAAGACGGCCTTCTTAAATGGAGAGTTGGAGGAAGAAATTTACATGAAATAACCTGAAGGGTTTGTGGTTCCAGGTAAAGAAAAGAAGATATGTAGACTTGTTAAGTCTCTTTACGGACTAAAACAAGCACCCAAACAATGGCATACGAAATTTGACCAAACAATGTTGTCAAATGATTTTAAGATAAATGAATGTGATAAATGTGTGTACATTAAAAATGTTCCAAATCACATAGTCATTGTTTGCCTATATGTAGATGATATGCTGATAATGAGTAATGACATTGCTAACATAAATGCTACTAAGCGTATGCTCAATAGCAAGTTTGATATAAAAGACTTGGGAGTTGCTGATTTAATTCTGGGAATTAAGATCCATAAGACTCCTCAAGGTCTAGCATTATCACAATCTCATTATATTAAGACAGTACTTGAAAAATTCAAGCACTTGAGCTTTAAAGTTGCAAAGACTCCAATTGACGTGAATCTTGCATTAGCAAAGAATAAAGGCCAAAGCATATCACAATTGGATTATGCTCGTGTGTTGGGATGCTTAATGTATATCATGAATTGTACATGACCAGATATAGCTTGTGCTATAAGTAAACTGAGTCAATATACGAGCAATCCAGGCCAATCTCATTGGATGGCAATAAAATGAGTTTTGGGATATTTAGAACATACCCAAAACTTTGACTTGCACTACAGTAAATTTCCTGCGGTGATTGAGGGATACTGTGATGCAAATTGGATCACCGGTTCAACTGATTCTAAGTCCATAAGTGGATATATATTCACTATTGGTGGAGGAGCGGTATCTTGGAAGTCATCCAAACAAACATGTATTGCCCGCTCTACAATGGAGGCTGAATTCATAGCCTTAGATAAAGCTGGTGAAGAAGCTGAATGGCTCCGGAATTTCTTGGAAGACATTCCATTTTGGCCCAAACCGTTGGCACCAATATGCATACATTGTGATAGTCAAGCGGCAATTGGAAGGGTTGGGAGCGTTATGTATAACGGTAAATCTCGTCATATACGACGAAGACATAAAACCGTTAGGCAATTACTCTCTAGAGGAATTATCACGATTGACTATGTAAAGTCAAGTAATAATGTGTCGGATCCACTTACAAAAGGCCTAACTAGAGAGGTAGTTGAGAAATCATCAAGGGGAATGGGGCTATGGCCGAGAACAAGTCATTGTGGCGGTAACTCTACCTAGAAGACTGGAGATCCCAAGATCTAGGTTCAAGGAGATCAAACAAAGTCATTAATGACGATTCAACATTGTCAAATAAAATTTTAGTCCGTTCTCGTGATGAGACAATGTTCAGTACCAAGGATAAAGCATTAAGGTTTTTTAATAATTTCTAAATTTGATACGGGGTATATCAAATAGTGTATCTACAGGATGACACGTTTAGGAATCACCTATGTAAGTGTGAAGTATTAGCCGCTTCAAGGAGAACTTTGTAAGGCCAGTTCTCTACGCACTTATGAAACCAGGCGGTGTTCATGGCTGAAACGAACACAACAATGAGAGCCAAAGACGGTTAAGGGTCGGTTGTATGACTTATGGTTGTCTAGGTATACACCAAAGTTCGACGGTTCAAAGATATCAAATCTACTGATTGACCGAGTATATCCGACATAAGTTCACTACGGAAAGTTCAAAGGGAAACCTACTTATCCAGATGCGATTAATCCTTGCTTGCAAATCACACAGTTTTTCCATGCATACTTTCATGATATAGCCATTCCCCATTCATGTGGGGGATTGTTGAGGTTTTTGTTATTTAAGATGAAATAGTCTTAAAATGAAGGTGAATGGGAAATGGAGGGAAAATAAAATTTTTGAGTAAAATTTTAAGTTTCCCCCTCTTGACCATATTGGAAGAGGAAAAGATTTTTGGTGGGTATATATATAATTGCTCTTCTTGTAGCTTTTAAAGAGTTAATAAGAAAGCAAGCCTCGCGCCGTCGTCGTCGTCGCTCGCTAGGCTCGGCTTCGGCTTCGGCTTCGGCTTCGGCTTCGGATTTGGATTTGGATTTGGTCAAATGATCGATTGATTGATTAATTTTTTGGACCAAATTTATTTGTTAATAGTAAATATTAACGTAAAATTATCCGCATTTGTAACGGATATGTTCCAATCCGTGTATTGACCACCACCTGCAATAGCAGCCGCCTAATGCTCTTCCCACCATGGCCAAGTGCTTGCTCCACAAACAAGCTAGTGCATGCTCCACAATGGAGGGTGGAGGGTCGTTCATCTTCAAAGCTGACTGCTATAAATATGTGCAGCAGCTGTTGAAGAAAGACACACAACACAAAAACTGAAAACGCTCAACTTTGGCTATACATTGTACTCCTTCCTCTCAGCATTTCCATACGATTTTCTGAGTTTCTACTCCTTTGTTCTGCATTGTTTTAACTTCAAATAAAGCAACTGTAAGTGTGATTTGCTATCGAACTTTGTGTTCGCTGAAATATTGGGGTTTGAAGTACCGCTACACCAGTGTGTGATTCGTTCTATCCTGGGAGGAAATAATCCATAACCTTGGGTACTAGGAGGGATTAAATTCCTTAAGGAAACACTGTGAATTCAGTGGGCTCGAATTAATTAATGTTTCATTACGATAACTTATATTTTATAGAATTATTATTTACAAATACAGCAATATTGGCGGGACTAACACAACTTTCAATGAAAAATCTGAAGTTCAACTTTTATACTTGACCACGTCCTATTTAAAATAAAAGTTATGAAATTATTAAGATAAAAATAACTATGGTTTCTTTAAAATCAAACTATGTAGAATACAATGTGAGAGTCCTTGACGAAGTGCCAGCTGTCCTTATGCAGAAATGATTATTCGCACCATGACTTTAAAGTTTAAAGTAATGAGCGCATGACTGTAATTCTTTTAAATAAGGCTTCTCATTGTTATATATTTAATTGTACGACTAATAAGTTACGTTTGTTTCATTAAATGTAATTAATCATAATAAACTAAAATGGAGTAATTTTGTACTTGTATTTGGTTACAGTAAAATTCTATATCTGTATCAAAAGTAATTACAAGGTTGAGGGGCACCATCATTAATTAAGTATTTAAGTTGAAACTTGAAAAACAACTACTATTGCGGGCATAGAGGAGAGGTGTCACATGCACGCACGTGAATTAGAACCATCGCAAGTTGACCGCCGGTCCTTCTCCGCTCATTAAATGGATTGGCCATTAAATTAATCTCTGTTTACGGCAAGTTAATCCTGTACTTGTACATAAACAAAATGAAAAATAGAAACCAGGCAATTGATCTAGACATAAATTCATCCTATAAGAACATAGGTCAATGTTTAGGCAGCACGCCTATATATATGCATCATTGTGGAATATTATTGAATACTTACCTATAATGTCTTCTTGTCCATCATGAATTGAACGCTATTACTAATTACTCTATAGTTTCTTTTCTATTTTTGCCATGCTAACAATGAGTTATCGCACTATTAATATGATATCAAAGTACATAAAGGTCTTGATTTCAAGTTTTTACATCACTTTTTTTTTTTTTTTTAAATCTTATGGTTACTCCGAACAAAAGATTGAGAGCACATATCAAAGGCGTTTTACAAACCTAAGACACATTTATATAAATAAAATATTTTTTCATAAACAATTTAAGTTTTTTAATTAGCTATCATACTCGGGGACAGATTTAGGGGGTGAAAGGGGTTCACCCAAACCTCCTTTGCCGGAAAGGCAAAATCTATTTTGTACATCTATATATTATAGTTTGAATCTCAAAAGCATAACCCATTGGTCAAGGGAGTTCAAAACCTATATGAGGTTGCTGGTTCAATTCACACTGGCCAGTCTCTTTAATTTTGTAACCCCCTTAGCGAAAATCTTGACCCCGGCACTGATCAGACTTATATTAAACTAAATATCTACAAATGAAAAATTTAGCTAAATAATGTTATTATGTAATCTTGCTATTATAATCATGTTAGTGATGGTTCATATAGAAATCTAAAGACTTGGTGCCTTGTCACGCGTTGGAAAAGAGAAGAGACAGTGTGTGCTAAGCCAACGGACCACTGTCTGTAATCAACGCTACATACTTATATCAATAACATCATTAGCCTTGATTAACTCTAGTGGAGGCCATCAAAAGCCTTCCTCATATACATTCCCCCATTGGCTTTAGATACGGGAATGCACAAATTTCGCCTCTCTACCGTCTTTTCCTTTCTATCTGCTTCTACTTTAGGATTTCATACGGGAATGCTTATAAAAATAATTTAATTATAATAATCCTACTAATACTGAATATGAATCGAAATAAAGCAAAATAGATACATGGAATGCTTAACTTATTTGAAATTAAGTTGATGACTGACAAAGCAAATGAAAATCACATCAAAGTCAAGATTGTGCTGGTAAATATTCCAATATATAACATAACTCGTTATACTATTACTTCTCTTTTTCAATTTGTTACACTCTACAGCACTTCAAGTTCTGCAACTTAAATGAACTATTCTCCACTTGCAATGCATTTATATAGTTGTCTTTCAATTCGGAAATCTTTTGTAGGCCCTATGCATGAAGCAGTTCAATGAATTAGTGTAACATTATTGAATACATGACCCAAACGTCACACTTTTTCCTTTTCTTTTGGTATGACATGAATGTTGCATATAGGAAAGGCATCTATGGAACTGTGGCACTGCTTATGGCTTCTTGAGGTTTCTTGTCAAGCTTAGCATCTACCACTTTCGTTGGAACAAGAAAAGCACATAGTTTATTCTTTGTTCTAACTCTAATGTAAAAGTGTCAATGACAATGAAGTTCATATCACTATGCCATTAACAATTGGAATTGGTTCCTTTTGAACTGATAAATTACTTTCTAATGACATCCTTTTCTCCCTTTTTCACCGCATCCTCTCCCCTGTTTCATTTTCTTCTAGTACATCAATGCATCTAATATATTAAGGAGGAAAATAAGTGCATATTGTACTATACCAATTAGAAATAATCCCTTTGTTCCCCATGCTTGACACAGTTTGATAGATTCCTTTCACTTAGTTTCTCAGCTTCATTTCTTCTGAAAAGTGCGGAGTCGCACAATCAAGTGCGGAGCCGAACAATAAAGTGCCTGGACTTCAGCCAGAGCAACAACTCCAGTGACTCTAGCTGCTGCTTGAGTGCTTCCATCTTCAAGAACGAGCTATTGTTCATGGCTCCAAAATCAAAGTTACAAGCCTCCAAATCCAATCTTCACTGTTGAACTTTAAGAACCAGATGTTGATAACTCTCAGTTCAAATTTGAGCACAATCCAACGGTTAACGAAGTGGACTGTCCGAGCAGAAATTTTCTGGAGCAAAAAAATATATTTTTCTCTCTCACAAGGCTTCAAAAACGGCTACACCCTTGTGTTTTCTCTCTTGTTGTGTTTCTAACATAAAATAGGTCATATTTATATGTCGTGATATTAGTGAGCTATATGATAAAGTGGGCTAGGTCCAAAAGATATTTTATTTATCCACATAGGAAGGAGAAAAGCTTAAGAACACAACAAGAAATAGCCCTCGACTTATGATTTTCACAAGAACTACCTTCAGCATTTCTCACCAACTTTAGTTTTTCTTTTGTTCAACTCTCCTTCATTTTTTGGTAATAACTGTGAAATATTATCATAGACAAACAAAATTGACACCTAAGGAGCACCTATGACTACAACAACCATCTAGAAATGGTATTAATAGTCATCAGGCCTCACTAGAAATTCTGATTACATAATCTTTAAAATAACACTTGATATATGCGAGCTCTTTTTGTAACCCGTATTGTCTCTATTCTACACTTAGTTTCCTATCTATTATATAAAAAATAGGTATTTATAGTTATGTTCCAAAACTGTTTTCAATTCCTAACTTTCCATGTATAGTAAATCATGAGCCCTCACACTGCCATGACTAGTTCCTTCTTTATTTGTCTCTAATGCCTCCTCTTGATCCACCTTATGCTTTGCCTGACCCCATGCTTTTGGAATTGGAAGCCTGACCATGCAGACAATTTGCCCCTTACTTCAGTAATCCATGTGCATTCAACAAACGAATGAGTCTGAGTTTCAGTTAGTTCCTCCTCACATAAACAACATGTAGCATTATTCACTAGCATTTGTAGTTTTTGAAGTCTCTCCTTAGTCAACAACCTATCTTGGCTAGCAAGCCAGACTATAAACCTTTGATTTGGTAGCATTATCCTTATCCCTATTAAATTAGCCTCTTGCAGTCCCGCCATATTCCCTACTAGGGTATTATAGCTCATAGTAACTCAGTAGGCACCATTTGAAGTAAGTAAATACCTCTCATCCTGATACCATTGAGTCATTATCAACGTAAGGGAATTAAGTTTTTCCAATACCAGCTACAGTCAATTGGTGGTTGGTGATTCCAGATAGACACATCATGTTTCATATAAAGCCCATCTCACCCATAGGATGTCCTGTTTGCTTGCCAGTTGACACAACAACTTTCCTACTGATGCTATAGTCTACTTTCTGCATTTTTTAATGTTCAGCCCCAGTGCTTTTTAGGAACGTATACTTTATCCCAAACAAGTGCTACCCTTTTGTGCTTATCATACCGGCCCAACAAATAATTCCTACACTTACTATCGACCTCCTTTAGCACACTTTGAGGTAGGAAATAATATTCATTTCCTGTGTCAGTTGAAGACCGTGGAGTAATGCAAGTATACACAATTTTGCATGCCGAGGAGGGAAGGTAAACGATTAAAAAAAAATATATGTTTTGCAAAAATGATTTTGGTAGACACATCTTTTACCTTTACTATGTCATATGCCCCATCTGTATGAAGTGATTTGAGAAGCCAAACAATTCTTTCTCTATACATGATTTTCTCAGGTAAATGTTTTACATTTTCTTCCTCCAAAGATGGTGGCAATTAGTAATGCTATGTGTTGCAGTTGAATCAAAGTATCCTTTAAAAAAAATGAATAGTCAATATCCTAAATGAGACCAAGAAATTGTTCATCGTAACTGTTTAATCAAAAAATATAAATCTTGGTTCAACTAATTAAATTTATATAAATGAGGATTAACCTTAGTTAACAATAATATCCCAAAGATGAAGTTCTCAGAAGTGCGATAAATACTACGTAGATATATCTTAATAGCAGCGGCAACACACAACTAATATTTAAGGAGTCAAAGAAAATAATGTAGCATTAAATATTGATGAATAACAATAAACGGCACTTAAGTAAATAGAATGAATGAGTCACTCAAGAAAAGATGGAAACAGTGAATGTTCTTTCTCATAATGATGAGTGATGGATAATCCTTTGAATGCATGAGTTATTCTCGGATCCAGTGGAAAAGTGTAGACAAGAATCTTAGTGAAAAAGTTGTGTTTGTATACTTGCAATAAGATCAGATTCTCTCATCTAAAGTCAAACTGTATTTTACAAATGAATATCACATGTCTCATATCATTGTGTCTCTTTCTATTTATAGGGAACATGTTCCTAAAAATTTTCTCTTTTATGTCTTATCTTGAAACTAGCCGTTATAACTCTGTCAAGGGTGCTTTATCTCGACCTTGATCCTTGATGACTGTCACACCTCCTTTTTTCCGAGGGATAGGGAGTTTTTTCAATTTAAGTGACATTAATCGAAATGGAATTATTTATTTAATTCAGAGTCGCCACTTGGAATTAGTTATGGTGTCCCAAGGCACCGGTTTATTTTAAATCCCAAATCGAGAAAATTTGACTCTATTTATGGTCTGCGAACATAGAAGACCAGATAAGGAATTCTGTTAACCCGGGAGAAGGTGTGAGGCACTCCCGAGTTTTGTGATTTTAGCACGGTCGCTTAACAATTAATATTTGGCCTAACTATCTGATTTATTACCTGTTTTGATCATATTGTGCATTTTACTCTTTACCGCTTTTAATTATTTAACTCAACCGCTTTTTAGTATTTATGGAGTTATTTTTGAACAAGCTACGATGTCATACACCTATCGTTTTGGTACACATTGCAAACCGCGCCACGTGAAACGTACCAGCGGTTCACAACGTGTTTATTTTAATTATTTTAAATTGTGGTCAAGTCGCGTGAAACGCGCACTTGAATTTGGAGTTACGTATCATGACTATGCCATGAGAACCATACCCATAGTCACGATAATTTATTAAGACCCGCTAAAGCAACTAATATGCGCTTATGATTCTTCTTCCAAATTGGAATTTGATGTAAAGTCAAGATCATGGATGATGGTATTACTGTGGAAGAATTGTGATTGAACCTTTTGTAATTAATATGTGTCAGTTACTTTTGTCATAGAGGAAATGGACAAGCTTTGGTATATAACGGAAGTGGGCCAACTATTACTACTAAGAATTGGGCCTAAAAGAGATGACTCTCTTATGGCCCATACCAGTTAATTCATTCAAACTACAAGTATGCCCACTCATTATTAAATCTTTAATTAAAATTTGGGGTCAATTCCATTATCAAATTTATGGGCAGTGCCGTTTTTCTCTCTCTTATTGTAACTAAATTACTCATGTTTCCTTATTTTGTTATATATCAAACAGAAAATAATATTTGCAAAATAAACTCAAAATGAACCCACACAAGGCTTTTAATTTAACTCAGATAAATGGCAATATCATATAGTAACATGCAAATCATAATCTGACCAAATTAAGTCTCGAATCAGTTCATTGAATAATCTAATCACAAAAAACACGTTTAGGTCCCAAAACATTTCTAAAGAGAGATGATAAAGAACAAACCTTTAAACTTAATTCGAACCTTGCTTGTCTAACAACTTCAAACTCGAAAATGAACAGGACCGCATACAAGCACCTCGATCGGGGCTCAAATGACCGGGAAAAACTCACCTTGAACGAACCTCTCTAAACTCAAACATTAGCTGGGTTTTGACGGTGGTGAAAACGAACAATTTTGGATGGTTCATGTGGTGCGACGCAACTCGATTTTGGAAATGAACACTGCTGATTGTTTTGGTTGTTTCACGATCAGTTTCAGCTGGGTTTGGAGTTGTTTTGAGTGGTGCTTTTTGGTGGTTTGGGACTGGATTTTGGCTATTTTTTTTGGACTGTTTAGAAGCTGGAATTCGAGACCACCTGTGGGGTGTTTATGGCTAATATTTTTATGAAGGTGGAGACATGTGGGGGTTTGTGAGTGGGGACAAGCATGTGGGACAAAGGAAAGTAGAGTGAGGACAAAGTGTGGGGGGACAAGCATGTGGGATAAAGAAAAGTGGGGTGGGGACACGCGTGGGAAGATGGGAGCAGGAAAGATGGAGTGTAAAGTGATATATTGGTAAAATGAGTGGGGAAAAATTCAAGCATGGTCAAAAATTATGTTCTCACAGCATACCCCTATTTGCTTGGAAACATGAAGAGTTTTCAGGCAAAGGAAAGATGAGCGATATGACTAATATTTGGCTATACCATTATTCAGAAGGAAAGAGATAAGAGAAAAGAGTGCGACTGAGTCTTGGTTATGGACAACCTACATATACCGGGTTATAATGGAATCAGGTCGTGTGTAGCTTAAGAAAAGTGATGGAATGATGAGTTGGAGAGTCGAGTGAGGTTCCCTCGAGGCTCCGGTCTGTGGTCCTGTTATTACATCAAAATCAAAAGAAACTAAACAAACCTATCAGCTATGAGTTACAAGATTTCTATTTATAAGTCTTCTAAAACTTGGTCTTGAGTCTTGACTGATTATTCATGCAGACTCTGATCTGAGCCTTGATGCTTACTAGTTGCAGGTGCTAGTTCATCTACGACTTCTTCTGAGCAAAACGGGAAATGTAAAGCTCGTAACTTCAGTCATGTCTTGAGCAGTCCATATCTTTTCCATCTGCTTCTGCATTTGGATTCACTTTTTTTCCTTTTCTTTTCTTTATTCTGGATTGAGAATTATTCTTTTGGTCATCTTGAACCTTGTGTCTCGAGGTAAAATCTGCTCAGACACCAAAACAAACGAACAAAATTTTTCTGCCCCAGTTTTCCCTAGGAAAATTTCGTGAGTTATTGTAACAAAATTCTAAACTACTTCTTTATTGAAAGCATTAAAAAAAAATCGGGAATGGTGTACCCTGAAAAGATCATGATGATTTTTTGTGTTTTTTTTTGGATGGTGTTCCTTTATTGTCCAAAAGAATGTCTTAACTAAGGATTGGTGTACCTTATGTTAGGAAAATATGGCCAGGGAATGGTATACTCTATATTGGCAATGATATCAGGAAGTAGTGTACCATGCATTTAAGATCAAATCAACTAGGGAGTGGTATACCCTATGTTGGAGAACATATCTAGGGATTGGTGTACCCTATACTGGTAAGGAGATCAGGGATTGGTGTACCCTATACTGGTAAGAAAATATAATCAGGGGTTGGTACCCTATAATGATTTACTGAAAAGGAAATGTAACCAGGGGTTGGTGTCCTGTATTACTAAAAAAGAAATATAACCAGGGGTTGGCGCAATCTATTACTGAAAAGGAAATGTAACCAGGGGATGACGCCTTGTATTACTGAAAAAGAAATATAACCAGGGGTTAGCGCCCTGTATTACTGAAAAGGAAATGTAACCAGGGGTTGGCGCCCTGTATTACAGAAAAAAAAATGTAACCAGGGGTTGGCGCCCTGTATTACTGAAAAGGAAATGTAACCAGGGGATGACGCCTTGTATTACTGAAAAGAAAATGTAACCAGGGGTTGGCGCCCTGTATTTGGCGCCTTGCATTACTGAAAAGGAAATGTAACTAGGGGTTGGCGCCCTGTATTACTGAAAATGAAATATAACCAGGGAATGGTGCCCTGTATTACTGAAAAGGAAAGATAACTAGGGGTTGGCGCCCTGTATTATTGAAAAGGAAATGTAACCAGGGGTTGGCGCCCTGTATTACTGAAAAGAAAACTAGGGAGTGGAGACCCTATGTTGGAAAAGAGACTAGGGAGTGGAGACCCTATATCTAAAATAAAATCAACTAGGGAGTGGAGACCCTATGTTGGAAAGGGAGACTAGGGCGTGGAGACCCTATGTTGGAAAAGCGACTAGGGAGTGGAGACCCTATGTCTAAAATAAAATCAACTAGGGAGTGGAGACCCTATGTTGGCGACTAGGGAGTGAAGACTCTATGTCTAAAATAAAATCAACTAGGGAGTGGAGACCCTGTATTGGAAAAGCGACTAGCGAGTTGAGACCCTATATCTAAAATAAAATCAACTAGGGAGTGGAGACCCTATGTTGGAAAAAAGACTAGGGAGTGGCGACCCTATGTCAAAAATAAAATCAACTACGGAGTGGAGACCCTATGTCTAAAATAAAATCAACTAGGGAGTGGAGACCCTATGTTGGAAAAACGACTAGGGAGTGGAGGCCCTATGTCTAAAATAACATCAACTAGGGAGTAGATACCCTATGTTGGAAAAGAACTAGGGATTGGAGACCCTGTGTTTAAAATAAAATCAACTAGGGAGTGGAGACCCTATGTTGGAAAATCAACTAGGGAGTGGAGACCCTATGTCTAAAATAAAATCAACTAGAAAGTGGAGACCCTATATTGGAAAAGATACTAGGGAGTGGAGACTCTATGTCTAAAATAAAATCAACTAGGGAGTGTAGACCCTATGTTGGAAAAGCGACTAGGGAGTGGAGACCCTATGTCTAAAATAAAATTAACTAGGGAGTGGAGACTCTATGTTGGAAAATGCAACTAGGGATTGGAGACCCTATACTACCATGATTTTGAACCTTTTTTTTTCTAAAAAGAGAATGAGTAAAATACGGGAAAGAAATTGGAGAAGACTTCCCTTTTGGAGTTGTTGTTGTTGCAAAGCTATTTCTAGCTCCCGCGATATTTCTTCTTGTTTTCTTTTTTATGGTTGCACCTATTTCTTGCAAGGTTGCTTTTGGATTGCACCTGTTTCCTGTTTTTCAAACAAAGAACAATTGTTAGTTTGAAACGGTGGTTGATTTTATGGACTTGAGTGTTTCAGTCACTTGATACCAACCCTACTTCTTTGATGATAATTTCAACTGCAGCTGGTTGTTTCCTGAAAACCGATTTCATTTCTGGCCCCGGAGAATCTTCGGCTTTTTCAAAACTTTACCATGATGGTTGGTCGTGTGGGCTTAACCCTTTTCACCTTTATTTTGCCTTTGTGGGCATTTGACTTCTTTCTTCAAATTTTATCTTTAGAGTATTGGGGAACCTTTGGCTTTTCAAACTTTGCCAAGACGGTTAGCCACTTGAGATTTAACCTTTTCAACTTTATTTTGCCCTTGTAGACTCTTTCAATTTGATTTCCTCCTTTCGAGAGTTTTTGATTTCAAAGCATCAGCCACCATGGCCAGTCGGGATCGACTTGATGCCTCTGCCGATACTGGGTGCCTCTTTTGCATATTGGCTTGTATCAAACGAAAGCCCTATAAATTAGTCTTGCCATCCCTTCTTTGCCTTAGTTTTGGAACAAAGTTAGACCGAAATGGATTCAAATAAAAACAAACAATGGAATGGAAATTGAGTTTAAACAAGAGGTGTCCCTTTCGGGGAAAGGAAAGAAGGACTTATCTGGATTACATGTGGACTTCAATGAACATGACATGACTTTTGGACTAGATTCTTGATCTGTGTAAACCGTCCGACTCTCAGAAATTCATCACAACTTTTGCCTCAAAACCGAGAAACATTGCCCCGGATTGTGTCGATGTCAATGGCTGTGAGGAACCTTTTTTGATCAATGGTGCCCTTTGCGGGTTTTCAACAGTTGACTTCTCTCATTTCTCTTCTCACCGTCGCCTTATAGTGCTCTTTGTGAGTTTCACTAAAAAGACACTGTCATTTTAATTTCTCTGCTTACCATCGCCTTACGGTGCCCGTGAAAGTTTTCACAAATAAGACCTTCTTATTTTATTTTTCTCATTTGATTGCATCATATCCAAAGTAACTGTATCCTCCTATTTTGAACCTCTTAGCCGATTGATCAGAAGAACTTGAACTAGATTTGGGGTAAAAAGAATTTAGATTGTATTACAACTTTGGAACCTTTCAGGCGAAACCATCGTTGAACCATTATAACATCTGCCCCAGTTTCACTTTTGGGGGAATTTGAATTTTATTTTGGTGTGACTGAAGCCCAGAGAGAGGCTGCCTACATATCCTTTCGGAATCAAGTCAAACGTAGTTCAATGTAACAATTTTTTTATTTGTTTGTTTTTGTTTTGTTTTGTTTTGTTTTATCTTGCTTTTTCCTTTTTGTTTTAGATTTTCATTCATTTTTTTTCAATAATAACTTCCAAGTTCCAAAGAGGGTAATAAAAAAAATACTAAAAAAAATAAAAAATAAAAATAATAATAATAAAGGGAACCGACTCAAAGGGTTTGCAAAAGGTTGATCGTACTTGGATAGTGAGAAAGAAAGCCTTCTTCATCCCAACCGGAGAACATTAATGTTATATAGAGGATCAAACATAATACCTTTTGATTGCACCTGCGTTGATAGTTGTTTCAGGGATATTTCCTTCGATATTTTCCAAGTACAACACTCTCTTTGGCAGTACTTTCGTTACAATGTATGGACCTTTTGACATTTTTGATTCTTTATTTTATTTAAAATTATCTTCATTGCATTTTGATTTTTGATTCATTATTTCAAAGTCTGACAACGTTTTAGGATCTGGGCCTGAAGTTCGTAGGCATGTCATGTCATCAAAATCTGCATTTAACAGAACTGAAAAGAGAATAAGAAAAGTGACAAGTTTAAGAAAAGAGACATTCCTAGATAATGAAATATTTATTTCAATTGATTTTTTTTAATTTTAAAGATAGAAAGGTTTACATCGGAAAGTAAAACAACAAAGTTAAACATCCGAATCACACCCTGAAATAATCTGAAAGCGAAAAGGATAGCAAGACCGGCTACCGAGACTCTTGTCTGATAGGGAACTTTCAGGTTTGGTGACTGTTTTTTGGCTTTTCTTCTATCTCGGCAATGGCTGCAATAGCCTTCAGTGTCAGATCAAATTCCTTATCTTCATAAATCATTCCGACTACTGGCCCAGTGTTGTGAGCAGGCAAGGGATTGTTTCTCACATCATGAGCCTCCCCGTCTTGAAGAACTATTGCCTTGACTTCGATGAGGTCTTCCACTGCTCTTTTGAGAGTCCAACAATCTTCAGTATCATGTCCCACTACTCCAGAGTGGTATTCACATCTAGCATCAGCTCGGTGCGAGGGGGACTCGGGGTTTGGTTAGTTCGGGGCCACTTGCTGCAGCAGGCCTAACCTGACTAGCTTTTGGAATAAGCTAGAGTATGATTCACCAATAGGGGTGAACTAATTCCTTCTTAGGGGCTTTCTTGGGTGAGGATTGTATTGGGAAACATTTGGTTGGGGATTATATGGAGCTTGGTAGGGACGAGCATTTTCGGGAGGTGGAGCTCGGTCTTGTGTATAATATTGTGGTCGCGTGTAAGATTGCGCGTTCATCACCGCATAGGGAGGCAGTGCCACGACATAAGGAGCATCTTGGTGGGGATAATAGTGTTGTGGGACCTCATAAAGCATATATGATTGGTTGAATGCCCCGCAATCCCCACTCGAGCTGGAAGCCATCATGGCTCTATCTTCTCTCCCGTTTCTATTCATCAAACCCCCCTAACTATTCTGAATGGCCTGTGATGCGGCCTTAAAAGCAGCTCGACTCAAGATTCGGCCCGTTTTCAAACCATTTTCGACCATCTCCCCAATTTGGATAGCCTTAGCGAATGGTCTACCCATAGCAGACATCATGTTCTGGAAATAATCTGGCTCTTGAGCCTCTAGAAAAACAGTGATCAATTCATGATTATCCATGGGTGGCTTAACTCTAGCCGTTTGCTCCCTCCACTTGATGGCATACTCCCTAAAGCTTTCCGTTGGCTTTTTCTTCATATTGGACATGGAATTGCGATCTGGCACAATATCAATGTTGTATTGAAATTATTTGACGAAGGCCTGGGCCATGTCGTCCCAGACATACCAGTGAGAGATATCTTGGTCAATGAACCATTCGGAGGCTACCCCCACAAGACTTTACCCAAAATAAACCATAAGTAATTCTTCTTTTCCACCCGCACCCTCAACTGGTTGCAGTACCTTTTCAAGTGGACGATAGGGTCGTCGTGTCCATCATATTTCTCAAATTTTGGAGTCTTGAACCCTGGTGGCAAATGGATGTGATGGAACATGCATAGATCACTGAATGAAACACTTTTGTGTCCACCTAGTCCTTGTATGTTCTTTATGTTCTGTTTAAGACTTTTTATTTTTCTGGCCATCTCATCCAGCTCAACCGAGGTAGGCTTTTCAGTTTCCACTGATGACTCGTACTGAGGAGTCTGATTGTATGGAGTCGAGACCCTAAAAGCCATATTTGGAGAGTAGTATTGGCCATCATAAGCATGAGGTGGTGGCTCGTTGTTTGGCCTCGTCACAGGAGGTAGTGGCAGGATTGTATATACCGGCGCGCCAGACACGACGAGAGGGGTGTTCCTGACCGGTGCGACTGGAGGTCGCATATTAGAGGTACAAGGGGTAGCATGAAGACTGTAGTTTGGCACATACCCTGGTGGTAGAATGTGATCGCTCACTGCATGGAGCGGTGGTTGAGTAGCTCGGGGTACGGTAGAAGTTCCCTCTGAGGGGCTATGGGGTGGAGGATGACTGAAAACCCAAGCTTGATATACATCAGACAGTTTTTGTCTCAATTTTCTTATTTCCTTCGACTCTTGCTCAACTGACGAACCTTGGGGATTGTCACTGACTAACTCGATTTCATCACTGTTATCCATTACTACCGTTCCCTTTGATCTGGTGAAGTAATGATGTGTTGCGAGTTTCAGCACAAACCAACCACCTTAAGCTTACTATATAAGAGAGAGCAAACATGTTAGGGTTAGGCACTTTATAGATATGAATCACACGTAATATGCCACGCTCCTAAAATTATCACCATTTTTTTCTTTTCACCCACGCCTCATTTTGATCCCTCATCTTAGAATCGTTGAAAAATATTTTGATCGAACATTTTGTGGGTTGCCTACGTATCATGTCGCCGCATGAATCAGATCATTACGTAGTTCAGGGAAAGATCATGAATAAACTAACCATTTTTTTCCTTTATTATTTCTACTCATATACAAAACAGACCACTAAAGCTTCTAAAATGGGAATTATTTTTGAATTTTGAATTATTATTTTTATTTTATGTTTTTTGGAGAAATTTTTGAAAGAATAACTTTTTTAAGAATAAAAAAATATTTTTGGATTTTGATTTTTTCAAATATTGTTTTATGTTTTTTTTGGGAACTTTTGAAAGAAAGACTTCTAAAGAAGAAGAAAAATACTTTTGATTTGATTTGATTTTCTTTTTTGGATGAAAGATTTCGGAAAAGAAGAAAAAATATTTTTGGATTTGATTTTTTTTTTGAATTTTCTAAGGAAAGAATTCTTAGAAGGGGGCCGGAACCGATGAGATTTGCCTACATATCTCACATCCGGTGAGAATTAGACCCGCATAGTTCGCTCAAATCAGGAATAAAGTAAATAAACTAACTTGTTTTTACTCATATACAAATAATCTCATAAAAGCTCCTAACAAGGAAAATATTTTGGATTTTTTTTGGATTTTTTTTTTGATTTTTTTTTTGTTTAAAGAAAACTTCAAAAGATTCTTTTTGATTTTCCTTTATTTTTTGGGATTCTTCGAAAGAAAGACTTTTAAATTTTTTTTTTTTTTTGGATTTGCATTTTTTTTTTTGTAAATTTAAAAAGACTAGAAAATATTTTTTTTGGATTTTAAATTTTTTTTTTGAATTTTGGGAGAAAGACTTTTTTTTTTAAAAAGGAAGAAATTAATTTTGAATTTTTGGATTTGACGTTTCAAAGAAAGACTTCTAAAGAAGGAATTAAAGAAAAAATATATTTTTTAGATTTTTGAAAATTGGGGGCCGGAATCGATGAGATTTGCCTACGTATCTCATATCCGGTGAGAATCAGACCCGCGTAGTTCGCTCAAAATAAATAAACAAAAATATTTTGAAAATTGTGATTTTACAAATTAGAACCCTTCAAAAGTTTTTTTTAAAATGGGAACTTTATGAAAACGTGGAGGAAAATTTCTCTTTCTCTCTCCTCGGTCCAATCAACCTATCCTACAGCCGATCAACATTTGAGTAAAGCCTACCAAATAATGTTACATATAGCACAGAAAAATGAACATGTTGGTCTTAACAAGGTACCTATCCTAAAACAGAATCCGGAGCCCTATGCCGAGTGTTGTTAAGTCAAATGCACATGATGCAAATAAAGCGAACCTATTAGGGAGAGATATCCGGCATGAGGTTTATTCTTCTAGGTTTAAAAATCCTAAAAGAGATGGTATCTAGACCTGGCTTACCCGGGCGGACAACCCGAGCCGAGGAGCGTGAAGCGTCACTAGTAGTAGAACAATACTATCTAGCTAACGACTCTCTCGCCTAAACATGTGTGACTAAATCCTTCACCAGAAACTAGTAGGCTAACTGGTTTGATCTCAAGACAAAAATTTTGTGATGCTGGTAGGCAAACACAACATAACTAACTATCAGAAGACTCAGTGGGAAGAAGGGTTTCGTAACAGTTCTATATACAGTTCAAGCAATATCAAAGCGGTAAAAAGAGGCATTTAGCACATTAGGCTCAAACACGTAAAAAATCAGATAATAAATAAAAGCCAGGTATAACAGTTATTCTAAGCTCGAATTCTGAACCCTGAACCAGAAGTTTTGGGTTCTTGTCCCCAGCAGAGTCGCCAGAGCTGTCACACCTCTTTTTTTCCGAGAGATAGGGAGTTTTTTCAATTTAAGTGACATTAATCGAAATGAGATTATTTATTTAATTCAGAGTCACCACTTGGAATAAGTTATGGTGTCCCAAGTCACCGGTTTATTTTAAATCCCAAATCGAGAAAATTTGATTCTATTTATGGTCTGCGAACACAGAAGACCAGGTAAGGAATTCTGTTAATCCGGGAGAAGGTGTGAGGCACTCCCGAGTTTCGTGGTTTTAGCACGGTCTCTTAATAATTAATACTTAGCCTAATTATCTGATTAATTACCTGTTTTGATCCTATTGTGCATTTTACTCTTTACCGCTTTTAATTATTTAACTCAATCGCTTTTTAGTATTTATGAAGTTATTTTTGAACCAGCTACGATGTCATACACTTATCATTTTTGTACACATTGCAAACTGTGCCACGTGAAACGCACCCGCGATTCACAACGTGTTTATTTTAATTATTTCAAGTTATGGTCAAGTCGCGTGAAACGCACACTTGAATTTGGATTTACGTATCATGACTATGCTACGGGAACAATATTTGCAAAATAAACTCAAAATGAACCCACACAAGGCTTTTAATTTAACTCAGATAAATGGCAATATCATAAAGTAACATGCAAATCATAATCTGGCCAAATCAAGTCTCGAATCAGTTCATTGAATAATCTAATCACAAAGAACACGTTTAGGTCCCAAAATATTTCTAAAGAGAGATGATAAAGAATAGACCCTTAAACTTAATTCGAACCTTGCTTGTCTAACAACTTGAAACTCGAAAATGAACAGGACCGCATACAAGCACCTCGACCGGGGCTCAAATGACATGGAAAAACTCACCTTGAACGAACCTCTCTAAACTCGAACATCATCTGGGCTTTGACGGTGGTGGAAACGAACAATTTTGGATGGTTCATGTGGTGTGACGCAGCTCGATTTTGGAAATGAACACTGCTGCATTTTTTTGGTTGTTTCACGGTCAGTTTCAGCTGGTTTTGGGGTTGTTTTGGGTGGTGCTTTGTGGTGGTTTGGGACTGGATTTTGTCCGGTTTTTTGGACTGTTTTGAAGCTGGAATTCGAGACCACCCGTAGGGTGTTCATGGCTGATATTTTTATGAAGGAGGAGACATGTGGGGGTTATGAGTGGGTACAAGCATGGGAAATAAGGGAAAGTGGAGTGGGGACAAAGTGTGGGGGGACAAGCATGAGGGACAAAGAAAGTGGGTGGAGACATGCGTGGGAAGATTGGATCGGGAAAGATGGAGTGAGAAGTGAGATATTGGTAAGATGAGCGGGAAAATATTCACGCATGGTCAAAAATTAGGTGCTCACAATGACTCTTCGGCTTCAGTCTTTGCTGACTCTTCGACCACGGACATCACCGTTCTTAGATTACTTCGACAAGTGACAGTTGGGAACATTCCACCAATACTATATTGACTTAAGTATTCTAAAGATAGATTTTGACTCATACAGTTAGTCCCTCCGCTTATTGAAGCAGCCTTCGCGGACGGGTTTGATGAGCGGATCATGTTGGTGGTGGTCGAGCTAATCAAGCGGACTACAGAGGCGTGGTTGTTGCGACGAGCAGGTAACGTGGCCCTCTATGGGCCGCACATTTCAAATGCTTCGAATTCCATGGGCAATTTGCTGGAGTTATGTTGTCCATGAGTTCGGATGACGTCATGAAGTCATGCATCATTATGATGCATATTCCTGATGTGTCGCTTTGTTTCGCGTGTGACCTTTGATTAGACTTCCCGCTTTGGTTCTGGTACCAATCATGATGAGCCATTTTTGGTTTCGGTGCCATGACCTTTATAAATATAGGTCTTTGAACACAATTTTGGAGTATAAATCTTCTAACGCTTCAAAATCCCATACGTTTCTCTTGCTCTCTTCTTCTTAGAATTTCTCTTCTCTGTTTTAGCGACATACATTGTTCTTCATTCCATCTAGTTGGTTATTATCCTTCCTTATGTTGAATCATGACTAACGTACCTTTTGAGGCTAGAGAAGGGATTCATGTTGCTCCCTTGGCAATGGTGTTCCCCTCCCATGAGGAGAGCATTTCTGCCACAGTCGAGGATGGAACTTCCCGTCGGTGGGGGAGATAATCCCACACAACCTTGATTCTAGATCCGATTTTACCAAATCACCATCACCAGAGGCCAAACTTGAAACTTTTTGGTCAGTGATAACGGTGAAGGAATTGGCGGAGCTTAAGGCTAAATTCGGCCTTCCCAATCATATCGAGTTGATCTCGTCCGAGGGGGATACGGTATAGGTCCACCGTCCTAGGTATTGCGCCCTCTACACCTACCCCTTCCAAGTCAGCTATTCTTTTCCCCTCCTTCCGTTGGTGGAAAAGTTTTGACATCACTACGACGTTTGTCCTGCCCAGCTCGCGTCGTATATCTATAAAGTCATAAAGATGCTTACCAAGTTTGTTGAGCTGGCCGAGGTCGAATTGACACTGCGGCATTTAATTTATCTATTCTCTCCTAGCTTTTAAAGGGGAACAATGTTGAACCTTCGCCATCGAGGGAGTAAATGCTTGGTGGTGAATATGGACGACAAGTCCAGTCGTCAATTCTAGTTTAACTTATTTTTTGTCAGAACCGAGGACGTTGTGGCCGACGTCAACGGCTTTCCTGAGGCTTGGAACTATACTCATAAGTACTTTGGTTCTTCCCCCGTGTTCGGTCCTGAATTTTGACTTCTCGCCTTCTTCTTTTGCAGCCAAGACCTCGCCTCCTCCTTTGGATGCTCATATTTCTGACTGGGTCAAGCGACTCCTCCATCACATTGGAGGGGTTCGTGAATGACTACGTTTTTTCAAGAAATTCGGGCCTGCTCTTCCTTCGATTGGTAATTTCCTTTTTACCATCAGTGTCTTGATTTTTTTTGTTTTCCTTCACTGATTTTGCCTTTCCTGTTTTTCTTTAGCTTCAGGCGGGGTTCTATGAGGAGGTCGAGAGCTCCCGCGCCCTCGTTCCGGAAGAGGAAGGCTACTGCGCCCTCAGTTTCTACCCTTGTTTCAACCGCGACTGATCCTATCTTTGTTCCAGTTCCCTCTGTCGCTGCGTCTGAATTTGTTCCTGCTTTGGCCGTGGAGACTTCGGCTTCTCCTCTATATTCTCTCATTGAGGAGGACGATGAACCTTTGGCTAGTGATGGAGATCTCCTGCCTCGAAAGATGAGGCCCGTAGAAGTTGGTGACAGAGTCACCCCGGCCGTTGATGCGATGGAAGGGGACTTTTCGCTACATGAGACGGCGACCATTCTTGTGGGAGATGATATTGAGCCTAGTTTCGAGGTTTCGAGGTCGGTGGGAGATGATGTGGATGTGTCTCTTTCTTTTGCGGTGGTGGAAACTGAAGGGATGGTTGCTGACGTTATTGACATTTCGCGGCGAGTGGAGGCGTCGACCTCTAGATAATTCATTTCCAATGTTCAAGCAAGTCTCTCGAATTCACTCTATTATTAGTTCAAACGTTCAGCAAAAACTCCTCTCTTGATTAAGTCTTAACCTCACGAGATGAACCAATTTAAACACTGTGAAGATATGCAAGAATGCATAGTGGATTGGTCTTTAGGAAAACCTCTTTCGATTATTATCCTAACTAGATTTAATCAATGATTCAACTAGACTCTTTCATTTACTTAGACGAATCTATGAACTCAACCAACAAGATAATGCAAAGATATCACAAGTTATGCCTCTTTCGATTACAAGAACAAGTGAAGAACAAGTGAATATAGATGCAATAATTAAATCTTCCAAAAAATAATTCAAATACATAAAAATAGAGTTATAATCCACAAACAATCATCAATACACCAAATACATCAAAACCCAAATGGATCTACTCCATAGACGTGGAGAAATTCTTCATAAAGGTAACTAAAGTATAGGAAAATATAAATTCAATCCAAACCCGGATCTTGAGTGAGGAAGGACCGATGAAGTCCTTGTGCTTGTGTTCTTCCAACTCCTCCTTAGCCTCCTTAGCCTTCATAGGTTGAAAATGTATCAAAAGTCGCTTCTAAAATGGTGTTTTGATGTATTTAAGTCGCCCCAAAACAAATCTCGAACGAAACTACCCCTTTTTTTTAGCGAAAATGGGAAGTCACTCTAACATTTTTGTGCTACCGCATCGTGCCCCCCGGTGCCCCATGCAGTGCGCATGTAGGGAATTCCTGAACGTGCGAAAACATCATTTCTAGCCACTTTTTGCACTATCGCGTCGCGCCTCATGCCGCCCCAAGTGGCGCGGCAGTGTAAATTTGGCCAGAAATTGAGTTTCTTTTCACTTTGCAGGAAAATTACACTAGCACTATGAGGCCAGCGGGGCGGTAGTGCAATTTTCTCGGAGTAAATTCGTTTTCTCATTTGATGTCCATACTTGGTTTTCGACCCCCTAACGTGATCCCGACTTAATTGCTTGGGCTTCTACTCAGACTTTAAAGCTCCAAATAGCTCGAATTAGCTCCAAAATATATACATAACTCGTAAATCACTCCTACACGGCATAAAACATAAAATAAGTGCAAAACACTACTAATTAAAGCTCAACACAAGTAAAGTGCATTGAATTAGAGTGCAATAAGCGACTAAAATACGTGATTATAGCCTACCATCAGAGGACTTTCGTGATCCCCATGGATCGTGACCTGTTGAAGAACATCGAGGAGGTAGTCCCTACCCTCAACCCTCTTTGTTCCGAGATAGAGGGTAAGACCCTTAAATAAATAGACGATGGTGCTTTGTCGAGGAGAATTGATTGCCTTACTCTTAGGGTGAGAGTTTGTGCTTCGACCTCTTTTCTCTTCTTTTTTTTTAGGGTGTCTTTTGTTTTGACTTCTTTCTTCTCTTCCCTTTTTATGATTACAAATGGTGATTTTGGAGATTGAGAGCGCCCGGAGGGAGAAGAGGCATAAAGAAATATTTGTGAAATTGAAAGATAAGTATTTTGAGTGTTGTGGCAAGTATGGAGATCTCCGCAGGCGATTTTGCGAAGGCGGCAATATGCAGGCCCTTTGGGACGAGTTGAAAGAGAAGGATAATGAACTGGTGCAAGCCATCAAGAAATGTAGCGTCCTTTAAGGGACATTGAAGAGTAGGGAATATGAGCTTAAGGTCAGCAGGGGCGTGGAGGCCCATTGCAGTGACCTTCAAGCTCAAGTGGTCGAGTTGCGGGGGCAGTTAGAAGAGTTCCAACTTCAGCTGGAGGCCCTCAATAGTGAGATCGCCAAGAAGCAAAAGGAGATTGAGAAGGCAGAGTCCTCTCATTTGGATGCTCAGAGGAAGACGGAGATGCTTGAGTTGGTGAATAGGACTCTCCGAGCCGAGCGGGAGAACCATCAATCAATGACGAGTGGCCACTTTGGAGGCTGAGAAGGCCCAATTACTTGCACAGACGTCCTCTTCCCATATTTCAGATTTTCCCAATGTACCTCGGGAGTTATATGAAGAATGGATTCATGCCGAGGCCTAGTTAGATGTATTTCGAAATTTGCATGTAGCGGGGTCCATTTCTGAGGCTGCCATGAAGGCTTTCGTGTTAAGGCTCGTGAAGCTTGAGTCACTTGTGGATATGATCCCGCTATGCCTCAGGCCGGGGAGGAGGATGGGGACGGGGGTGTAGACCGGCTTGAGGAGAATGCCTGGTATGATACTGCTTATCCTGAGGGCGAAGGTGGCAATGGCAAGAGGGATCGAGATTGTGAGGGTATCAGTGGTCAGGGTGGTGACGCCGCTAACGACCGAGTTGGCAAGGGCATTGAAGGTCGTGATGGCGTTAACCAGTAGTTTTCTTTTTGAACTTTTTGTGTATTTTTGCCGGCGTCTTCATGAGCCTCTGTAAACAGTTTAAGTATGAAATATCAAAGTTGTTCCTTGCATCTTCTTCTGTTCATGTGGTTTATATTTTGTACTTGTATGTTTTTTGCTTCTGTTGTTTGCTCGTTTCGCTTTTTGTCCTTCTTATTGTTGTTGTCTTTTAATTGGCCATGCCCTATGAACCGAATATTCATAGGTCACGTACATTTCTTCGTTGAGATGTGGCTGAGGGTTGATAGGTATTTGTTCGAGCGAGGTCGAACATAACCTTTCGTTAAATTGCGGCCGAGGGCCGATAGATATTTGTTCGAGCCTAGTCGAACACAACCTTTAATATATAACAAAATAAGGAAACAGGAGTAATTTAGTTACAATAAGAGAAAGAAAAACGACACTGCCCATAAATCTGATAATGGAAGTGGCCCCAAATTTTAATTAAAGATTAATAATGAGTGGGCATACTTGTAGTTTGAATGAATTAACTGGTATGTGCCATAGGAGAGTCGGTTCTTTTAGGACCAATTCTTAGTAGTAATAGTTGGCCCACTTCCGTTATATACCAAAGCTTGTCCATTTTATCTATGACGAAAGTAACTGACACATATTAATTACAAAAGGCTCAATAATTCTTCGACAGTAATCCCATCGTCCATGATCTTGACTTTAAATCAAATTCCAATTTGGAAGAAGAATCATAAGCGCATATTAGTTACTTTAGGGGGTCTTAATAAATTATCGTGACTATGTTAAATCGTGATAGAGGGTCGGTAGGTGTTTGTTTTAGCCTAGTCGAACATATCCTTTAAATCGCGACCGAGGGTTAATAGGTGTTTGTCGACGTTAGTCGAACATACCCTTTCATTAAATCGCAGCCGAGGGCCGGTAGGTGTTTGTTTGATCTTAGTCGAACATAACCTTTCGTTAAATCGCGGCTGAGGGCCGGTAGGTGTTTGTTCGAGCTTAATCGAACATAACCTTTCGTTAAATCACGGCCGAGAGCCGGTAGGTGTTTGTTCAAGTTTAGTCAAACATAACCTTTCGTTAAATCGTGGTCGAGGGCCGGTAGGTGTTTGTTCGTGCTTCGTCGAACATAACCTTTTGTTAAGTCGCGGCCGAGGGCTGGTAGGTGTTTGTTCGAGAGGGGTCGAACGTAACCTTAATACGAAAAAGGTGTCCTGATAAACGTAAGTTTCTTATTACTTTGACATTGTTACTTTGGTTACATACTTGGAGAAAATTACAGATTTTAGGAGTTGGCTGGTGTTCCAGTCCCAGTCTACCTAATCCCTTCATTATTTGACTTGGAGAGTATTGAGGAGTCAAGCAATGAAAAAGTAACAACGATCCCTCCCTCGCGTACTTCGACTCAAAGTGTTCCCTTCGTCGCCTCGTTAAAAACCTCCTTGAGAAAACCCAAATGGGATAAATATCAAGTAAGGGGAAAAGAGTACGACTTGGGGGACACTTTTTCTCTCAGAAGTTGAAGTATTTGAGGTTGCTAATGTTCCATTTGTTTGGTAGTTGCTTTCCTTCTAATGTCTCTAGTTGGAATGAACCCTTATTCGCTTTGGCTGTGATTTTGTTTGGACCATCCAGTTTGTTCCCAGCTTGCCTTCCTGGGGGTCTTTGCTCGCTTGAGTTTTGGCTTTCAGCACGTAGTCTCCGACTTTAAGCGGCTGGACCTTTGCTTTCTTGTTGTAATAATGTTATGCTTGTTATTTTTGGGCAACCATCCTGATGTACGCCATATCTCTCCGTTACTCAATTTTGTCGAGTTCCTGCATTCTCCTCTCATCGTTACTCATACCGCTTTTGTGGGAGTATCTTAGGTTGGGTTTTCCGACCTCGACCGGTATTACTGCTTCGGTCCTATAGACCAAAGAGTAGGGCGTCTCTCATGTGCTCGTCTTCGGGGTTGTTCGGTAGGCCCATAATACTTATGGTAGTATTTTCGGCAACAGTCCCTTGGCGTCTTCGAGCTTTTTCTTCATGATATTTAGTATGGACTTGTTAGAGTACTCTGCTTGCCCATTACCCACTGGGTGATATGGGGTTGAGAGTATCCTCTTAATATGCCATTTTTGACGAATTCAGCAGTTTTCTTTCCCATGAACTAGGGTTCATTGTCACAGTTGATCTCCTTGGATAGGCCGAATCGGCAGATGATGTTTCTCCATATAAATGTGATTACCTCATGTTCCCTTATTTGGGTGAATTCTCCTACTGCCACAAATTTAGATAAATAGTCAATTAAAATCAAAAGAAATCGTATATTACCTCATCCTGCTAGGAGGGGGCCCACGATGTCCATTCCCCATTTGATGAACAGCCAAGGGGAGGTGATTGAGTGGAGATGTTCGCCTGCTTGGTGAATCATTGGGGCATACATTTGGCACTGTTCGTATTTCCTCACGAAGTCTGCGACGTCTTTTTTCATGGAAGGCCAATAATATCCTGCCCGTATGAGGCATCTGACCAGTGCTTAATTGCTGGAGTGAGTATTGCAATGGCCTTGATGAACTTTTTTGAGGACGTGCTGGGTCTGGTTCGTCTCCAAATATTTCGCCAGAGGGACGCCACAAGTCCTTTTGTAAAGGTCTCTATGTAGGAGACTGTATTTGGCCACTTACATTCTTAGTTTCTTGGCTTCTTTCTTGTCGCCGGGGAGTGTGCCGTCCTGCAAATATGCGATAATACGATTACGCCAATCCTAAGTTAAGTTTATGGTTCTTACATCGATTTGGTCTAGTGAAGAGTTGAGGAGATGGACTACGCTTTTATCCTCGGTCGTGATGCTTTTGGTAGCGGCAGCCAGTTTGGCGAGGCCGCCTGCTTCCACGTTCTGCGCCTGTGGGATCTTGTCGAGATAGAATTCGTCAAACTCAGGTAATAGCTTGCAGATTTTGGTCTAGAATTTTTTCAACCTTTCTTCCTTGATTTGGAAAGTTCTTGTGACTTGGTTTACTATGAGATGGGAATCATAACGGCGTTTCAACCATTTACCTCCATACTTGAGTGCTAGCCTCAACCCTGCAATTATGGCCTCATACTCGGCCTCATTGTTAGTCATATCAGGGCACCTTATGGACTGACGAATTACTTCACCTTTAGAGACCTCGAGTAAGAGTCCCAGTCTGGACCCTGATGCGTTGGATGCGCCATGGGTGTATAGGACCCAGAGGTCCTGTGTTTGGAGGGAAGCTTGGACGGCTTCCCTTTCGACTTTAGGCATTATTTTTGCACTGAAGTCGACGACGAAGTCGGCGAGCACGTGCGACTTTATGCCATTCGCGGTTGGCATGTGATGTCGTGCTCGCTTATCTCAATGGCCCATTTGGTCAGCCTCCCCGATAGCTCGGGTTTATGCAAAATGCTCCTCAGGGGAAAGGTTGTGAAGACCGAGATGGGGTGGCATTAGAAATAGTGTCTAAGCTTTCGTGAAGCTACGACCAAGGCTAGAGACAATATTTTGAGGTGCGGGTACCTCATCTCGGCGTCGATGAATGTTTTGCTAATGTTATAGATGGGAGATTGCGTACCTTTGTTTTTGCGGATCGAGACTACACTTACTGCTACTTCGGAGACGGCAAAATAGACGAGGAGTTGCTATCGAGGCTCGGGTTTTGAAAGTAAGGGTGGTTCTGATAGGTATGGATTTAGTTCTCGCAGAGCCTGGACACACTCGGGAGTCCAATCGAGGTCGTTGTCCTTTTTTAGTACGCCAAAGAATTTATGACATCTATCCGACGACCACGAGATGAATCTCGATAGGGCGGTGATTCGACCAGTCAACCTTTGGACTTGCTTTTTGGTGGTTAAGAGTTCCAGTATCCCCTCGATAGCTTTGATTTGGTCTGGGTTGACCTCGATCCCTTGCTGTGACACCAAAACACCCAAGAACGTTCCCGAGGCTATGCCAAACACGTATTTCTCCGGGTTCAACTTCATTCCGTACCATCTTAGTATGTTGAAAGTTACTTTCAAATAATCAATGTGATCTTTTGCCTTTTCGGACTTGATCAACATGTCGTCTATATATACCTCCATGGTCTTAACGAGCTGGTCTTTGAACATATTTGTTACCAATCTTTGATATGTAGCTCCGCGTTCTTCAGCTCAAACGATATGACCATGTAATAATATATTCCTTGGTGGGTGATGAGTGTGGTCTTCTCCTGGTCTTCTTCCTCCATAAGAATTTGGTTATAGCCTGAGTAAGCGTCCAAGAAACTTAATAGTTCGTGTTCGACTATTGCGTCGATGAGTTAGTCGATATGGGGTAATGGGAACGAATCCTTCGGACATGCTTTGTTCAAGTCTTTGAAATATACGCACATCCGCCATTTACCATTTTTCTTTTTGACCATCACTACGTTGACGATCCACTTGTGGTACTTCGACTCCCTGATGGAGCCGTTCTCTAACAGTTTTTCCACCTCCTCGTTGATGGCGGAGTTGAACTTACGCCTGACCTGTCTTACTAGGGTGTGGAATGGGTCAACGTTTAATTTATGTATGGCAATCTCCCTTGGGATGCCCGACATATCTTCATGGCTGAAGGCAAATAAATCTGCATTAGATATTAAGAATTGACTAAATTTACCTGGTTCCTAGAGTTTGAAGCTGATATAGGCCTTTTTGCTACGGTCGTTGAGGTCCAATTGAACGGGGTCAAGGTCTTCTATGATCGAATCTGTAGCCTCGACCGTGTCGGGATCCATGATGACGTCCCCGATCTCTTCTTGCGTCGACCTCGGCCTTGTTGATTGTTATGCCTCTTTTTGCTTGTCTTTTTTTGTTGGATTGTCGTGCTATCTAAGGCAATGCGGTAGCATTCTCTAGACGTGCGATATTCTCCGCGTATGCTGAATATTTCCTATGGTGTTAGGAATTTAGTTACTTGGTATAGGGTGGAGGGGATGTCTATCAAGGGATGTATCCATGGTCGTTCCATGATGGCGTTGTACGCGGTGTCCTGTTCCATGATGTGGAATGTCGTCTCCAGAGTCACGCCGTCGGCCAAGACGGGGAGTGTAATTTCCCAGGACGTCCGTTCATTTGCATTATAAAGCTGGTTAGCGTGATGCAGAGCGACATTATCTTATCCTCGAGTCTCATTTGGGTGAAGACTTGGGGATGGATAATGCATGCTCCACTTCCATCGTCCACCCTAATGCATTATACATTGGTATCTAAAATGCTTAAAGTAATAACGAGGGCATCATTATGAGAAAATGTCAAACCGTCGGCATCCGACTCATCGAAGTTGATACTTTTTTCGAGTCCATCGCGCCGTTCGTGGGTGATAGACCGCTTGAGATTGTGAGTGGAATTTTATGCCATTGATAGAGGCGTCGCCGCCGCCGTCAATGATCATGTTGATAGTACTTGCTGGTGATGGCGACTTCGACAAGCCTTGGTGTTCACGTCCCTCGGCAAAGTTGGTTCTCCCCTTATTACTTAATAGTTCTTTGAGGTGTCCCTATCGCAACATGTCTACGACTTCTTGTCTGAGGGCGATGCAATCTTTTATTTTGTGCCCACGTTCCTGGTGGAACTCACAAAGGGCGTCAGATTTTTTGGTATTCGGGTCTCATCTCATCTTTGGCGGCCACTTCACCTTTGTTCCGAGTTTCTCAAGAGCGTAGACTATTTTTGTAGGTGACACACAATAATTGTGAGCAAATAACAAAGGTGGCATACCTCTTTCGTTCTGGTGAGTCCTCGTGCTTGGCCTGGATGGGCCTTCTTCATAGCGGGGGGAAGGTGTGGCGGCCCCCCTGACATATGGTTGGTGTCGTTCCCTGTTGGGTCGCGACACCGGGTGATCCCTCCTGATGTTGTCTCTTTGTTCCTTTATGGGTTCGATTTGTACCGAGGTTAGCCGTTGAGTTGGTCCGTTGAGGTCATCTTCGTCTGCTCGGACCTCGGCACAATAAGCATTATGGATTTCGTCCCAAGTGATTAGAGGATTTTTCATCAACCGGCTTAACAATTTTCTAGTCGCTCTTGAGCCATCTCTACTCAACCCTTTCTGGAAAGCTGCAACCGCCATCCCTTCGGATACGTTCGGCAGAGTCATCCTTACTATGTTGAATCGGGCGAGGAAGTCCCTTAGTGTCTCTCCTAAGGACTGCTTGATAGCGAATATGTCGTTTACTCTTGATTCGGTCTTCTTGGCTCCGGCATGGGAAGTTACGAACTTATCGGCCATTTTCTCGAAAGTTTGTATGGAGCGGGCTGGTAGCCGTGAATACCATGTTAATGCCCCTCCCGTAAGGGTTTTGCCAAACTTCTTCGGCAAAATAGAGGATATATGTTCCTTGGCGAGGTCGTTGCCTTTCACGGCGGTGACGTAATGAGTCACATGATCCTCAGGATCTGTCATTTCATCGTATATCTTGAGGTAGGGCGATATTTTGATATGGCATGCAGGGCTGTATCATCACTGTACGTCTGCTCTATGATCCTGTCGGCGTCCCCTTTTGGCAGCAACTTTGGAGCGTCCGGTATCTTTTCGACTCTTCTTGGTATTCTTTCATCTGGTCTCGGAATGCTTTGTTTTCATTCTCCATTTCCTCCTTCCTCTTTAGAACGGCGGCGAGGGCGATGTCACATGCACTGTTAGTAATATTGTGAGTTATACCTGTCGTCGAAGGGCTTGGTCGGTTGTACTGCTCGTCTGTTTATTGCATCATGCTAGCTCTTGCGGTTTCTGTAGTCATGCCTGGAGCAGGTTTGTTGAGGACGCTCACTAACATGTCGGTCAGCCATGCTTTGAGGTGTTTTTTCACAGTTGGGGGCGCCCCTTCTTCTGCGGACGTGGAGGCCCCTTTTCCACGAGGTTTTGTTATGTTGCAGTGGGGTGGGGGCGACCTCACGCGCCTAGGGGACGCGTTGGGCGTCACATCCTCGCCTACTGTTTTGCAGCTCTCGGTTATAACATTCATGAGGTTGCTAAGGAAATCACTTGTTATTTTTGTCCTTTCTCCTTGGTAACCTGCCATGTAGGTTTTTGTACGTACAAAGAAAAAATATCTCGGGTTTTGTGATGTTAGTGACTTGCGTTAACGTAGATTTAGAGAAAACTAAAAATTTAACTAAGAAATTCCCACAGACGGCGCCAAATTGTTTGACCAAAAAATATAGATCTTGGGTCAACTAATTAAATTTATATAAATGAGGGTTAATCTTAGTTAACAATAATATTCCAAAAATGAAGTTCTCATAAGTGCAATAAATACTACGTAGATATATCTTAATAGCAGCGGCAACACACACCCAATATTTAAGGAGTCAAAGGAAATAATGTAGCATTAAATATTGATGAATAGCAATAAATGATACTTAAGTAAATAATTGAATGAGTCACCCAAGAAAGGATGAAATCGATGAATGTTCTTTCTAACAATTGTCACACATATTTTTTCCCGCAACCCTTATTACGAGGTTAAGTTAGAAATTTTTTCCAATTAAAGTGACAATTTAAAAAGGAATTATTTATTATGTAGAGCCGCCACTTGGAATTGAGTTTTGGTGTTCCAAATCATCTTTTATATGAATCCCTCATCAAATGGAAGGTTTGACTCCTAATTTATGGTCTACGAAAATAGAAGACTGAGTAAGGAATTCTGTTGACCGAGGGGAAGGTGTGAGGCACCCCTCGAGTCCCATAGTTCTAGCACAGTCGCTTTTGTTGACTTATGTCCGGCTTAAATCAATTCTTGGCTATTCTTGTATTTTTATTGATTATGGTTTGCCTATTACCACTTAACTAATTATTTTATTAATTGTTTTGATCTAGATGCGATATGCACACAAGGTATTTATTTGAAATTGAATGTTAAACTAAGATACGGAATGTACACGTGGTTATAACGTAATTATTTTAAATTTAAAGATATCGAGACACGAAATGCTCACATGATTCTTTTATTATTTAAGCATATCAATCCAAGGTTCGGGTATGTACACATAGGCTAATATTTAAAGTGCGTCTAAAACTTTTCTAGCATATTCATGATTTATTTATTTCCTAAGTTTGAGATTATTTTGAGGCCATGATTAATAGATATATGGTTATGGAAGGAATATGAAATATTTTTGTTAATTTATTTACAAGGTTGATTATACCACTAAGTTATAAAACAAAAATAAAATTGTGACTAACTTGTTCCTAGCGAATTTGGCAGATTAAAAGAGAATGGAGACAATATAATAAAAGCAACTCTAATCTCAGTCATATCCAAACAATGTTTCATATCTATTTATCAATAAAGCTAATAGGCCTCTTAATAACGAGCAAAGTTCCATCACAACACAAAAATGAGATACGATAACAAACACCTAGATACATAGAAAATGGCTAATAACAGGTAGATCAATAACACAAAATGAGATATAATAAAGTGAGATAGAAGTGAACTTTTTTTTTGGGTGACTTTTATTTCCTTAAATTGTCTTCAAAGGCTACAGTCTAATGAAACAAGTGGATCTAAATACACATAAATAACAAAATTTTAAAAAATTCGTCTTGACTTTGCGCTACACTAAACTGGACAGTGTGCTGAACTCAATTCACCCAACTTTTATATAGGTTTACCAAATGGCCATTCCTCCTAAAATTATTTACTAAAATCTCGACTTAGGCCGTAGGGATTTAGAACCTCATAAACAAGCTTAAAAATATTATCATTTTTATCTTGAACAAAATTAACCAAGTCGAACTTACTTAATAAGAATATATCTATACAGTGAGATTATTCATTTAAGACTAAGATGAGTTGAAATATATAGTAAAGAACAACCTAACAAAGTATAATTACCTCAACCAAACACAAAGTTGATAGACATGATGTACTGCACTTGATCACGAATTTGGTAATGTCTAAGACTTAAACTGCTAAAAACAAAACTAACGAACCTAACAAATGAGATAAGAATTGCAAAATTAAGATCTTTAAATAATTCACAAAATATGACTAAAGGAAGACTACAACTCCCACTATATTGATTCATATGAGAAAACCCAGAAAGTAACTTAGAAAATTTTGGTGTTTTATTTTTAATGTAAAAATAAGATTTTAAATAAAGTTTAACAAACTTTATCACTTTAACGTTCTTTTACTTCATTTTTGATTTTTTTTGTCTTTTATTTTAAAAGCTAATTATATTATGAAGATAAGAAGAATAACCAATATTTCTTACAATATAAGAAAATTAAATATTTACATGTACTTTAAATGATACTAAGAAAGATTATATAGCTTGCTTATTAAAATACTAATTAAAAGAAAGCAAATATTTTTTGTAAAATTTCTTTTTCTCTTTATAAATAAAAATAAAATTTGTACTATAAGTATGTGAATATTTTTGTAGTTTTTTTTAATTAAATATTTTTTAATAAAACTTATTTAGAGTAAGATAAAAGTTTAAAATATTAAAATTAGACCTAAAAAAAAATATTTATACTAAAATAGTATAGAATTTGGGTGTGGTAAAAAAATTAGTTGTTCACAGCATGCCCCTCTTTGCTTGGAAACATAAAGAGTTTTCAGGCAAAGAAAATGAACAAGGTGACTAATTTTTGACCTCACTATTATTTTACAAGGAAAAGAAGATAAAAGAAAGAGATGTGACCGAGCCTTGGTTTTAGGCAGCGTACATATCCCGGGTTATAAGGGAATGAGGTCATGTGTAGTTCAAGTGAAAGAAGAGTGATGGAGAATGCTTAGAGGGAGAGTCGAGTGAAGTTCCGTCGAGGTTCCGATCCGCGATTCCTACTATTACATCAAAATAAAAAGAAGATTACATACTCTTGAAATCTAAGAGTTATAAAATTCCTATCTTAATGCCATTTGAAGTCTTGTCTTGATTCTTGACTTGCTTCCCCCATTGACTTTAGACTGAAACTTGATCCTCTTGATGCAACAGACTATGAAATATTCTCACAGCTTGTTCCTTGATCAAATGATAAGATGATAGATCTTGAGACTCTATGTCTCCGCTTGCATGCATTATGTCAAAGTTGGTTGCGACTGGTATTTAAGATAAAAAATTTCACTTTCTCTGGCGAGAGCTTGTATCTTATTTTTGCACATCCAATCTGTACTTTGCAGAAAAGCCTGCAAGCCATCAGAAACAAACAAAATGAACAAAACATTTCTGCACCAGTTTGCAGTCGAAATTTTTTGTGAGTTATTGAAAATACAATAAACTATCTTTCTATTGCAAAATAAAGAATTGAAAAAGAAATGAGATTTTTTTATTTTTTATATTTTTTATATTTTAAAATATTTTATAATAGGGAATGTCGTACCCTATGTTAACAAGAAGGAAGGCAACCAGGGGATATAGTACCCTATGTTGACAATAAGATGAGGCTCGTGGTAGTCTAGGATGCTACTAAGGAATGTCATACCCTATGTTTGCAACAAGAAATGTAACCAGGGGATGTAATACCCTACGTTGTCAATAAGATGAGGCTCGAGGCACTCTGGGGTGCTACTAGGTAATGTCGAACCCTATGTTTGCAAAAAGAAATGCAACCAGGGGATGTAGTACCCTGTGTTGGCAATAAGGTGATGCTCTTGGCACTCTGGGATGCTACTAGGGAATGTAGTACCCTATGTTTGTAATAAGAAATGCAACCAGGGGATGTAGTACCCTATGTTGGAAATAAGATGAGGCTCCTGGCACTTTGGGATGCTACTAGAGAATGTCGTACCCTATGTTTGCAACAAGAAATGCAACTAGGGGATATAGTACCCTGTGTTGGCAATAAGGTGAGGCTCTTGGCACTCTGGGATGCTACTAGGGAATGTCGTACCCTATGTTTGCAACAAAAAATGCAACCAGGGGATGTAGTACCCTGTGTTGGCAATAAGGTGAGGCTCTTAGCACTCTGGGATGCTACTAAGGAATGTCGTACCCTATGTTTGCAATAAGAAATGCAATCAGGGGATATAGTACCATGTGTTAGCAATAAGGTGAGGCTCTTGGCACTCTGGATGCTACTAGGGAATGTTATACCCTATGTTTACAACAAAAAATGCAAACAGGGGGTGTAGTATCCTGTGTTGGCAATAAGATGAGGCTTGTGGCACTCTAAGATGCTACTAGGGAATGTCGTACCCTATTTTGGCCGAAAGTAATGCAACCAGGGGATGTAGTACCCTGTGTTGGCAATAAGGTGAGGCTCTTGGAACTCTGGGATGCTACTAGAAAATGTCGTACCCTATGTTTGCAATAAGAAATGCAACCAAAGGATGTAGTACCCTGTGTTGGCAATAAGGTGAGGCTCTTGGCACTCTGGGATGCTACTTTGGAATGTCATAACCTATGTTTGCAACAAGAAATGCAACCAGGGGATGTAGTACCCTATGTTGGCAATAAGGTGAGGCTCTTGGCACTCTGGGATGCTACTAGGGAATGTCGTACCCTATGTTTGCAATAAGAAATGCAACCAGGCGATGTAGTACCCTGTGTTGGCAATAAGATGAGGCTCTTGGCACTCTGGGATGCTACTAGAGAATGCCGTACCCTATGTTTGCAACAAGAAGTGCAACCAGGGGATGTAGTATCATGTGTTGGAAATAAGGTGAGGCTCTTGGCACTCTGAAATGCTACTAGGGAATGCCGTACCCTATGTTTGCAACAAAAAATGCAACTAAGGGATGTAGTACCATGTGTTGGAAATAAGGTGAGGCTCTTGGCACTTTGGGATGCTACGATGGAATGTCGTACCCTATGTTTGCAATAAGAAATGAAAGTAGGGGATGTAGTACCCTGTGTTGGCAATAAGATGAGGCTTGTGGTACTCTAGGATGCTACTAGGGAATGTCGTACCCTATGTTGGCAGAAAGGAATGCAGCCAGGGGATGTAGTACCCTGTGTTGGCCATAAGATGTGGCTCGTGGCACTTTAGGATGCTACTAGGGAATGTCGTACCCTATGTTGGCAGAAAGGAATGCAGCCAGGGAATGTAGTACCCTGTGTTGGCAATAAGATGAGGCTTGTGGCACTCTAGGATGCTACTAGGGAATGTCGTACCCTATTTTGGCATAAAGTAATGCAACCAGGGGATGTAGTACCCTGTGTTGGCAATAAGGTGAGGCTCTTGGCACTCTGGGATGCTACTAGGGAATGTCATACCCTATATTAGCGATAAGAATGCAATCAAGGGATGCAGTACCCTGTGTTGGCAATAAGAATAATATCAAGGGATGTAGTACCTTAAGTTGAAGATATAGTATTGGTTCCCTAAAATGAAACTAAAAATAAAATGATTACATGTATAAAGAAAATGAAGGATTTGAGAACACTTGGTGGTGTTCGTCTTTTCACGAACTGTTTCCTACAACTGTTCTGTTCCTGTTCTGAACAAAGAAAGATTCGTTAGTTTTAAAATGGAGGTCGGTTTGTGGCCTTGATTATTTCGATCTCTTGATCTCGGCTCATCTTATTTTCAATTGCAATTGATTATTTCCTGAATACCAACTGCATTTCTGACCCCGGATAACCTTTGGCATTTCCAAACTTTGCCATGATGGTTGCCCGTGTGGGACTTAACCTTTTTCAACTTTATTTTGCGTTTGTCGGCATTTTGCTTTTGTCTTCTTCAAAGTTTTCCATTTCAAAGAATCGGTCAATCATGGCCAGTCGGGGTCGACTTGATACCCTTGCCGAGGCTGGGCGCCTTTTTGAAAGTATCAGCTTGCTTCAAACGAGAACCCTACAAATCGGTCTTGCCGTCTTTTCTTTGCCTTATTTTGTAAACAAAGTTAGACCAAAAGGGATTCAAAGAAATATAAAAAATGGAATAGAGAATGAGTTTAAAACAAGAGGGGTCCCTTTCGGGGAACAGAAAGACGGACTTATCTGGGAGTACATGCGGACTTCAATGAACATGACATGCCTTTTGGACTGGATGTCTGATTTGTATAAACTGTCCGACTCTTAGAAACTCATTACAACTTTTGACTTGAAACCAAAAACTCTTGCTCAGGATTGTGTTGATGCCATGGCTGCGTGGTTCCTCTTTTTGATTAACAGTGCCCTTTGCGGGTTTTCACATCTGATCTCTCTCATTTCTCTTCTCGCCATCGCCTTATAGTGCCCTTTGCGGGTTTTCACTTACAAGACTCTCTCATTTTTATTTTCTCTACTCAACATCGTCCTACAGTGCCCATGAGGGTTTTCACCAATATGACTCTCTCATTTTATTTCTCTCATTTGGTTGCATCCGATCAAAATAACCGTATCCTCCAATTCTTGAACATTCTTGCCGATTGATCGGAAGGACTTGAAAGGATTTGGGTAAAAATAATTTGGATTAAATTACAACTTTGGAACCTTTCGGGCGAAACCATCGTCGAACCATTGTAACATCTCCCTCAGTTTTCAGTTTTAGGGAATGTGGATTTTTTTTTTGGTATGACTGAACCTTAGAGTGAGGCTACCTACATATCCTTTCAGAATTAGGTCGGACGTAGTTCAATTAACTTGAACTTGTTTTGATTTTTGTTTTGTTTTTCTTCTGTTTTGTTTTCTTTTTTCTCCTTTTTTTCTATTTTTTTTTTGTTTTTTTTCTTTTCTTTTTGTTTTTCCTTTTCTTTCTCATTACATACAAGGTTCCAAAGAGGATGGCCAAGGAAAAAGTATCCGGCTCAAAGGGTTAATAGTATTTGGATACTGAGAATGAAAGCCTTAGTCATCCCAATCAGAGAGCATTAAAGCTGCGTAAAGGGTCAAACATAGTACCTTTTGACCGCTTTTGCATTGACAGTTGTATCGGGAATATTTCCTTCGATGTCTCCCAAATACAGTACTCCCTTTGGCAGCACTCTTGTTACAATGTATGGACCATCCAATTCGGGGCAAATTTCCCTTTAGCTTCCTCGTGATGCGGAAGAATACACCTCAGAACGAGTTACCCTACTTCAAATTTCTTGGGCCGCACTTTCTTGTTGTAGGCACAGGCCATTCTTTGTTGGTACAACTGCCTGTGGAAAACTACAGCCAATCGCTTTTCATCAACCAAAGTGAATTGCTCCAATCGGGTCATGACCCAATCTTCATCCTCGAACTCGGTTTCAACAATGATCCGAAGAGAGGGAATTTCAACTTCTACTGATATCACGACGTCAATGCCATAAACCAATCAAGTAAGGGTGATTTTCGTTTGGACTTGGTTTAGGCTTGTTGTCCTTACTTTGTTTATTTTCTTACAAGCCTTATCTTTGGCACATTCTATTTCTTGATTTATTATTTCAAGGTCTGACATTGTATTAGGATCTGGGCAAGAAGTCTGCAAGCATGTCATGCTATTAAAATATGCATTAACAAAATTGAAAAGAGAATAAGAAAGGTGACAAGATTTATAAAAGAGAATTCATGGATGATGAAATATTAATTTCATTTATTTGAATAATTTTTTTTTAAAAAAAATAGAAGGATCTACATCAGAAAGTAAGACAATAAAGTAAAACATCTAGATTATACCCTAAAATAATTCGGACGCAGAAAGGACAGCAAGACCGACTACTGAGATCCCATCCGATGGAGAACTTTTCATGGCTTGGCGACCGTTTTAGGTTTCTTTTTTGTCGCGACAATGGCTACAATGGCTTTCAGTGCCGGATCAAGCTCTTCAACTGCCATTTTGAGGGTTCAACAGTCCTCCGTATCAGTCCCACTGCTACATAGTGGTATTCATATCTAGCATCAGCTTGGTGCGAGGGGGACTCGGGATTTGGCCGGTTCGGGGCCACTGGTTGCAGCAGACCTAGCCCGATTAGCTTTTGAAACAAACTTGATTATGATTCACCAATTTGGGTGAAATGATTCCTTCTGAGGGGCTCTCTTGGGCGAGGATTGTATTGGGGAACATTTGGTTAGGGATTATATGGAGCTTGGTAGGGACATGCTTTTATGGGAGGTGGAGCTCGACTTTGTGTCTAATATTGTGGCTGTGTGTAAGGTTGCGTGTTCATCACCGCATAGAGAGGCAGTGCCACGGCATAAGCAGCATCTTGATGGGGAAAATAGTGTTGTGGTACCTTAGGAAGTATATATGATTGGTTGAATGACCTGCGGGTCCCTCTTGAGCTCAAAGCCATCATGGCTCCCTCTTCCCTCCTATGTCTGTTCATCAAACCCCCGAACCATTCTAAAGGTCTGTGATGTGGCCTTAAAGGCAGCATGACTCAAGTTTTGGCCCGTTTTAAAACTATTTTCGACCATCTCCCCAATTTTGATAGCCTCGGCGAACAGATTACTTATAACGGACATCATGTTCTGGAAGTAGTCTGCCTCTTGGGCCTGTAGGAAGACCGTAACCATTTTTGCTTTATCTATTGGAGGCTTTACCCTGACGGCTTGCATGCGCCATTTGACAGCATTTACGGAGACTTTACGCTGTTTTCTTTTTCAAATTAGACAAAGAGTTCTCTTTTTATATTTTTTCACTCTTTCTTCCTTTTTTTTGTTACTTTTCGCTCTTTGTTTTTCTTTGTTATTTTTGTCACTTCTTTCTTTCTTTTTCTTTCTTCTCTCTTTTTTCACTCAGTTTATTTGATGGCAATGATCGAATCCGATGGGGATTTCCTACGTACCATGATACCGCATGAATCAGATCTTACGTAGTTCGGGAATACCGGGAACAAAGTACCTAAGCTAGCTCTATTTTTTTCTTTGGGATTTTTGAAAAATAAGACTTCTAAAAGGAGAAAGAAAATATTCTTTTGGATTTTGATTGATTTGTCTTTGAATTTTTGGAAGAAAGACTTCTAAAGAAGGAAAAAATATATTTTTGGATTTTGATTTGCAAATTTATTTTTTATTTTTTTCGAATGAAAGACTTTGGAAAAACGAAAAATATTTTTGGATTTAATGATTTTTTTTTTGAATTTTCTGAGGAAAGAATTATAAGAAGGAATTAAGGAAAGAGAAAATATTTTTGGATTTGTTTTTTGAAAATTGGGGGCCGGAACCGATGAGGTTTGCCTATGTATCTCACATCCGGTGAGAATCAGACTCGCGTAGTCCGGTTAAAACAAATAATTTTTTTTTTTTAAATTATGATTTTACACACCAAAACCCTTCAAAATTTTATTTTTTTTTAATTTTTTTAAAAAAGGGGACTTTATGCAAACTTGGAGGAAAATTTCTCTTTCTCTCTCCTTTGTTTAATTAATCTATCCTAAAGCCAGTCAACATTTGAGTAAAGCCTACGAAATAATGTTACATATAGCACAAAAAATGAACATGTTGGTCTTAAAAATTGGTACATGTCCTAGACGGGCCCGACCCCTGTGCCGAGTCCCGCTAAGTCCAATGCACATGATGTAAATAAAGCGTAGCCTACTAGGGATATTCATTACTTGTGGCTTGTTCTTCTAAGTTTTCAAATCCTAAAGGAGATGGTATCTAGACTTGGCTTACCTGGGCGGACAACCCGAGTCGAGGAGCGTCAAGTGTCACCTGTAGTAGAATAGCACTGTCTAGCTAACGGCTCTCCCACCTAAACATGTGTGACTAAATCCTTCACCAGAAGCTAGTAGGCTAACTGACTTTATCTCAAGATAGAAATTTTGTGATGCTGGTAGGCAAACACAACATAACTACCTATCAGAAGACTCAGAGGGGTGCGAGAGAGGATACAGTTTATATCACAGTTCAAATAAATGTTAAAGCGACAAATAAGCGACAAATAGCACATTAGGCTTCCAAACACTATAATATCCAAAACATGATAAAAGCCAAACAAGAATCAATATAAAAAGCTCTAATTCTTATTAGTAGTTCCCCAGCGGAGTCGCCAAAGTTGTCACAGCTCTATTTTCCCGCAACCCTTATTACGAGGTTGAGTTAGAAGAGTTTTTTCAATTAAAGTGACAATTTAAAAAGGGATTATTTATTATTTAGAGTCGCTATTTGGAATTGAGTTTTGGTGTTCTAAGTTGTAACGACCCGATCGGTCGTTTTGAGTATTATAATCCCGTTTCCTCATTTACTGCTCAAATTGTAAATTATAGTTGTTATTTGGCTTGCCGGGGTAATTGGTTTGGGTCCGGTGAGGTTTTGAAATGATTTGGAGCACTTAGTTCCAAGTTTTACAATTTAAGTTGAAAAGGTTGACCAGATGTTGACTTATGTGTAACGACCCCGGAGAAATATTTTCTAAGGAAATTAAGGTTTTGTGGCGTCGAGGTAGATCAATTAGTACAAAGGTTGTAGAAATTTCTCGCGGCGAGCTTGTGAGCCACGGCTCGGACTTTTTGGGTTGAACAATGCACCGAAAAATAAAGAAAAATTTTTATCAGAAAAACGCGTTTCTGCGGTCTATTATGCGACCGCATAATTACTCTGCGGGCCGCATAATGGCCGCAGAAGTGAGGCAGAAGAGGGCTAGTTTGGATGAAATCTATGGTCGACTATGCGACCGCATAACTGTTTTGCGGTCACTATGCGACCGCAGAACAGGTATGCGGGCCGCATAGTGACCGCATACACAGGCAGATGTTTGCCAATTTTGGACACCGATTATGCGACCGATATGCAGTCCGCATAACCGTTATGCGGTCGCATATGCGACCGCATAACCTATTCCGAAGCTTTATTTTTCTGATTTTATAAACCCGACCCATTCTTATAAAATACTATTGGGGGTCATTTTGAAGGGTTTCATCTGATATTTTAGAGAGAGGTGAGAGTATTTTAGAGAGAGAAAGTGAAGACTTAGTCCTTTATCCATCAATTTCTTGTTCAAGGTTTGAAGATTTCACAAGGATCTTGCTAGGGCTTCATAGAGGTAAGAATTTCTTTCCTCAATTTTTCAATTTTGGGTTGGAGTAAAGATGGGTGATTAATAGTATGATTCTTGGGTATAAGAGTATTATATATACATACCAATAAGGTTGTGAAAAGATTTTTAATTTCAAATGGGTAAAGATTGGGTTGAAAATGATAAAAATCTTCATAGACTTTAATTGAAGATTTGAGGTTCAAGTTGATGTCGGATTTTGATAAAATTTGTATAGTTGGACTCGTGGTTGGATGAGCGTTCATATTCTGTAACTTTTGTCAGATTCCGAGATGTGGGCCCCACGGGTGATTTTGAGTTAATTTCGGAATTTTCGTTAAAATGTTGATTTCGTTAATTAGATGAGTCTATTATTGTCGCATTTATGTTATGTAATTTCTTTAGGCTATATTTGGGCCATTCGGAGCCGGATATTCGTGGGAAAGGTATTGTGCCGATTGATTGAGCTTGGTTCGAGGTAAGTGGCTTGCCTAACTTTGCGTGAGGGAAACTTCCTTAAGATTTGGAACTATTATGCTATGTGAGTGCCGTGTACGTGATGTGACGAGTACGTACACGGGCTAGTTGTGAAAAAACCCGATTTTCTTGCCGAGAAGAAACATGTTTTCCTGTTATTTTGAGTTATACCATTTTAATGAATACTAATCTATTTTCATTCTTAATTGAGTTATTCCAATATGTGTAGCTATCATGTTTAGTCTAATACAGTATGTCTACGTGTCTTAATTATTTATGTGAATTATGTGCAGCATGCTCAGTGAATTTCCTGCTTCTTCCCTGACTGGTACTCAGTCTAAATTGTAAGAATTTTGTGATGTAGTTGTCTTTCTATCACTCGCGCTGCATATTTACTTTAGGACTACGGAACGGTATTTCGGAAGATTTTCCTGCATATTTACTTTGGGACTACGGAACGGTATTCCGGGAGATTTCCCTGTATATTTACTTTGGGACCACAGAACGGTATTTCGGGAGATTCCTCTACACATTTACTTTGGGACTACGGAACGGTATTCCGGGAGATTCCCCTGCACATTTACTTTGGGACTACGGAACGGTATTCTAGGAGATTCCCCTGCTCATTTACGTTTAGGACTACGATACGGTATCTCGGGAGATCCCCTGTTGTATTTCTGTGTACTGAGCTGTTACCTTTTATGATTCCATTGTTGTTAAATTTCAGCCTTTATTTTATTGCGATATTACACTCTATATTATTTTATTATATAATTATCAGTAGGGCCCTGACCTGACCTCGTCACTACTCGACCGAGGTTAGGCTTGGCACTTACTGGGTGCCGATTGTGGTGTACTCATGCTACTCTCTGCACATATTTTTCGTGTGCAGATCCAGGTGCACCTTATCAGCCGCACTATCAGTGAGCCGGGACAGCTTTGGAGACTTCAAGGTATATCTACCGCGTCCGCAGACCTCGGAGTCCCCTTCTACTCTTTCTCATGTCCATTATCTTCTGTATTTTCCTTGTAAGAATTCTGATGTATAGAGACACTAGATTTTTCCTTCTGTAGGTTGTGATTCATGATGTTCCGGGTTTTGGGATTTGCTGTGTATTTTTGAACAGTTAGGTGTTAAAATTTTGTTTTCATTTTATTATTCCGCGAATATTAGGCTTACCTAGTCGTAGAGACTAGGTGCCGTCACGACGTTATACGGAGGGGAAATTTGGGTCGTGACACAAGTCACCTTTTATTTGAATCCCTCATCAAATGGAAGGTTTGACTCCTAATTTATGGTCTACAAAAATAGAAGACTGAGTAAGGAATTCTGTTGACCGAGGGGAAGGTGTGAGGCACCCCTCGAGTCCCGTAATTCTAGCACAATCGCTTTGTTGACTTATGTCCGGCTTAAATCAATTCTTGGCTATTCTTGTATTTTTATTGATTATGGTTTGCCTATTACCACTTAACTAATTATTAATTTTTATTAATTATTTTGACCTAGATGCGGTATGCATACAAGGTATTTATTTAAAATTGAATGTTAAATCAAGGTACGGAATGTACACGTGGTTATAACATAATTATTTTAAATTTAAAGGTATCAAGACACGAAATGCGCACATGATCCTTTTATTATTTAAGCATATTAATCCAAGGTTCGGGTATGAATACATAGGCTAATATTTAAAGTGCATCTAAAACTTTTCTAACGTATTCATAATTTATTTCTTTCCTAAGTTTGAGATTATTTTGAGGTCATGATTTATGGATATATGGTTATGGAAGGAATATGAAATCTTTTTGCTAATTTATTTACAAGGTCGATTATACCACTAAGTTATAAAACAAAAATAAAATTGTGGCTAACTTGTTCCTAGCGAATTCGGCAGATTAAAAGAGAATGGAGACAATATAACAAAAGCAACTCTAATCTCAGTCATATCCAAACAATGTTTCATATCTATTTATCAATAAAGCTAATAGGCCTCTTAATAACGAGCAAAGTTCCATCACAACACAAAAATGAGATACGATAACAAACACCTAGATACATAGAAAATGGCTAATAACAGATAGATCAATACAATGAGATTTTCTTAAATAGAAGTGAGATAAAAGTGAGATACAAACACCTAGATACATAAAAAATGGCTAATAACAGGTAGATCAATACAAAAATGAGATACGATAACAAACACCTAGATAAAGTGAGATAGAAGTGAACTTTTTTTTTGGTGACTTTTATTTCCTTAAATTGTCTTCAAAGGCTACAGTCTAATGAAACAAGTGGATCTAAATACACATAAATAATAAAATTTTAAAAAATGAGGCTTGACTTTGCGCTACACTAAACTGAACAGTCTGCCAAACTCAATTCAGCCAACTTTTATATAGGTTTACCAAATGGTCATTCCTCCTAAAATTGTTTACTCAAATCTCGATTTAGGCCGTAGGGATTTAGAACCTCATAAACAAGCTTAAAAATATTATTATTTTCATCTTGAAAAAAATTAACCAAGCTGAACTTACTTAATGAGAATATATCTATACAATGAGATTATTCATTTAAGACTAAGATGAGTTGAAATATATAGTAAAGAACAACGTAACAAAGTATAATTACCTCAACCAAACACAAAGTTGATAGACATGATGTACTGCACTTGATCAGGAATTTGGTAATATCTAAGACTTAAACTGCTAAAAACAAAACTAACGAACCTAACAAATGAGATAAGAATTGCAAAATTAAGTTGTTTAAATAATTCACAAAATATGATTAAAGGAAAACTACAACTCCCAGTATATTGATTCATATGAGAAAACCCAGAAAGTAACTTAGGAATTTTTTACATATTATTATTATCTCCGTTAGTTTATTCTATTGAATCATCCGATTCCCTCGTATATTTTAAATAGAAATACACACATCTAAATAGCTTAGATATTCTTTAAACTAATTTAGTGAAACATATCAAATCAAAAGGAAATTTCGCAACAAATCATTCAAGGAGGAACAAGAGATACTCAAAACAATTATCTCATTCATCATTATCAAGTATTACTAGCAAAAGGAAAGTGGGGAAGAGCAGACCTTAAGGAGATTTTAGTATATATAGAAAGAATCTGGAATACAACAACTTCCGGCGACTGAATTCGATCAATAAAGGCGAACCACGACCAAAACACGAACCTCAACGGCAATAAACTCGAGCAAACCCGCAATCTTTCGAACTCAGACCACAAAGATAGAATTTATGTTTCTTTTGATAAAAGGAAAACAGAGGTTGTGTCTTTCTTTTTGAACTAGAGCTTTATCCGAAGAAGAAAGTCATACTTTTTCCATTATGTTTTCTCTTAATCCTTTCCTTCTTTCTTGTGAAGTATGTTATATAGATGTGTATGTTGTATAACTGATGTGAGGAAGTGGCGAGAAGAGTGGGAGAAATGGGAAATGAGGGGTGTATATGTGGGGGATACGTGAGGAATATTGGAGAAAATGGGGCTTATGATATTTTATTTTTAAAGTAAAAATCAGATTTTAAATAAAGTTTAACAAACTTTATCACTTTAACGTGCTTTTACTTCATTTTTGATTTTTTTTGTCTTTTATTTTAAAAGCTAATTAAATTATGAAGATAAGAAGAATAACCAACATTTCTTACAATATAAGAAAATTAAATATTTACATGTACTTTAAATGATACTAAGAAAGATTCTATAGCTTGCTTATTAAAATATTAATTAAAAGAAAGCAAATATTTTTTGTAAAATTTTTTTTTCTCTTTATAAATAAAAATAAAATTTGTACTATAATTATGTGAATATTTTTGTAGTTTTTTTTTAATTAATTTTTTAATAAAACCTATTAAGAGTAAGATAAAAGTTTAAAATATTAAAATTAGACCTAAAAAAAATATTTATACTAAAATAGTATAGAATTTGGGTGTGGTAAAAAATTAGTTGTTCACAACAATGATGAGTGATAGATAATCCTTTGAGTATCTGAGTTATTCTCGGATCTAGTAGAAAAATGTAGACAAGAATCTTGGTGAAAAAGTTGTGTTTGTATGCTTGCAATAAGATCCGATTCTCTCATCTAAAGTCAAAGTGTATTTTACAAATGAATATCACATGTTCCCAATCATTATGTCTCTTTCTATTTATAGGGAACATGTTCCTAAAAACCTTAACAGTACAAATGCAGAGAATCTTTTATGTCCTCTCTTGAAACCAGCCGTTATAACTCTGTCAAGGGTGTTCGACCTCGGCCTTGATCCTTGATGACTCTTCGGCTTCAGCCCTTGCTGACTCTTCGACCACAAACTTCATCGTTTCTTAGATTATTTCGATAAGCGACAACTGGGAACAATCCACCAATATTATTTTAAAGATAGATTTTGACCCATACGGTAACCATGGTAAACTAGGGGGAAAAAATATCAAGATTTTCAGAACATCATAAAAGAGCAAATATGATAGCCAAAATTATGGAGCACTTAAAATTTTAACAGATGAAATCAATCAATCAATAGCATCTCAATCCGGAAATGATTTGGGTCAATTACATGTAGCCTCCATATACATTTTCTTTATTCGGTCTATTTTTTGCCCAATATTAAGTAATTTATATTTTTAATCAGATTATGATTATCTCAAAGACTCAAACTAGAGGGTCTCTAAATCTTATCCTTATTTCCATATTGACATAGAGTTGTGTGCTTTTGATCCTCCACTAACCAAATTCACAAAGTTGTCATTTTTTAAATTAACATAAGGAGGTGATAACAATTAACTTAGGTATCATGACGATAAGAATTGAAATTATTAATAACGAAGGGACTCAAGCCACACCAAATCCAATACATGATTAAAATTGAATTTGCAAATAAATATTGCATTTCATATTTAAACATACTGAACTTCAGTTTTTATAAATTTATACGATTTCACCATGATTATTTGAACTTTATATGAAATATTAAAATATAAGTCTTTCATATTAAAACACAGATTCAAAATCATTCCTTTTTTCAACTCCTAACTTCATCTTCAATTTCAATTTCAGCTCAAACATTTTCCCAAAATAGAAATTAAAAGGAAAAAAAAAACACTGAGATACCAAAAGCCCCATTGTCGGGATCCGAATTGAGGAGAGAGTAACTTGTACGACGACGTTTGAAGACAACGAACTGATGAAGCAATGAAGAGCGCAGAGTGATAGATCCGAATTCAAAGTAAGAAAGTATAGAGGCCGATCGAGACGATGGCGGAAGATGAGTCAGCCAAGCCTAAGCCTCGACCAATCATCCGTCTTGGTCTCTTCCTTATTTCCCACAGCTTCGTCGTCAGGTTCGCCTCTTACTCTGAATTCATAACACTTTTTTTTCTTTTTTTTTCTCTTTTTGTTGCTTGCGGAGACTTTTAAAGAAGCAAGCATATGAATGAAGGCTATAAAGGTTTTGAATTATTCGCTGATTAATGTTGCATTTTGGTATGTCTTCAGTGTGGTTTGCTGCGTAGCTGGGGTTTTTGCTCTCTTGCTCTTACCCGTTCTCGCTAAGAACACCTACATTTCCGAAAATGCCCTCATGCCTGGTTTGTTTTAATCTATCGATGTGTAATTCTAGTGCTTACTGTTCCAAAAAGACTCACCCTAACACTTGGTTTCGACCATTATTTTGCAGGTTCTGCTAGTCCCATGCTCTCAAATGATGATGTTTCACGGGCTAGAGCATTTGTGAACAAGGTCGTTAGCTTTGATTCCAAATCTGATACCTCAAGCATGTATGTACTTGCCTCCACATTATTTATGCCGAATATCTTTCCTCCATGTTTTTTGTTTTCTAATGTAGACCTGGTCCTTAGTAGAAACCAGTAATTGAACATTGTTTCCTTGCTGACTGATATGTTCTTATGAAATATACTGATGTCCTTAATTCGGTGAAATGTGTACACTCTCAGATACTCTTTAGAGATGATCACCTAATAAGGGACTTCCTTCTCTATTTGTACTATGTTGCCAGGGAAAGCTAAATATAGTAAAGATTCTATACAGTTTTGTTTACAATTTTGTGCCAGTTGATTCTGTGGCAGTGCTTAATATGAGTTTTCTCCTGCCCAGTCAGCTTCGAGGTTCTCATCGATCGATTACAAATGTTTCTATCACTGAACTTGCTTGTGCTCCCCTTTGATCGAGTGCTATTTCTATAAAGAAGATTGAGTAGTAAAATGTTGAATTGGCTTAGTAGCATTGTGCTGATTAAGGTTCTGACCTGTTTATACCCTTTCGTCTCCTTCGTGATATAATAATGGAGCAAAACGAAAACTTAAGGTAATAACTTAATTGGGAAGTTGGATACTAATGCCTTGTCTGATTTCGCCAAGTCTGGGGAGTGCAGTATCGTTTCACCAACCTAAACCACCGTACTTCTCCTATAAAAAATCACTGTACTTATACTGAGGTTTGTAAGGGGGATAGGAAGAGGTTATTTGAGGTCACTAGTACCTTTGTAAGTCCTTGTTTTTTTTTATGTACTTTCGACGGCCTAAATCTACTATGCATCTATATAACTAATATATTCATTTGTTTTCATGGATGTAGAGGACTTCAAGAATTGGTTGCACAACATATTGCAGATTTGGGCGGTGAAGTTAATTTTCATAAGTTCCTACCTCAAGTGAATAAGTTTAACCCCCTGCATTTTTTCTCCAGTCCTGATCAAGGAATAGTCCAAGAGAATTATAGTTGCTCATCATATGGCATCAATACAGTTGGATTTATAAGAGCTCCAAATGGTGACGGGAAGGAGGCTATTGTATTGGTGACCCCTTATAATTCTGTAAAGACCAGCACTGGTGAGGCTTTATCACTAGGCATTGCATACTCAATTTTCTCCCTGCTTACTCGAGTGACGTGGTTAGCTAAAGATATCATATGGCTTGCTGCGGATTCACAACACGGGGAATATGCTGCAGTTGCTGCATGGCTAAGAGAGTATCACACACCATCATTTGGTCGTTCTGGGAGAGGTCTGTTTGAATCAAATGCAAGTCCAACAACGGGAGAAAAGAGACATAATGATTTTCTACGTGCTGGCACGATGGCTGCTGCCCTTGTCATAAAGGTTACAGATGGCAGTGAGAAAGCAGAAAGAGATGTTCTCAATTTATATGCTGAAGCATCCAATGGGCAGATGCCAAACCTTGATTTGATCAATGTTGTGAACTATTTGGCTGTAAATGGGCAGGGGTTACGGGTGAAGGTTGAAAAATTAGGGTCATTGCTCGACTCTTGGTGGTTGAGAAGTCTGGGTGAACTGTTTCAGAAACTGGGGAAAGTTGCTAGAAGTTTGAATCCCCAATGGAACTTCGGTATTTCTGTTGCAGAATATATTGAAGGCGCTGCTACACTTGCTAGCTCATTATATAACCAGGTATATACTTCAGTGATTGCGTGCCCTTGCAGTTGGAGGCCATAAGTTTCAATCACGAAAAGCATCTTAAGATGGACAATTAATCTATGTACATCTGGAAGTTAGGTATATTACTCTGTTCAATTTGGACCCCTATTCATATGTTGCAATTGTTATTCTATTTTAGGCACTGGGTGTTCCCACAGGTCCTCATGGTGTTTTTCGTGATTATCAAGTTGATGCCATTACTATGGAAATTTCGTCAAAACGTTTAGCAAACTACAAGAACCGACATAGCGAGTTACTTTTGCAAGGTGGCAGGTCAGTATTCAGTGCCCCTTCCCTCCCCCAGTGTTATTAAAAGCCATCTCTTAGCGGCAAAGCATGCAACAAGGGCATGTGGCTTCATGAGTGAAGTCGTGTGCTTCAGAGAACTATGCGTTTAGCCAATAGCAATCCAATAAGAAGTGGTTGACTCTTCAAATCTCACTTTAAAAGATTGAAAGACAAAAGAGAAAAAGGAAGGAAAAGAAGTCAACTTTGCTATTTGAGTAATAAGACTCATCTCCACAGTCCACATATGGCTCGATGTTATCTTTGTTGTCCTCTTATTTGTCTCGACCTTATGATATCGAACCTGTGAAGTGCGCCTAACCCACACATCATGTGGTCCAGTGTTATCTTACTTTCTGAAGTTAAACCTTATCTTTTTCATGGTTTAGCTTAAAGTCTTTATGGACAAAAATGGGCCCATCAAGGGAACAAAAAAGGACAAGATGGGATAATGAACTCTACTACTAGATAGGGATGGTCATTTTAGGGCATCCCCTGAAACGGAAAAGGGAAGGCCAATTTGGAACTCTGGAAGTGGTTTTGGCTTGCTAATGATTGCATTACCTCTTATTTGTTCCCCTATATTTTGTAGTAATAGCACAGCTGATTTGTCTTCCAAAATTTCTGGTCTTGTTGCAGATTGGTTGAAGGAGTGATCCGGTCTGTAAATAATCTGCTCGAGAAGTTTCACCAGTCCTTTTTTCTCTATCTTCTGACATCTCCAAATAGATTTGTGTCTGTTGGAGTCTACATGATACCTTTTGCCTTGCTTGTTGCTCCCCTTCCAATGGTCGCAGCTTCTCTTTTTGCTGATGCTAGCAGAAAGAATTCTGGGATGGAAAACAAAGAGGTCACAACTTTTCCAGCTTTTTCTGATATCCCTACCATCACATTTGGATCCTGGAGATGGCTTCATGCAGCCAAGACCGTGTTTATTGTCCACTTTTGGGGTGCCGTTGTAACATTGCTTCCACACTTTCTGTCTCTAGTACCAGATTCCCCACCTCTGACCAACCTCTTGACCTGGATCGTGCTTTCAGTGTCCAGCCTCTTGATCTTGCAAGTGATTCTGGGTTCCTCCTTTTCTCTTCCAAGCATGAATCAAACTCAAGGAATGGAATGGACTCTTTTGAAATCAGTGACAATTGCTGCCGCCTGTACTGGACTTTGTATAATGTCAGTCATAAACTTTGCAACTGCAGAAATCGGAGCACTTATGCTGGTCCCTATGTGTTTGATGGCTAGACCCTTGAGGATCGATGCTAAAGCTAAAACCTTGAAGTCATTTTCTAGGGCGGCTTGCAATGTAGTCTTAATAATTCTGTTTTTCCCTCCAGTCACTTTTTATTTGTGGAAGGGAGCATTAGTAGGTCTTGACAATGCAAGAATTGGTGACTTCTGGAACTGGGTTGAGTCCCTTTGGACATGGAACAGTGCAACTTACATATACATATGTATGGTTCACCTTCCATGCTGGGTTTTGTGTGTGCATACACTAGGCTATCCTTGTTGATGCACTGCCATTTTCCTTCTTTTTTTTCCCACTGTACTTGTATACCAACAAAAATGGAATTGAGAGTGCATTTAAGGATCTATCATTGTCTTTATTTACAAGCCCTATAATTTTCCGTGTATGTCTGATAGAGTAATAGCCTGTTTGGCCAAGCTGGAGAAATCAAACTTATTTTGAGTAATATTTTTTTCAAAAGTACTTTTGAAAAAAATAATTTTGAAGAGAAGCCGTTTGTGTTTGGCTAATCACTCTAAAAAGCACTTTTGAGCAATAATTTGTGTTTGACAAAGCTTTTCAAAAAGTGTTTTTAAGTATTAAATTACGAATAATGACATGAATAGATTTACTTAATAGTTAATATTATAAGTAAATAAATAATTTTAAAAATTTGTTATTACAGGCAATAATTAAATCTTTTCATTTTATTTAAATAAAATATCAAAGTAAAATTTAAAAGTACTTAATTCTTTTAATATAAATTAAATATATTAAAAATCATTCAACAAATATAAAAACATTCAACCCTAAAGTCACTATATATTAGAAAGTTATCCTTAAAATAATAAAAAATATTTATACATTAATATCCTAAGTATTAGGTTTAACTGTTATTTTGATATATACTATATTTTGTTAAGGGTATTTTTGGTAAGAAGAAAAGTCAAAACTGCTTCTGCTTTTGGGAAGAAGCTATTTTTTTCTGCTTCTCAGAAACAAACTGCTTCTGCTTCTTCCCAAAAACACTTTTTTTCTCCAAAAAGGTTTGGCCAAACACCACTGTCACACCTCTTTTTGCCCCAAAAGATATATATGTGTTATGAATTGTTGTGGGTTAAAGAGTTTTTTCAAGTAAAGTGACAAATTTGAGTTGAGATTATTTTATTTACAGAGTCGCCACTTGGAATTGATTTTTTGGGTGTTCCAAGTCACCATTTATTTGAATCCCTAGTCAAAGGAAGGTTTGACTCTATTATTATTGGTTTGCGAAAACAAAGTCCGGGTAAGGAATTCTGTTGACCGGGGAGAAGGTGTAAGGCATTCCCCGATTCCCGTGGTTCTGGCACGGTCGCTTTATTGACTACATTTGGCTTATATTATTTTTGGATAACCTGTGTTTTATTGGTTCTCATGTTTTACCTATGTCCGCTTTTATTGCTTGATTAGATATATAAAAATTATCTTGAAATAAGTCACGCGTACGTGTACTCATTTTTGTTTGGCGTCAAGAATCATGTAACTCGTACGTGTACACAATCAATAACACATTTATTATTATTCGAAGTTGATTGGTCAAGTCATGTGAACGTGCACTTGTATTATTTTCCTAAACTAATTTGAATTTATTGTAAGACCAAGAATTTATGGATAGGAAATTATTTGGAAGTCGGAAAATATATTAGTTATTTAAAGTATTGAAAAGTCATCCACACTTAGAAATATTTACAACATACTACTATATTTAAAAGAAATCACAACATGATAATGTGTATAAATAAAACAACACAAAAAACTATCACATGAACCTCTATAAGAACATCACACAAAACAATGAAATAATTAACAAAGGGAGGATAAGCAATGAACCTTTAAGCAAAAAATTTTCTTCACAACTTGATTAATGCAAAAACAATTTTGAGCCGAGCAAATACACCAAACCAAGGGCAAATCCGCAGATGAGCAGAAAATCTAGCGACGAACCTTCTAAAATTCGAGCCCAGACCGAAACTCGACTGTACCTCGTGAGACTGCTGGTTTTTGGCGTGAGAGAGGTGACTATCAATGAAGCTTCACAAGGTGTTTTTAGGCTTGAATTTGAGGCATTTTTGGGTCTTAATGAATTGCTTGAATTTTCGAAAGAACTAATGAAACGAGTAGAAATTCACTTAGCGCAGAAGAAGAATTATTATTTTTCAATTCTCTCCTCTATTTTTTCTCTTCCTTCTATTTATTTTATTATATTTTAGTTAAAAAGAATTCCCACTTCCTATTTTTCTTATTTTTTTTTAAAAAATAATTCCCCACTTTCCTTTACTTTTATTTTCTAATTTTCCACTTTTTTTTACTTTATTATTATTTTTATTTTCCACTTATTTTACTTTTTTTTTTCCACCTATTTTACTTTTTTTTTTAAATTTTCACTTTCTTTTACTTTTTTTTAAAAAAATTTCAGCTATCTTTACTTTTATTTTTTAATTTCACCTTTCTTTTACTTTTAATTTTTTTAAATTTTCACATTCTTTTACTTTTATTTTTTTAATTTTCCACTTCCTTTTACTTTTTTTTAAAAAACTATTTCCACCTACTTTTACTTTTAAATTTTTATTCCATACTTATAATTTTCCTATTATTTTATTCCCATCCGAAAATAAAAAAAAACAATTCGGTTTTTTTTAAATTTATTTTATTTTAAAATAAAGATAAAAAATAAAAATAATATTAATAATAATAATTTGACCTTTTAAATTATTTTTAATTCTTATCCTATATTAGAAAAAATGTAACAAAGCTAAAATAATATATATTAAATTTCTAAAAATATTTACATAGTAGAAGGTGGTAAAAATTCAAATATAGTCAAAAGTTAGGTGCTCACAGCTGCTCCTCTTTGCTTGGAAACATGAAAAGTTTTAAGGCAAAGACTAGGTGAGCCATATGACTAATTTTTGACCAAACCGTTATTCAAAAGAAAAAGAAATAAAAGATAGGGTGTAACCGAGTCCTAATTTTGGACTGCCTACATATCCCGGGTTATAGGGGAATCATGTCACGTGTAGTTCAAGGAGAATGGTGAAATGATGAGTTGAGGAGTCGAGTGAGGTTCCGTCGAGGCTTCGGTCCGCGATCCTGCTATTATATAAAATATATAAAAAAAAGAAACTAAACAAACCTATCAGCTATGAGTTACAAGATTCCTATCAATGAGTCTTCTGAAACTTGATATTGAGTCTTGACTGGTTCTTCATGCAGACTCTGATCTAAACCTTGATGCTCGCTAGTTGTAGGTGCTCGTTCATTGTTCTATAGCTTCTTCTAATCAAAACGGGACTCCAATGCTCGTGGCTTCAGTCATGTCTTGAGCATTCCACATCTTTTCAACTGCTTTTGCATTTTGGATTTACCTATTTTTTCTTTTCTTTTATTCTGAATTGAGACTTCTTCTTTTGGCCATCTCGAACCCTGTTCCTCGAGGTAAAACCTACTCAGATACCAAAACAAACAAACGAACGAAATTTTTCTGCCCCAGTTTGCACTAGGAAAATTTCGTGTGTTATTGTAACAAAATTCTAAACTAGTTCTTTATTGAAAGCAATAAAAGGTCGGGAATGGTGTACCCAAAAAAAACAAATAGAGACTAGGGAATGGAGACCCTATGTCTAAAATGAAAGAAGCTAAGGAGTGGAGACCCTATATTGGAAAAACGACTAGGGATTGGTGTACCCTGATACTGGTAAGTAAATGTAACAAGGGGTTGATACCCTGTATTACGAAAAAAGCTTGTAATCAGGGGTTGGTACCCTGTATTACTGAAAGGAATTGTAACCAGGGGATGACACCCTATATTACGGAAAAGAAATGTAACCAGGGGTTGGTGCCATGTATTACTGAAATGAAAATGAATCCTCTGGGCGAAAAGGTTCTACCTGGGTTAAACTGCGAAAAGCGAGCTTGGGGGAAAATAACTTCTACCCGGAATATGAGCTGGATCCCACTAGGAGAAAAGTTTCTACCTGGGTTAAGTTACGTAAAACAACCTGAGCGAAGAGTACTTCTACCCGGAACTATGAGCTGGATCCCCCTAGGCGAAAAGGTTCTACCTGGGTTAAGCTACGTAAACATCCTGAGCGAAGAGTACTTCTACCTGGAAACTATGATCTGGATCTCCCTAGGCGAAAAGGTTCTACCTGGGTTAAGCTACGAAAAATACCCTGGGCGAAGAGTACTTCTACCCGGAAACTATGAGCTGGATCCCCCTAGGCAAAAAGGTTCTACTTGGGTTAAGCTAAGAAAAAAAAGCCTGGGCGAAGAGTACTTCTACCCGAAACTATGAGCTGGATCCTCCTAGGTGAAAATATTCTACCTCGGTTAAGCTACATAAAACAACCTGAGCGAAGAGTACTTCTACCCAGAACTATGAGCTGGATCACCCTAAGCGAAAAAGTTCTACCTGGGTTAAGCTACGTAAAACAGCCTGAGCGAGGAGTACTTGTACTCGGAACTATGAGCAGGATCCCCCAAGGCAAAAAGGTTCTACCTGGGTTAAGCTAAGAAAAACAAGCCTGAGCAAAGAGTACTTCTACCCAGAACTATGAGCTAGATCACCCTAGACGAAAATGTTCTAATTGGGTTAAGCTACGTAAAACAACCTGAGCGAAGAGTACTTCTACCCGGAACTATGAGCAGGATTCCCCTAGCCAAAAAGATTCTACCTGGGTTAAGCTACGTAAAACAACCTGAGCGAAGATTACTTCTACCCGGAACTGGATCCCCCTAGGCGAAACGGTTCTACCTGGGTTGGGTTAAACTGCGAAAAGAGAGCCTGGGCGAAAATTACTTCTACCCGGAATATGAGCTGGATCCCACTAAGCGAAAAGTTTCTACCTGGGTTAAGCTACGTAAAACAACCTGAGCGAAGAGTACTTCTACCCGAAACTTTGAGCTGGATCCCCCTAGGCGAAAAGGTTCTACTTGGGTTAAGCTAAGTAAAACAACCTGAGCGAAGATTACTTCTACCCGAAACTATGAGCTGGATCCCCCTAGGCGAAACGGTTCTACCTAGGTTAAGCTATGAAAAACAAGCCTGGGTGAAGAGTACTTCAACCCGGAACTATGAGCTGAATCCCCCTAGGTGAAAAGGTTCTACATGGGTTAAGCTACGTAAAACATCCTGGGCGAAAAGTACTTCTACCCAGAACTATGAGCTGGATCCCCCTAGGCAAAAAGGTTCTACCTGGGTTAAGCTACGAAAAATAAGCCTGGGCGAAGAGTACTTCTACCCGGAAACTATGAGTTGGATACCCTTAGCGAAAAGGTTCTTACCTGGGTTAAGCTATGTATAAAAACCTACTATGAGTGATGCATGTTGAAAATAAAAGAAAATGGAGATTTTGTGAAACTTACCTTTGGTGACATTCGTCCTTTAAGAATCGCCATACTACACTGCTTTGTTCCTACTTCAAAATAAAGAAAAATTGTGAGCTTTAAAAGTGGTGGTCGGTTTGATGCCTTGATGTCTTTGGCAACTTGGCTTTGTGCCCATCTTCTTTTTATGATGATTTCTACCTTCCATTAGATGTTTCGTGAATACCACTTGCATTTCTAGCCTCGAAGAGTCTTTGACTTTTCAAACTTTTACATGACGGTTGGCCGCGTGGGACTTAACCTTTTCAACTTTATTTTTGCCTTTGTGGCATTTTACTTTCGACTTCTTTCCTCCAAAACTTTCAATTTCCGAGCATTGGGGAACCTTTGGCTTTTTAAACTTTACCAAAATGGTTATCCACTTGAGACTTAACCTATTCAACTTTATTTTGCCTTGTAGGCACTTTCAATTTTATATCCTCCTTTCGAGAGTTTTTGATTTCAAAGCATCAGCCACCATGGCGAATTGGGGTTGACTTGATGCCCCTGCCAAGGCTGGGTGCCTCTTGAATATTAGCTTGTATCAAACGAAAACCCTGTAAATCAGTCTTGCTATTTCTTCTTTGCCTTAGTTTTGGAATAGAGTTAGACCGAAAGGGATTCAAAAACAACAAATAATGAAATGGACAATGAATTTAGACAAGAGATATCCCTTTCGGGGGAAGGAAAGAAGGACTTATCTGGAGTATATGCGGACTTCAATGAACATGACATGCCTTTTGGACTGGATGCCCTATCTGTGTCCACTGTACAACTCTCAGAAATTCATCACAACTTTTGCCTTGAAACCGAGAAACCTTGCCTAGGACTGTGTCAATGCCAATGGGTGTGAGGATCCTCTTTTCGATCGGTGGCGCCCTTTGTGGGTTTTCACCAACTGACCTCTCTCATTTATCTTTTCGACATCGCCTTATAATGCTCTTTGCGAGTTTTCACTAACAAGACTCTCATTTTGGTTTCTTTACTCACCATCGCCTTACAATGCCCGTGAGGGTTTTCACCAATAAGACTCTATCATTTTACTTCTCTCATTTTGTTGTATCAGATCCAAGTAACTGTAATCCAATTCTTGAACTTTCTCGTTGATTGATAGGAAGGACTTGAAAAGGATTTGGGTAAAAAGGATTTGGATTGAATTACAACTTTGGAACCTTTCAGGCAAAACCATCGCCGAACCTGTCACGACCCAAAACTAACCCCTGTCGTGATGGCGCCTATCGTGGAACTAGGCAAGCCGACTCATTTCCAAAACAAACCGATATTTTTATTTTGAAGATAATTTCAAGGTTATTTAACATAAAACCTCCATTTAAAGAGTTCAAATCAAAGTAAAATTGAAGTGCGGAAAAGAAAAGCCCGACATCGGGGTGTCACTAGTCATGAGCATCTGCTACAATTTGTCTAACAATATCAAGGCTAACGCAGCCTGGAAAATAGCTAAATACAACTAGAGGAAGATAAGAGGGAGAAGAGCAGGGGCTGCGATCGCCAAACAGCTACTTTGCTATCTCCATGAAAATCTGTAACCAGAACACTCAATAACCGCTACCGTGTCCAGCTATAACTGAATCTGCACACAAGGTGCAGGGAGTAACGTGAGTACGCAACTCAGTAAGTAACAACAATAAATAAAGACTGAGCAGTAGTGGCGAGCAATAAAGCATATAACGTTCATATCAGTAAATCTCAGTAAAATACCACATGCTTTTAAAATCAGGATTTGAATCAAACATCTCGTTTAAACCCAGTTCCAGTAAAAATCATTTAAAGATATTTTTCCAACAGTTTTTCAAACGAAGGCTCAATGCAAAAGTGAGCAAAAATGATGAAATCATAAACAGCCCCTCGGACAAAACATCACTCATATACAGCCCCTCGGGCAAACCTCACAGTCACTCGTGCCACTCGGGCATACCTCACAATCACTCTTACCACTCGGGCATACCTCACAATCACTCTTGCCACTCGGGCATACCTCACAATCACTCATGCCACTCGGTCATACCTCACAATCACTCATGCCTCCCAGTCACTCAACATCACATGAACCTCCAAAGTCAATGACGCAAGCACGCAACATGTCCTCCAATATCTGAATAGTGCGCTCGGACTGCCCGTCCGTCTGAGGGTGAAAAATCGTACTTAACTCAACCTGAGTACCTAACTCTCGCTGCACGGCCCTCCAAAACTGCGATGTGAACTGAGTACCCCTATCTGAAATGATGGAAACTGGAACACCATGCAGGCGAACGACCTCTCGTATGTATATCTCAGCCAACCGCTCTGAAGAGTAAGTAGTACCAACTGGAATGAAGTGCGCGGACTTGGTCAGCCGATCCACAATAACCCAAATAGCGTCGAACTTCCTCGAAGTTTGTGGGAGCCCAACTACAAAGTCCATAGTGATCCGCTCCCACTTCCTCTCTGGGATCTCTAACCTCTGAAGCAAGCCACCCGGTCTCCGATGCTCATACTTAACCTGCTGACAGTTTAGACACCGAGCCACAAATCCAACTATATCCTTCTTCATCCACCTCCACCAATAGTGCTGCCTCAAATCCTGGTACATCTTCGCGGCACCCGGATGGATGGAATACTGCGAGCTGTGGGCCTCCTCAAGAATCAGCTCTCGAAGCCCATCTATATTAGGCACACATATCCGGCCCTGCATTCTCAGCACCCCATCATCACCAATAGTCACATCTCTAGCATCACCTCTCCGAACCCTGTCCTGAAGAACGAGCAAGTGAGGGTCATCATACTGACGCTCCCTGATACGGTCATAAAGAGAAGACCTGGAGACCACACAAGCCAATACCCGACTAGGCTCCAAAATATTCAATCTGACAAGCTGGCCCGCTAAGGCCTGAACATCCAATGCTAAAGGTCTCTATGCTACTAGAAGATATGCTAAACTCCCTAAACTCTCTGCCCGACGACTCAAAGCATCGGCTACAACATTGGCCTTCCCCGGATGGTACAAAATAGTGATATCATAGTCCTTAAGAAGTTCCAACCATCTCCGCTGACGCAAATTAAGATCCTTCTGCTTTAACAGATACTGCAGACTCCGGTGATCTGTATAGATCTCATAATGAACCCCATATAAATAATGACGCCAAATCTTCAAGGCGTGAACAATGGCTGCTAACTCAAGATCATGGACAGGATAGTTCTTTTCATGGGTCTTCAACTGGCGTGAGGCATAGGCAATCACCCTACCCTCCTACATCAAAATACAACCAATGCCTATCCTCGAAGCATCACAATACACGGTGTAAGAACCTGAAGCTGATGGCAGAACTAACACTGGAGCTGTGGTCAAAGAAGTCTTGAGCTTCTGAAAGCTCTCCTCACATTCATCCGACCACCTGAATGGAGCACCCTTTTGGGTCAATTTGGTCAAGGGCGATGCAATAGATGAAAATCCCTCCATAAAGAGACGGTAATAACCCGCAAAACCAAGAAAGCTCCTAATCTCCATGGCTAAGGATGGTCTAGGCCAACTCTGTACCACCTCTATCTTCTTCGGATCCACCTGAATAGCCTCGCTGAACATCATGTGCCCCAAGAATGCAACTGAACTGAGCCAAAACTCATATTTGGAGAACTTTGCATAAAGCTTCTCCTCCCTCAATCTCTGTAATGCAATATTCAAATGCTGAGCGTGCTCCTCCTGGCTACGAGAGTACACCAGGATGTCATTAATGAATACAACAACAAATAAGTCCAAATAGGGATGGAATACACTGTTCATCAAATGCATGAACGCTACTAGGCATTGGTCAGCCCAAAAGATATCACCAAGAACTCATAATGGCCATATCGGGTCCTGAAAGTTGTTTTAAGAATATCTGAATCCCGAATCTTCAGCTGGTGATAACCGGACCTCAAATAGATCTTGGAGAACACCCTCGCTCCCTGAAGCCGGTCAAATAAATCATCAATACGAGGCAAAGGATACTTGTTCTTGACTGTGACCTTGTTCAACTGCCTGTAATCAATACACATTCTCATGGAACCATCCTTTTTCTTCACAAATAGAACGGGTGCACCCCAAGGTGACACGCTAGGCCGAATAAACCCCTTATCGAGGAGTTCCTGAAGATATTCTTTCAATTCCTTCAACTCCGCCGGTGCCATACGATACGGTGGAATAGAAATGGGCTCAGCGCCCGGCACCAAATCAATACCAAAGTCAATATCCCTGTCAGGCGGCATGCCCGGTAGGTCTGCAGGAAATACATCCGGAAAATCACGTACCACCAGAACAGAATCAATGACAGGAGTATCTGCACTAACATCCCTCACAAAAGCCAAATAAGATAGGCAACCCTTCTCAACCATGCGCTGAGCCTTCAAATATGAAATCACCCTACTTGGTACATAATCTATAGAACCGCTCCACTCAACCTTCGAAATTCCCGGCATAGCCAACATCACCGTCTTAGCGTGACAATCTAGAACAACATGACATGGAGATAACCAATCCATACCCAATATCACATCAAAGTCAACCATACTGAGCAACAATAGATCTACTCAGGTCTCCAGACCCCCAATAGTCACCACACATGACCGATATACACGGTCCATAATAATAGTATCGCCCACAGGAGTAGATACATGTACATATGAAACTAAGGACTCACGGGGCTTATCCAGAAATGGGCGAAATACGAGGAAACATATGAATACATGGAACCATGGTCAAATAATACTGAGGCATCTCTGTGGCAAACTGAGACAATACCTGTAATCACAGCATCTGAAGCAATAGCATCTGGTCTGGCAGGGAGAGCATAGAAACGGGCCTGACCACCCCCTGATCTGCCTCCCCCTCTAGGGCGACCCCTAGTTGACTGGGCGGGTGGTGAGGTAGCTGGTGCTGTAGTCGGAGGCTGACTCCTCTGCTAAGATAGACCTCTATGACGATGAGGACACTGCCTCCACATATGCCCAAGCTCCCCACACTCAAAATAACTCCCTGGTGCTGGCGGCGGAAACTGAAGGGAACCCCTAGCACCGGGATGACTGGTAGAAGAACCTGGCATGGAAGAGCCCTGAACAGGTGGAGCACGGGACGAACTCTGAACTGGAAGGGCACTAAGTGATGAGTGGCCATGATGAGAACTGTGAGAACTATGGCCAGATGATGCACCCCGATGAAATGGTTGAGCTGACTGAGCCTGCCTGAAATGACAACCTCTACCGTGCTGGAACTGACCCCCAAAAGGAGCACCAGTGAATCCACCCTGACCACGATGCCTCTTGGCCTCCCGCTCAACCCTCTCCTGACCGCGAACCATCTCAATCTACCGAGCAATGTCGACAACCTCATCAAAAGTAGAACCCAAAATCCGTACCCTGGTCATGAGCAACTGTAGTTGATAAGTAAGGCCATCAATAAACCTCATGATCCTCTCTCTGTCCGTGGGAACCAACCAGATAGCATGACGGGCCAAATCGGAGAACCGCATCTCATACTGCGTCACAGACATATCACCCCGGCGGAGCCGCTCAAACTGTCTACGCAACTCCTCTCTGCGGGATCAAGGCACGAACTTCTCCAAAAAGGCTACGGAGAACTGCTGCCAAGTAAGGGGTGCTGCGCCAACAGGCCTACGCCTCTCGTAAGTCTCCCACCATCTGAGTGCAGCCCCAGAAAACTGAAAGGTAGTGAATGAGACCCCACAAGTCTCCAAAATACCAGCAGTACGGAGTATCCTCTGACACCTGTCCAAAAAGTCCTGAGCATCCTCTCTCTCTGTGCCACTGAAAGGTGGTGGCTGAAGTCTCCCAAACCTCTCCAACCTGCGTTGATCATCCTCAGGCATAGCAGGAACCACATAATCCTGAGCAACAGCAACTGGCTGGGCTGGTGGTGCCTCTGGTGTCTTAAGTTCCTGAATAACCTGCTCGGGTGTCTAGCGACGGGAGTCTGAGTGCCTCCCTTGGCCTGAGAAGTGGTTGCAGCCGTCGAAATAGAGACCGCTTGAGCAAGGCCAGTACACGCTGTCAGAATATGAGCTAGGGTCTCCTGAAGGCCTGGAATCACAATAGGCATAGGTGGTGCCTGACCTGGTGCATCAACAACTGGAACTTGGTCCTGATCTGGGACAACCGGTGGATCTGTGGGTACTGCCCCAAATGCTGTACGGGCTGCACCTCTGCCCCTACCACGACCTCTACCGCGGTCTCGGCCTCTCGCGGCCCTGGCTGGTGGTATTGGTGGCTGGCCTTCCTGACCGGTAGTACGAGTCCTCACCATCTATGAGAGAATGAAACAACATATGTTTAGTTACTAGAATCAACAGATTCGCACGACAAGATATCAAGAATGTGGAGTTTCCTAAAGGTTCTGCAGCCTCTCGAAGATAAGTACAGACGTCTCCGTACCGATCCGCAAGACTCTACTAAACCCGCTCATGACTCGTGAGACCTATGTAACCTAGGCTCTGATACCAATCTGTCACGACCCAAAACTAACCCATGTCGTGATGGCGCCTATCGTGGAACTAGGCAAGCCGACTCATTTCCAAAACAAACCAATATTTTCGTTTTGAAGATAATTTCAAGGTTATTTAACATAAAACCTCCATTTAAAGAGTTCAAATCAAAGAAAAACAGAAGTGTGAAAAAGAAAAGCCCGACATCGGGGTGTCACTAGTCATGACCATCTGCTATAATCTGTCTAACAATATCAAAGCTAACTCAGCCTGGAAAATAGCTAATTACAACTAGAGGAAGATAAGAGGGAGAAGAGCAGGGGCTGCGATCGCCAAACAACTACCTTGCTATCTCCAAGAAAATCTGCAACCCGAACACTCAATAACCGCTACCGTGTCCAGCTATTCCTGAATCTGCACACAAGGTGCAGGGAGTAACGTGAGTACGCCAACTCAGTAAGTAACAACAATAAATAAAGACTGAGCAGTAATGGTGAGCAATAAAACATATAACGTTCATATCAGGAAATCTCAGTAAAATACCACATGCTTTTAAAATCAGGATTTGAATCAAACATCTCGTTTAAACCCAGTTCCGGTAAAAATCATTTAAAGATATTTTTCCAACAGTTTTTCAAACGAAGGCTCAATGCAAAAGTGAGCAAAAAAGATGAAATCATAAACAGCCCCTCGGGCAAAACATCACTCATATACAGCCCCTCGGGCAAACCTCACAGTTACTCGTGCCACTCAGGCATACCTCACAATCACTCTTGCCACTCGGGCATACCTCACAATCACTCTTGCCACTCGGGCATACCTCATAATCACTCATGCCTCCCAGTCACTCAACACTCGGCACTCGGCACTCGCACTCAGTAGATACCTGCGCTCACTGGGGGTGTGTACAGACTCCGGAAGGGCTCCTTCAGCCCAAGCGCTATAATCTGCACGGACAACTCACGTGCTATAATAATAAAGTATGCTGCAGGCGGAAGCCCCGATCCACACTCATCCTTACAAATCAGGTCCTCGGCCTCACTCAGTCATAAAGTATGCTGCAGGCGGGCAGCTCCGATCCACACTCATCCTCACAAATCAAGCCACTCGGGCATTTCAGTAAAACAGGGCATTCGGCCCAAAATATTTATATGCATCAAAATAGAGTCATAAAACTGAGTTATGCGGTAAACAAGTGTAACCATTACTGAGTATAAAATTTTCAATCCAAAAATAGTGAGAGGATGGTAAGAAACATCCCCTAAGGGTCCAAACAGCATTGGCGCAAGGCCCAAACATGGCATTCAGCCCAATTTATAGAAAATCTTTCTAAAACATATAAGTATCAATGGTTTCAACAAAGTATGCAACTTTACAGTTGCTACGGGACTGACCAAGTCAAAAATCCCCAACAGTTCACGCCCACACGCCCGTCACCTAGCATGTGCGTCACTTCAAAATAATAGAATGATACGAAATCCGGGGTTTCATACCCTCAGGACTAGATTTACAATCGTTACTTACCTCAAACCGGTCAAATCTCTACCCCGCAATGCTCTTGCCTCTATACTCGGCCTCCAAATGCTCCAAATCTATTCACAATCAGTACAATACCATCAATACGCGCTAATGGAATGAATTCCACAAGAAAAACTACAAAATTAGACCAAAACCCGAAATTGGCTCAAACCCGGCCCTCGGGCCCACGTCTCGAAATCCGACAAATTTTACAAAACTAGAAAGCTCATTCACTCACGAGTCTAACCATACCAAATTCATCAAAAGCCGACATCGTTTGGTCCTTCAAATCCTTAAATTACTTTTCCAAAATTTCCAAGCCCTAACCCCTCATTTTCATTAATTACCATGATTAAAACAACGAGAATTCGCCATATATACAAGTATTAGGGCTCAAGTAACTTACCTCAACGAAATCCCCTTGATTCCCTCTTCAAACCCCTTCAAAAGCTCCAAAACCCAAGTTGAAATTGTGAAGAATGACCAAAATTCGCGAATGGTTCTATTTAAGGATTCTGCCTAGGTTTTTCACACCTGCGGCCATTTTCTCGCACCTGCGCTTCCGCATATGCGGAAACTGGTGCGCACCTGTGCAACTCACTTAATCACACAGATTCCGCACCTGCGGACCCCTTCCTCGCACCTGCGGACTCGCATCTGTGGTCCCAGGTGCGCATCTGCGAAACCAGTCCAAACTTCTCATCTCCGCATCTGCGCTCAAAGCCTCGCACCTGCGGGCTCGCAGATGCGACCAATTCTTCGCACCTGCGTTCCCAGCCTTGGCCCAGCGTCTCCCGCACCTGCACATTCCCCACGCGCACCAGCGGCCTCGCACCTGCGACCCTTTCTTCCGCAGGTGCGGAAATATCAGAAGCAACAGCTCCAGCTGCAATTTCCAACTTCAACAAATCCGTTAACCACCCGGAATCACCCCGAGGCCCTCGGGAACTCAACCAAAAATACCAACAAGTCATATATCAACATACCAACTTAGTCGAACCTTCTAATCACTCAAAACAACATCAAATTACCGTCAGATTCTAGCCTAAGAACTTCTAAATTTCCAAATTCGGCAACCGATGCCAAAACCAACCAAATCACGTCCAAATGACCTCAGATTTTGCACACACGTCACAAATGCCACTACGAACCTACTCCAACTTCCAGAATTCCATTCCGACCCCGATATCAAATTTTCCACTGCCGACTGAAATCGTCAAATTTTCAATTTTGCAAATTCAAGCCTAATTTTACCACGGACCTCCAAATCACATTCCGGACGCACTCCTAAGTCCAAAATCACCTAACGGAGCTAACGGAACCATCAGAATTCAAATCCGAGATCGTTTACACATAGGTCAACATCCGGTTGACCTTTCCAACTTAAGTTTCTACTTTAGAGACTAAGTGTCTCAATTCACTCTGAAATTACTCCGGTCCCGAACCAACTAACCTGATATAACATAATACAGCTGAATAACACAAAAGAAGTAGGAATGGGGAAAACGGGGCTATAACTCTCAAAACGACCGGCCGGATCGTTACAGAACCATTGTAACATCTGCCCCAATTTCAACTTTTAGGGGAATGTGGATTTTAGTTTTGGTGTGATTGAAACCCAGAGAGAGGCTGCCTATGTATCCTTTCAGAATCAAGTCAAACGTAGTTCAATGTAACATGAAATGTTTTTTTTCTATTGTCTTTCTGTCTGTTTTGTTTTCTTTCTCTTTCCTTTTCCTTTTTTTTTTCTTCTTTTTTTTTTCTTTCTTGTTTTTTTTTCAATAACTCCTTCAGGTTCCAAAGAGGGTAATGAAAGAAAAGTAACCGGCTCAAAGGGTTGGCAAAAAGGGTTAATGGTGTTTGGGTAGCGAGAATGAAAGCCTTCATCATCCCAATCAAAGAGCATTAAAGCTGCGTGAAGGGTCAAACATAGTACCTTTTTGACTGCATCAATTTGAAGCCAATTTCCTTTAGCTTCTTCATGATGCAGGAGGATACATCTTAGAACGAGTTGCCCCACTTCAAATTTCCTAGGCCGCACTTTCTTGTTGTAGGCACTGGCCATTCTTTGTTAGTACAACTGCCCGTGACAAACATCGGCCAATCGCTTTTCATCAATCAGTGTCAATTGTTCCAATCGATTCTTGACCTAATCTTTATCTCAATCTCGGCTTCAACAATGATCCGAAGAGAGGAAATTTCAACTTCTTTTGATTTCATTCGGACTTGGCCTAGGCCTACTGTTCCAATTCTTTGTTTATTTTCTCACAAGCCTTATCTTCAACACATTCTGCTTCTTGATTCATTATTTCGAGGTCTAACAACATTTTAGGATCTAGGCATGAAGTCCGCAAGCATGTCATGTCATTAAAATTTGCATTAACAGAACTGAAAAGAGAATAAGAAAGGTGACAAGATTAAGAAAAGAGACATTTAATGAAATATTAATTTCATTTGATTTGATTTTTTTGTTTTTTTTAAAAAATTTTAAAGATAGAAGGGTTTACATCACAAAGTAAGACAATAAAAGTAAAACGCCAGCATTACACCCTGAAATAATCCGGACGTAGAAAAGATAGCAAGACCGGCTACTGAGACTCCCATCTGACAAAGAACTTTTCAGGTTTGGCGCCTGGTTTTAGGTTTCTCTTCTGCCGCGGAAATGGCTACTGTGGCTTTCACTCCTGGATCAAATTCCTCATCTTCACATATCATTCCGACTACTGGCCCATTGGTGTGAGTAGGCAGAGGATTGTTCATAATATTAGGGGCCTCTTCATCCCTAAGCACTATTGCCTTGACCTCGATGAGGTCTTCCACTGCTCTCTTAAGAATCCAACAGTCTTTTGTATCGTGTCCCACTGCTCCAGAGTGGTATTCACATCTAGCATTAGCCGGGTGCGCCGGTTCGGGGCTACTAGCTGCAGTAGACCTAGCCTGACTAGCTTTTTGGAACAAGCTCGAGTATGATTCACCAACACGGATAAACTGATTCCGTCTCGGGAGGCTCTCTTTTTTTTCTATTTTTTTTTTGAATTTTTTTTTCATACCTTGATTTGTTTTTTTTCTCTTTTTGTTGTTTTTTGCTCTTTGTTTTTCTTTGTTATTTTATTTGTCACTTTTTTCTTTCTTTTTCACTCAATTTTTTCTTCTTTTTTTTTTTCGGTTTATTTTTTCACTCAATTTGTGTATTGCTATGATCGAATCTAATGGGGATTGCCTACGTATCATGACGCCGCATGAATCAGATCATTACGTAGTTCATGAAATTTTAAAAAAATTTTAAAAAAAGGAATTCTAAAGAAGGAAGAAAATATTTTGGATTTTGATTTGAAAATTATTTTTGTTCTTTTTTTTCGAATGAAAGATTTCGGAAAAGAAGGAAAATACTTTTGGATTTAATTGTTTTTGGATTTTCTAAGGAAAAAATTCTAGAGAGGGAATCAAGAAAAGGGAAACTATTTTTGAATTGTTCTTTTTTTGAAAATTGGGGCCGGAACCGATGAGGTTTGCATATCTCACATCCGGTGAGAATCAGACCCGCGTAGTTCTGTCGGTTTAGACACAACAGGGAAAACATGATTTTTTGACTAATTTTGAAATGACTTTTCTTTTACTCTTTTTTTTCAAAATTTCGGCAGAGTTTCTAGATTTTTTAAATACCGGGATTTTTGGAAACCAATGAATTTTCTCTCTCCTACTTCTCACTTCTGCCTTTTCTCAATTTTCTATATTTATTCTAGCAGGCGGTCAATATGCAAATAAGATCAAACAAAATGCACAAATAGCACGTATGATGCATCATGATGGTCTTTTATTTTTGGATACACCTGTCCTAGACGGGCCTAACCCTGTGTTGAGTCCCCAATGTCAAATGCACGTGATGCAAACAAACGTTCCTACTAGGTATCCGGCATGAGGCTATGTTATTCTAGGTTTAAAATTTTGGGGGGTATTTTAGACCTGGTTTACCCAAGCGGATAGCTCGAACCGAGGTAGGGGCAACGTACCGGGAGCACGAAAGTCTACCCGGCCTAGTTACTGATCCAGCCTCATTCTATTTGGGATGAACTCTAACAGAATAGTGGGCTACGCGCACGTGTGCACCATAAATTCAGAAGACTCAAAAGGGAGGCGTAAGAAGGCAATTTATATAGTTCAAATAATATCAAAGCGGTAAATGAATACAGTAATATCAACAATCAAGAAAGCCAAGTATAGATCATATTACAAGCTCGAATTCTGAATCCTGAACCAGAGGTTTTGGGTTATTGTCCCCAGCAGAGTCGCTAGAACTGTCACACCTCTTATTGCCCCAAAGGATATATGTGTTATGGATTGTTGTGGGTTAAAGAGTTTTTCCAATTAAAGTGACAAATTTGAGTAGGGATTATTTTATTTACAGAGTCGCCACTTGAAATTGATTTTTTGGGTGTTCCAAGTCACCATTTATTTGAATCCCTAGTCAAAGGAAGGTTTGACTCTATTATTATTGGTCTGCGAAAATAAAATCCGGGTAAGGAATTCTGTTGACCGGGGAGAAGGTGTAAGGCATTCCCCGAGTCCCGTAGTTCTAGCACGGTCGATTTATTGACTACATTTGGCTTATATTATTTTTGGATAACCTGTGTTTTATTGGTTCTTATGTTTTACCTATGTCCGCTTTTATTGCTTGATTAGATTTATAAAAATTATCTTGAAATAAGTCACGCGTACGTGTACTCATTTTTGTTTGGCGTCAAGAATCATGTCACGCGTACGTGTACACAATCAATAACACATTTATTATTATTCGAAGTTTATTGGTCAAGTCATGTGAACGCGCACTTGTATTATTTTCCTAAACTAACTTGAAATTATTGTAAGACCAAGAGTTTATGGATATGAAATTATTTGGAAGTCGGAAAATATATTAGTTATTTAAAGTATTGAAAAGTCATCCGCACTTAGAAATATTTACAACATACTACTCTATCTTTGAAATTAGGAGATATTTATCCATTATGGAAGAATGAACTAATTATTAGTCTAGTGACACAATTATTGGGTCTGCCAGATTTATACTCAATCCAACCCATGTCTAATTCTTTCTTTCCTATTAAATATTGTAATTCATTTCTGGTTCACTTATTTGAACTCCAACGCATGGCCCATTAATATGGCAAGATCTTTATTCTTAATTCTAAATAGCACATCTCATTAAGATGAAATCCTATTCAAATAATATGTTGACAAATCGCTTGAAACATATAAAAAGAAACTACAACATGATAATGTGTATAAATAAAATAACACAAAAAATTATCACATGAACCTCTATAAGATCATCACATAAAACAATGAAATAATTAACAAAGGGAGGATAAGCAATGAACCTTTAAGCAAAAAATTTCCTTCAGAACTTGATTAATGCAAAAACAATTCTGAGCCGAGCAAATACACCAAACCAAGGGCAAATCGGCAGATGAATAGAAAATCTAGCGACGAACCTTCTAAAATTCAAGCCCAAACCGAAACTCGACTGTACCTCGTGAGACTGCTTTTTTTTTTTTTGGCGTGAGAGAGGTGACTATCAATGAAGCTTCACAAGATGTTTATAGGCTTGAATTTGAGGTATTTTTGGGTCTTAAACAGAGTGATAAATTGCTTGAATTTTCGAAAGAAATAATAAAACGGATAGAAATTCACTTAACGCAAAAGAAGAATGTTTTTTTCAATTCTCTCCTCTATTGTTTCCTTCCTTCTCCTTTTCTCTCCTCACATTTCTCTTCTATTTATAGAAAATAAATTCGGAATGTTTTTAGATTTATTATTTTATTATTTTTTAATTAAAAAGAATTCCCACTTCCCATTTTTCTTCTTTTAAAAAAAAAATAATTTCCCACTTTCCTTTACTTTTATTTTTTAATTTCCCACTTTTTTTACTTTATTTTTTTCATTTCCACTTATTTTACTTTTCTTTTTTAAATTTCCACTTTCTTTTACTTTTTTTAAAAAAAAACATTCAGCTACCTTTACTTTTTTAAAAAAATTTCATCTTTCTTTTACTTTTCATTTTTTATAATTTTCACATTCTTTTACTTTTATTTTTAAAATTTTTCACTTTCTTTTACTTTTTTTTAAAAACTATTTCCACCTACTTTTACTTTTAATTTTTTATTCCATACTTTTAATTTTTCTATTATTTTATTCCCATCCGAAAATTAAAAAAAATATTTGTTTTTATTTTTTTTAAATTTATTTTATTTTAAAATAAAGATAAAAAATAAAAATAATACTAATAATAATAATTTGACCTTTTAAATTATTTTTAATTCTTACCCTATATAAAAAAAATGTAACAAAGCTAAACAAAATATATATTAAATTTCTAAAAATATTTACAAAGTAGAAGGTAAAAATTCAAATATAGTCAAAAGTTAGGTGTTCACAGCTGCCCCTCTTTGCTTGAAAACATGAAGAGTTTTAAGGCAAAGACTAGGTGAGCCATATGACTAATTTTTGACCAAATTGTTATTCAAAAGAAGAAGAAATAAAAGATAGGGTGTACCCGAGTCCTGATTTTGGACTGCCTACATATCCTGGGTTATAGGGGAATCAGGTCACGTGTAGTTCAAGGAGAATGGTGGAATGATGAGTTGAGGAGTCGAGTGAGGTTCCGTCGAGGTTCCGGTCCGCGATCCTGCTATTATATAAGATAAAAAAAAACTAAACAAACCTATCAATTATGAGTTACAAGATTCCTATCTATGAGTCTTCAGAAACTTGATCTTGAGACTTGACTGGTTCTTCATGCAGACTCTGATCTAAACCTTGATGCTCGCTAGCTGTAGGTTCTAGTTCATTGTTCTATAGCTTCTTCTAATCAAAACGGGACTCCAATGCTCGTGGCTTCAGTCATGTCTTAGCATTCCATATAGTCAAAAATTTGATACTCATAACCTCAAGTTAGGAAAATAAATTTTTGCCCCTTGAGAAGCTTGACCAAACAGGCTATAAGCATTTTGCTTCTCAAACTGCTAACGGAATGCATGACCATCAAATGATCTAATGGTCGAGGGTTATATTCAATTTTCCGTAGACCGTAGTGGATGGATAGAGTAGGAAAGAAGTCCAAATTCATCTATACTCCTACAAGAAGGTCAATTTCAATAAGAATTAAACTCTTGAATAAGTTAGTACTCCCGCTGTTCACTTTTACTTGTCCACTATACTAAAAATATATTTTCACTTTTATTTGTCCATTATACTAAATCAAGAGAAAGACAATCTTTTTTTCTTGTTTTGCCCTTATCATTAATTACGCATTTTCAAACTTATTTCCCAAGACTTTTTGAAAGGCTATCATTATTATACCCTGGAACCAAAGTGTGGTTCTTTTGGACTCAAAAAATACAAATAGGCAAAAAAAAAAAAATTGTGTACCATAGTATATTCACTGAGTTATACCTTAACGACACGTTTGTCCGTTAAGGTAGAGCGCGGTGAATAACCGTGCTATATTTGAACTCAAAAAGGGCGGGAGGTATAGCACATGTATACAGGGCGCTATATTATAGCGCATCCAACACATGCGCTATACCTAGTTAAAAAACTGACCCATCTCTTTCCCGGATCAGAAAACAGCAGCAACTATCCAAACCCTCTGTCACGACCCAATTTCACCTATAGGTCGTGATGGCGCCAGACACCGCTGTCAGACAAGCCAAAAAAATACTAAATAAATTCTCATTTTAATATTTTTGAAGTCATAGTTGTTCCCCTCAATTAAATAGCAGAAGATGACATTTACCAAATACGTACTAATATCTTTAAAAATTTCCAATACAGTGCAACCCATAATCATCCCAAAACCCGGTGTCACAAGTGCATGAGCATTTACTAGGGAATTAAAAATAAAATACAACATCTGTCCAGAATACAAATTAAACAGGAAAATATAATAACTCTGAAGGAGACTCTGTTAGCTGCGGATCGTAATATAGAATGCAACTCACCTATGTTCCCACAATTATTAACCACACCTCTGCGCCCACAAGGCCGCTATACATATATGTACCTGCACAATAAAATGTGCCGCAAGTGCAGTATGAGTACGAAAACAACGTGTACCCAGTAAGTATCAAGCCTAATCTCGAAGTGGTAGAGATGAGATAGCCGACTTTGACACTCACTATGGGTCAATAATAATAATTGGAATAAATTATAATTATTCAAATCAGCATGATTCATAGAGTTAACAATAATTTTATTCAATTAGCAGAAATAATAAAAATCCTTCAAATACAATAATTTTCAATCTATTAATTTAAATCATGCAATTTCAATAAAACTGAGGACATTTTCTTATGTACCTCCGGAAGGAGACTATATTTATTATAAGATAAATTCGGGAGGAAGAACAATTTCTTTTAACAATTAATTAATTTAAACAGAAAATCAAGCATATGAGGTTTCCATCCTTTAATATCTTTATTTGAAAATTCTAAACTTCCCGGACTTTAGCATTAATAGTAGCTACGCACGGACTCTCGTCACCTCGTGCGTACGTAGCCCCCGCAATTAGCAACAATTATTCAATTTAATCCATATGGGGTAATTTTCCCCTCACAAGATTAGACAAGAGACTTACCTCGTCTTGCTCCAATTTAATCCACTAGTAGGCCTTTTCCTCGATTATCCAACTTCGATTGGCTCGAATCTAACCAAAATTAATTCGATACAATCACTAAAATTTATAGGAATCTATTCTATAAGAAAATACTACATTTTCAATAAAAATCCCTAAATTAATTAAATATTCATCCATGGGGCTCACATCTCGGAATCCGGTGAAAGTTATGAAATCCGACAACTCATTCAATTACGAGTCCAACCATACCAGTTTCACTCAAATCCGACTCCGAATCGATACCGAAATCTCAAAAATTTGTTTCTATGAGATTTCTAAAATTTTCCAAATTTCAATCTCAAAATACTAATTAAATTGTGAAAACAATGATATATTTGTGTATATAGACCAAATCCGAGTTGGAATCACTTACCCCAAATGTCTTTCCTTGAAAATCTGCCAAACGCCGCCTCCGCTCAAGCTCAAGTTTGTCAAAAATGGCAAATGGGTCGAATGCCTCTGTTTTTATAACTTACAGATCTGCGCAGTTCGATCTCAGGAGCTCGATCTCGGGAGCTCGATCTCGGGAGCTCAATCTTGGGAGATCGATCTCGGGAGCTCGATCTCGGGAGCTCGATCTTGGGAGCTCGATCTCGGGAGCTCGATCATGGGAGCTCGATCTTGGGAGCTCGATCTTGGGAGCTCGATCATGGGAGCTTGATCTTGGGAGCTCGATCTTGGGAGCTCGATCATGGGAGCTCGATCTTGGGAGCTCGATCTTGGCTCGATCACAGCCCAGAATTTCCAGCAGAAGAGAAAAATTGCAGCAGCTGTTTAAGTCCAATTTTTGATCCGTTAACCATCTGAAACTCACCTGAGGCCCTCGGGGACCTCAACCAAATATAACAACAAGTCCTAAAACATCATACGAACTTAGTAGAACCTCTAAATCACATCAAACAACGCTCAATCCACGAATCATACCCCAATTCAAGCTTAATGAAACTAAGAATTTTCAACTTCTACATTCGATGTCGAAACCTATCAAATCAACTCCGATTGATCTCAAATTTTGTACACAAGTCATAAATGACATAACGGAGCTATGAAAAGTTTTGGAACTGTATTCCGACTCCGGTATAAAAAGTCAACTCCCCAGTCAAACTTCCAAACTTAAATTCTTATTTTAGCTATTTCACGCCTAATTTCACTACGGACTTCCAAATTAAATTCCGATCACGCTCCTAAGTCCAAAATCACCATACGGAGCTGTTGGAATCATCAAAATTCTATTCCAGGGTCGTTTGCACATGATTCGACATCCGGTCACTATTTGAACTTAAATTTTGTTTTTTAAAATCAAAATTCCATATCTCGGGCTAGGGACCTCGGAATTTGATTTCGGGCATATATCCAAGTCTCAAATCATGATACGGACCTACCGAAACTGATAAAATACTGATCCGAGTCTGTTTGCTCAAAATGTTGACCAAAGTCAAACTTGGCCTTTTAAAGCCAACTTAAGAAACCAAATGTTCCGATTTCAACCCAAACACTTCCAAATCCCGAACCAATCATCCCCACAAGTCATAAATCATTTAAAGCACATACGAGAAGTTTTATTTAGGGGAACAGGGTTCTAAAAGTCAAAACGACCGGTTAGGTCGTTACATGCTCTCCCACTTAAATATACGTCCTCGAACGTGCTAAGGAGTGTTCCGGAGTTATCCAAAATTACTGTTTAACACCTCGTGCACCTACCAGTGCTACCACACCCAGTTGAGCACATTAACTCGAGCCAATCTTAAAATTCTCCCATTTATTTAGGCAAATAAGCCTTAGAGCCCAATTTTAACATCCAGAATTCTCCACCATGCATGTTTCCAACCTATGAATGTCGTATCAATCACTACACGATGCACTAATACCAGGATTGCATACCTTTGTTGAATTTAGACCATGCACCACATCATTCACATGACTATAATAACATCCTCCGATAACAATAGCCAAAATTCCACGAATCTGATGTTCACAACACACCTCATGATACATATAAGTCATGTTCCAACTCTTGAAATGCTTCCACGATGGAAAAAATGTGTAGAAATTCATAATCAACTGCCGAGTCAACAATTATTGAGTTTCTCCTTCTGACAAGAATCATTGCCTCATTATAACCAAATAATGGTATTTGCTCTTTATTACACTTCATATAATCTGATCGCACTGATCCCAAATCCAATAATCTCGTCTCACCAAGTATAAGTTGCTCAGGCAATAAACCACCTCAGACACGATCAAAAAGCCTCATATGACGCCACAATGAGCTAATAAACTACGGACTTGATTGCGATACATAAGAAACACGAACTCTGGAAAGGATTTCTCGACCCACGTGACTAATTAGACAACTGAAAAGGTGTCATGAACCTCCCTCAGAAAATGGGACACAAACACACAAAATAGAATATAAGGGACTGTACTGAACATCACACTGTTGCGGCGTGCAACCCGATCCACACATGATACTGTTGCGGCGTGCAACCCGATCCAAACAATATACCCGTGGCGGCGTGCCACCCGATACGCACGAAAAGAATCTATAAGAAAATACTTATCGAGCTAGAATGCTCATTACTACGCAATATCCGAATATCGGACACAAGCACGCTCAGTGCATAATATCATCCCCAGAAGGACCGACAACGCCATACACTACAAAACTCAAGCACAACTAAGGTGCGATATATGATCTGAATCTCGAGAGCCATCCTGCTCACTTAACACAATCGCTACGCGGAACCTCATCACATAAGAAATTTATCAAGCTATTTCATAACTCACATGGCACAATATAGTATTACATGAAATAACCGACGATGAAACGACATCCAACGTCCGAATACTACTCCATAGGGAGCTTTTATGCTGAAATGAACACATCCGGCCTGATATAAAGCCCGTATTCATATTTAAATCCATCCCCAGACCTCAAGCCGATTTTGATCGCACCGTACTAGGCTAATAACCTTTCAAGGATCTATAATACCCTTTTCCCATAACACACAACAATAGCCATCATAATCGGAACAAACTTCCACTGTCCACAACCAAATCAACCGAGCGCCCTCCAGGCATAAATTCTCAAATCAACGATATTACCACAATTTTCATACTTGGTTTCAATCTTCACTCAATCAAGTGACTACATGTCACTCTTACAGAATTTGTCTGTGAGACGCGCTCCCACGACCTTTCGCACCAGGTAACAAGTCTGCACATACATGCTACTGATAACACTAATGTTGTAAAGCGTATCAAGAATCCACAAATCAATACACAAGGTCTCGTACACCTGACATCGACCTTAGATGATGCCAAAAACAATACCATTCTACTTTAAACATCTAAATCCCTTTCCTGCTCATCCGAGCTCATGACATCCTTGTCAACACCGAACCGAAATCTTAAATCCTCAACTTTCGAATCCCATGCTACTTAGTGCACTTAACCACGCCAATGCGCAGGAGTACAAGAATTCCATCATAACTACCGAACCACTAATAGGGTAAACACTTCATCATATAGAAAATATCGGCCTCAAGTAGTGGTCTAACCACCATAACTCTTTTGGGATCCCTCTACACATAACATGTCATAATACTTGAATTCCTCCAAATAAAATCAATTACGGCGGCCACCAAGCCTCGCATGTACCGCCACAAATCACATGCATAATTCAATGCGCTGAAGGAACTGATCATTGCCACCATCGTGCCGATTCAACCATTGTTAGTCGATCCGTCTTTTCTCAATTTACTCTCAACTTGCCTTAGAATATAATAATAGCTCCATTCATTACGTCACGAACTCAAATCCACACTCATCCCAAGTTACCTTATTTCACGAGACCACTCTATTTCAAAACCCACTAATTATCTCATATCCCTTCTTGTGCGCACTTTTTACATCTTCAGCTGGTACACCCATTCTGATATTTCTTTTATGAATCCGAAGTTATTTTCTTTTGTTTCTCTATTGCTACACCACAACCTTAAGATAATGCAGAGTACTCCAAGACCCGTTTCATAATCTGCTGCAAAAGCTCGATACTCAACCATACTATAGACTCGAGATCCTTAGACACCACACTTTAAATTTTTGAATCCACTAGGAATGTTATTGAGAGTCACTTGCTCTGACTTGTTCCCAAACATGATCAATTCCAAGGCCCTGCTAGCACATGGACACTTTATCAAGGAAACATCCGACTGTTTCACTTTCCTGTTCATTACATCTACACGAAGCATAAACTCTAAGTCTTCCAAAAACCTGAATGTGAATTGATAAGGCCAAATATGGCACACATTCCCCAAATACTTTGCTCAAATCACCACTGATGCTTTCTTCACTTAGTTGCAATGACCCACCAATACACCGATAACCAGAAACCGCACAAGTTGACATTACGCAATCCAATCATAGACGGTGGGGCTCTTTCACTTAGCGTGAAGCTACAATTTACAAAATTTTGGAATCCACCAAGATTCTTTCTTTATCGTTGACATGATCCTGCACACGCAACTCGCCAAATTTTCTCGAAATCCTTATATTAACCTTTAATAAACACTCCGAACCACTAGCCATATTTACATATTAAATCTCTTACCGGGTAACCAAAAAAATTCTTCGCGGAAGCTTCGTCAACACCACGCGACCGCTAACCTGCTCACAGGAGATAACCCACTTGTGGATATTACATGCCGAAATATTCCAACGTCGTTGCACTGGGTGCAATTACTACGAAATCAGTAGATAATCCTGAATTCAAGCTCATTCACCAGCTGCACCAGTCCGTTCACTCCTCATGGACATCAACTAAAGGTGCGACAATACATTCCAATCCAAAGTCATGTTGTATTCTTCTTCATATCAACCAACTCCCTCCTGTTGTATCCAATCTTCCTCAATATAGCAGCCAATATTCTAAATTAAGTCCGTATACCTAGTCACTGTCCACCATGAATCCCAAATCACTCTCATTTCCCCCAAGGCGTGTGGCTATCCTACCACAGAACCCGTATGCTACCTTGCCACTCTCCCACTTTGGTCAACCATCTCCTTTAAGCAACTACTCTGCTTCTGTTTTCTTACACTTGGCCTTTTCGGAACCTAAACACCGTAAGGCACCTTCCATATGTCCTTCCTCATTCTTCGTTGCCCAGTTGTTGCCCTAACTCAAAATCCGTGTCTGTAGCACTTGAACTAATAGCTCGTTACTAGTTTTAAACCTTTCTGACAATCATCCTTCTCGAGACATCAATACTAGGAACGCTGCTTCGATCCTGAATCACTGCACACAGCGATATCTAACGACTGCTTCGCCTATACCAATTCCTAACACCCTGTCGTGAAGGCGAGTTAAAGAAAACCATAACACAGGCGAACCTTAACGCATTTTACAAGGCGATGACACCACATCAAAATTGAGAACTCTACCACGCTCGAAAATATCAGGCTTTGTTACTCTATCAACCCCAAACATGAACATTCATAGCCCGATTGCCTTTTTTTTTTCTCTGCTGGAAATAAAACATGGAACCTTTGAATCATGTACTGAGGAAAACCTTCTTTCAAGTCATTTACTGCCCTGAGACATAGACGGGCATTTTACCATTTCATAAACACTGTGAGATAACAACGCACAAATCATCATAACGATCAATGCCAAATCTCAAAATCTTAGGTAGTTCTGATACTTAATTTGAAATGACAGAGCGGCCTTTCGCAAAGCGACGGCAATAGCCCAATTAATTACATATGGAGAAGCATCATTACACATGGAGAAGCATCCTGTACTACATTTGTAGTAGCATTAAAAATTTCCTCGATCCCCAATTTATAACAGGCGCTTCACGTCGCATAAGATTGAATAGGAAGGAAATGTAGGCATAAGCATCAAAGGAATCGAATGGCACGATGAGGAATCAAAATGGGAAGTATTCCTAACAGCCTTGTAGCCTCTCGAAGATAAGCACAGACGTCTCCATACCGATCCGCAAGACTCTACTAGACTTGCTTATAACTCGTGAGACCTAAGTGAACCTAGTGCTCTGATACCATATTATCACGACCCAATTTCACCTATAGGTCGTGATGGCGCCGGACACCGCTGTCAGACAAGCCAACAATAAATACTAAATAAATTCTCATTTTAATATTTTTGAAGTCATAGTTGTTCCCCTCAATTAAATAGCAGAAGATGACATTTACCAAATACGTACTAATATCTTTAAAAATTTCTAATACAGTGCAACCCATAATCATCCCAAAACCCGGTGTCACAAGTGCATGAGCATTTACTAGGGATTTAAAATAAAATACAGCATCTGTCTAGAATATAAATTAGACAGGAAAATATAATAACTCTGAAGGAGACTCTGTTAGCTGCGGATCGTAATATAGAATGCAACTCACCTATGTCCCCACAATTATTAACCACACCTCTGCGCCCACAAGGCCGCTATACATATATGTACCTGCACAATAAAATATGCAGCAAGTACAGTATGAGTACGAAAACGTATACCCAGTAAGTATCAAGCCTAATCTCGAAGAGATAGAGACGAGATGGCCGACGTGGTAGAAACGAGATAGCAGACTTTGACACTCACTATGGGTCAATAATATTAAATAATCATGAAAATAGAAATATTTATATCAACGTGATTCACAGAGTTAACAATAATTTTATTGAACTAGCAGAAGTAATTAAATTTCTTCAATTCCAATAATTCTCAATCTATTAATTAAATCCTTCAATTTCAATAAAAATTTCAATTTATCAAATAGCTTTACAAGCTGCAATTCAATTTCAATAAATTTCCAATTTATCAAATAGCTTTACAAGCTGTAATAAACTGTCCAAGTATCGTGTAATTATTATTATTATTAAGCACGATTTCTGCTGAGGTCGTACGGCCCGATCCAGAGTTTTGTGTACACTGCCGAGGGACGTGCGACACAATCCATAGATGCATCTATCCTGCCGAGGCGTTCGGCCCGCTCCACAAGAAAGAAGGACATTTTCTTTTGTACCTCCGGAAGGAGAGTATATTTATTATAAGATAAATTCAGGAGGAAGAACAATTTCTTTTAGCAATTAATTAATTTAAATGAGATTTCCATCCTTTAATATCTATATATATATATATATATATATATATATATATATATATATATATATATATATATATATATATATATATATATATATATATATATATATATATATATATATATATATATATATATATATATTAATTAGACAAAGAATATAATTTTCATAAGTACTTCATGCTTTGAGTCCTAAACTACCCGGACTTTAGCATTAATAGTAGCTACGCACGGACTCTCGTCACCTCGTGCGTACGTAGCCCCCCGCAATTTGCAATAATTATGGGGTAATTTCCCCCTCACAAGATTAGACAAGAGACTTACCTCGTCTTGCTCCAATTTAATCCACTAGTAGGCCTTTTCCTCGATTATCCAACTTCGATTAGCTCGAATCTAACCAAAAATAATTTGATACAATCACTAAAATTTATAGGAATCAATTCTATAAGAAAATGCTATATTTTCAATAAAAATTCCGAAATTAATTAAATATTCGTCAGTGGGGCCCACATCTCAGAATCAGGCGAAAGTTATGAAATCCGACAACCCAATCAATTACGAGTCCAACCATACCAGTTTCACTCAGATCCGACTCCGAATCGATACCGAAATCTCAAAACTTCGTTTCTATGAAATTTCTAAAATTTTCCAAATTTCAATCTCAAAACACTAATTAAATGGTGAAAACAATGATATATTTGTGTATATAGACCAAATCCGAGTTGGAATCACTTACCCCAAATGTCTTTCCTTGAAAATCTGCCAAACGTCGCCTCTGCTCAAGCTCAAGTTTGTCAAAAATGGCAAATGGGTCGAATGCCTCTGTTTTTATAACTTACAGATCTGCCCAGTTCGATCTCGGGAGCTCGATCTCGTGGGATCGATCTCGAGAGCTCGATCATGGGAGCTCGATCTTGGGAGCTCGATCATGGGAGCTCGATCTTGGGAGCTCGATCTCGGGAGCTCGATTTTGGGAGCTCGATCATGGGAGCTCGATCTTGGGAGCTCGATCATGGGAGCTCGATCTTGGGAGCTCGATCATGGGAGCTTGATCTTGGGAGCTCGATCATGGGAGCTCGATCTTGGGAGCTCGATCTTGGGCTCGATCACAGCCCAGAATTTCCAGCAGAAGACAAAAATTGCAGCAGCTGTTTAAGTCCAATTTTTGATCCGTTAACCATCCAAAACTCACCCGAGGCCCTCGGGACCTCAACCAAATATACCAACAAGTCCTAAATCGTCATAAAAACTTAGTCGAACCTCTAAATCACATCAAACAACGCTAAAACCATGAATCATACCCCAATTCAAGCTTAATGAAACTAAGAATTTTCAACTTCTACATTCGATGTCGAAACCTATCAAATCAACTCCGATTGACCTCAAATTTTGCACACAAGTCATAAATGGCATAACAGAGCTATGAAAATTTTCGGAACTATATTCCGACTCTGGTATCAAAAGTCAACTCCCCGGTCAAACTTCCAAACTTAAATTCTTGTTTTAGCCATTTCAAGCCTAATTTCACTACGGACTTCCAAATAAAATTCCGATCACGCTCCTAAGTCCAAAATCACCATACAGAGCTGTTGGAATCATCAAAATTCTATTTGAACTTAAATTATTTTTTATGAACTTAAATTATTTGAACTTCGACATTCGGTCACTATTTGAACTTAAATTATTTTTTATTAAATGAAATTTTCATATCTCAGGCTAGGAACCTCGGAATTTGTATTCGGGCATATGTCCAAGTCCCAAATCACGATACAGACCTACCGAAACTGAGAAAACACTGATCCGAGTCTGGTTTTGCTCAAAATATTGACCAAAGTCAAACTTGGCCTTTTAAAGCTAACTTAAGAAACCAAGTGTTCCAATTTCAACCCAAACACTTCCAAATCCCGAACCGACCATCCTCACAAGTCATAAATCATTTAAAGCACATACGAGAAGTTTTATTTAGGGGAACAGGGTTCTAAAAGTCAAAACAACAGGTTGGGTCGTTACACCCTCCATTCCAGCGGTCCCCCCCTTTTTTTAGAGCAAAAATATCTCATTGGAGCCCACCCGTCCCACAAAAAGTGTATCTTCTCCGTATTGTAGCAAGCTAACACTGGATCTAAGTGGTTATCGCGTTGTGGATTGCTCGTTTCGATCCCCAAATTATCAAATCTCACCTTTCAAAAAATTTTAAATCGAGGTATTCCGCCTTACTTTTTTGTAAAATTAATGTATAAAAAATACATATTAGTTATTTTTGACTGTGGTCTATGTTTTTTCGTGATTTGTTTGTGATTTAATTAATTTGGTATTTTTTATCCGGATTAGATTATTTATGTGCTAAATGTTTTTTAAAATAGATAAATTATTATTTTATGAATAATTAATGTTATTAGTTGTTATAAAAAATATTTATTAGTTGTTTTTACTGTGGTCTATGTTTTTTCATGATTCTTTTGTGATTTAATTAATTTGTTATTTTTTATCCGGATTCGATTATTTATGTGCTTAAAAATTAGTAAAATAGATAAATTATTCTTTTATGAATAATTAATGTTATTTGGATTTTATTGTTGTACGTATATTAATATGTGACTTTATTATTGTTTAGTGCCCTTTTGTGTTATGTAGTGCCCGTAATTGTAATGTAGTGCCCTTTAGCTTAGTAAAACTGATAATAAATTTTAGCTAATGGTAGTTGACTTTGTTCATGGTCTTTTTGAGTAGTGTTACTTTAGTGGGAAAATGTTGGAAACTAACATATGAAATACTAATATAGAAAGTTTATCAACCTAAGTATATTTGTAGTTATTGAAATTAATCATTTAATTATCTGTTAACCTCAAAAATATCTGAAAAAAGATGATAGTTCAAACACAAACTCTCTCAAATTTTAGTCAACAAATGTAATAAAATAACATAAAAAATAACAATATTTGTCAAACTAAGTATTTTTATATGAATACTTATTAATTATATCATGTATAGTTATAAAAATTAATTATTTAATTCTATTATACCCTAAAATAGCCGAGTAAGAAATAAATATATAAAATAATAAACTAACATATAAAATAAGAAATAAACATGTAAAATAATAAACTAACATATAAAATAAGAAACAAACATATAAAATAATAAACTAACATATAGAATAATAAACTAACATATAAAATAATGTAATAAACTAACATATAAAACAATAATATAGAAAATGTATCAACCTAAGTAGTAATATATTAAAAATATCAATTAAATATTAATATAAAAGATATTGAAATATGTTTAAAGATGTTAATCAATCAAAAAGAAAAATACTTTAATTAATATTGTTCAATTTACACATATCGTCATGGAGGTTCCCCCTGTGCATCCCGGACTTGCATCTCGAGAGGTACTGTTGCTACACGGCAACCATAGGTCTTCATACATCTGGGATGGGCAGTGTCTAGCCCAGACACTCCGCCCCAGACGTATAGACGATATGTGGGAGTTTATTAGGGACCACCCACTCCGTCCCCGTATAGTTAGACGCCTTCAGGATACGGGTTTCTACAGGATCATAGAGATCGACTGGTTGCAATTCAACTGGGTTGATCACGGCTATGATAGAGCGGTGGCGACTGGAGACGCACATGTTTCATCTACCCATAAGGGAGGCTACCATCACGCTTGAGGACGTGGAGGTTCTTTTCAGGCTGCCTGTCGATAGATTACTTATAGCTTACCCGCTTGCTCTTAGAGACTATAGGGGAGTGCATTAGCTGCATATGTTGCATCGGCTCCCTGGTTTCTAGCCAGCGGAGCCGATTGCATTGAGTGGGGCCAGTCGATAGCAGCTGACACCCGTCTGGTAGCATCTGGCGGCGATGGATGTGGAGATTACAGATGATTCACCGCTGGAGGATATCGACCGGCACACGAGATTGATGTTGCTGCTTATATTTGGTGGTGTACTATTTCCGAACACTTCGGGAAAGCTAGTCAGCTTGAGATTTTTACATCATCTGGAGCGGCTAGATGATTTACCTGGTTACAACTGGGGTGCAACTATTCTAGGTTACCTGTATAGGCAGATGTGCAGGGCGTGCATGGACACCTAGAGAGACGTTCCCTGATTTTTACCGTTGCTGCAGGTGAAAACATAGTCAATTCTTTTCATGATTATAACATACATAGTAAAAAAATACCTTAAATGTTACGTCCACAATCTATATTAGGTTTGGGCCTGGGAGCGGTTCCTGCAGTTCCGGCCACCTCTACCACCGATCGCTCCGGATGCACCACCTCCACCGTTTCTCCCTTTAGCTTGGAGGTGGGTTGATAGGCCAGGCAATGGATGCGAGGTCGAGGCTCAACATCATCTCCCCTATTGCAGGGATTTGTTGGATTTGCTTGAAGGCGCGCATGTACATATATACTTAAGTTTACTTGGCGTGGCTTTATATGTGTTGCGTTCACTCGCAATTCTTGTGTTTAATAAATAGTTCGTATGGAGGCCATACAACGACACACTCATAGCTAGTTTGCCCAATTGCTGCTCCCGCGGCCGAGCTATGTGGATCTCTTCCGTCCCACTGATATGTCTCGATATAGTCGAGCATCATGCCACCGAGCGAGTCCTTCGCCAGTTTGGTCGACCGCAGCTTCTACCTATTCCGCCCACTTGGGTTAGGACACATTACCAACGGGATGATCGTTGCAGGGTTGACGAAACATACTTGGCCTGGCTAGAGGCCCAAATTGATGTTTGGGACCAGAGGTATGACCTGATTCCGCACCCCCTCCACCTGAGCGTATGGATGCCGAGCATGAGTATATGAGTTGGTATTGCAGCGTTGCTCGACTTCTCATCGGGAATCCCGTTCATCGCGCTGGTGGTCGGTACATTACATACGCCAGGAGGCATGAGGCACTAATATGTTATTTGTTATACTTACTTATAAATTTACGTTATCCTTCAGTAATTAATATTTTACATGTTATGTAGGCTATTGGCTTACATCAGTTCTACCAGTTGGGACTGCAAATGCTGCAGCATACCGGCGAGGGAACGATAACTTTGAACGTGTTTGGCCGTCGGGTTACATATCTTGCTGTCGAGACATTGAGACGTGCCCGAGTTGATGAGTGCTTAGGATACGAGGCTGCTTATGTGCCGCCAGAGGAGTACCATCATGGGCCACCAGTGGAGCCTGAACATGGTAGACGTGGCAGGCGTGGCCAGAGAGAAAATGGGTGTCCCATGAGGTCATGGTGGTCAGGGAGGACGGGGTCCCTAGCAAGGGGGAGTTGAGGCACCCGTAGAGGATATTAGAGATGATCAGCAGGGTGACCACCCTGAGCCACACGATGCTCATCATGACATGCGGTCATTCAGCCTTCAGCTGTTTCCAGGGACTTTGTAGGTGACCCTGTCAGCTCCATAATTGATCGCGGGCACAACCTTTATGCGATAGGAGTGGGATCAGTATTTTCCTGATCCCCGAGAGCCATCGATAGTTGGTGATGATCGTCCGACACGATAGGTGCATAGTGGGCGACGACTGAGTTATGGCTCATCACCGAGGGATGCTGGGGATCTATCACATACTCCATCTACTCTAGTGCACCTCGATGTTTTGACAGAGCCTTGCGGCGCTACTCAGGCGCAGGTTTGTTTGTTCTATTTGTTTTTATCTTATTGATTAGTGAGTAACATCTAAAGCGTATTTTTTTAAAGACATCATCATCGCCTATCACGGAGGCCACATTGTGCCATACTGACATGCCGGAGATGGATGATATTATTTAGGAGCCAGCTGAGACCATGGTATAACCATTAAATTGTTTTTGCTAACACGTACGTTAGTAATTTATATTTCATATAGTAAAATATCTTATTATTTTGTAGGTTACTACTGGCCCGAAGGCCGCTTCTACCGAGTCTGCCAGCCTTACCGATGATCGTGATGCAGCGCATCCTCCGATAAAGAGGTGACGTGATGAGGATGATCCTGATAGCGTAGCCGGGCAGGATGGGATGCGCCTCAGGCCAGCCAATGCTTTAAAGCATACATGTTGTGGGATACATTGACATTTATTATTATTTGTATATTTGATATTAAATATATAATAGCAACATTATTTATGTTTTACATAATTTGCGCATGTGTTTTTATTTCTCGGGTTATTTATTAGTTTAACACTATAACACACACAAAAAAATGACAGCTTAACATAAAATTTAATTTTTTTACCAATTAAAGATAATATATGACACGTACAACATAAAAATAAAATACTACACTCAACGCATCAATGTGTTTGTTTAGTCACTATCGCCCATTATTCTGTGCTTCAACCACTTAAAATTTCTCTTCCAACCTTTTTTTTTCTTCTTCGGCCTCTTTTAGTTTCTCCTGCAATGCCGCAAGTTGTTCTTGTAGTTTCACGATCTGGAGTTCGTATTCACCGGTGAGATTCCAAATGTTTTGCAAACATGATTTTTAGTATTTCTGATTAATGGGTTCATCATACCATTCATCAAAACCACATTGCTTTTCATCCTACCAATGAGAGAATAACACAAGACTATTAATTAATATGTTATATAAAATGTATTAACAAACATTTCTTCCAAGAATAATAACTTACAACTTGCTTACACATCCAACGTCTATGCCCCAGATTGCAATTTGACCAATATGGCTTCAAAATCGCACGTTTGCCACAGTAATACCTTGGTACGTAATTGCGTTCAAACATGTCGTAATGATCAAAAATAAAACATTAATGGAAAGTTTTTCTATTCATTGAGTTATGACGCAAATAATAACTAAAACGCGCGAGGTTTTTATAGGCAGCTAAGAGTGATTTTAGGTTACATAACGCATATTGGTGAGGCGTTATGTTTTGCGTGATAATGATTCTTTCGAGTACATATGGGTCCAGTATTTCAGGTCAATGGCTTTTTCAGGCCGATAACTTTTTCAGGTCAACATGATAATACACATAGCGCATATTGGCGAGGCACTATGTTTCGCATGATAATGATTCTTTCGGGTACAAGTGGGTCCAGCGTTTCAGGTCAACAACATTTTCAGGCCGATAAATGTTTCAGGTCGACATGATAATACATATAGCGCATAATGGTGAGGCGCTATGTTTCGCATGATAATGATTCTTTTAGGTACAAGTGGGTCCAGCATTTCAAGTCAACAGCTTTTTCAGGCCAGCAGCTTTTTCAGGTCGACATGACAATACACATAGTGCATATTGGCGAGGCGCTATGTTTCGCGTGATAATGATTCTTTCGAGTACAAGTAGGTCTAGCATTTCAGGTCATCAGCTTTTTCAGGCCGACAAGTTTTTCAGGTTCACATGACAATACACTTAACGCATATTGGTGATGCGCTACGTTTAATATACAAGTTCGTGCAGCTTAGTTCTTCTTAAGTTGAACCAAGAGATCAATATTCAAATACCATTTGAAGAACAATTACAACTTCCAATTCAGAAATGCCACTAACATTTAATAAGTGGTTTATGAAGAGGTGGTGAAAGCAGTTCAAAAGATCCACATGAAACACGTCATAACACAATCGATCCCTACCTTGAAAAAATATTCTAGGTTGCTATACTGATTTGGTTGATGACAAGTGGTATGGTGTTCTGCGTCCCTTGGAAAATAAGCTTATCAATATACACACTGATCTCAAAGTTGCATGGTACATTATTGAGGGCGAAGCACATTCTACAAAGCCTGAAGGCATGCGAATTTGGGGCGAAAAACTACAATGGGTTCCCCTTTACTCAAAACGATGTGATTATGAAGTACTATGTCACTAGCATGGGGTTGTTGTACCACAAGGACTGTCCACAACCTTCCAAACAAACAGATGAACCAGAAGTGATTCGACATTTGATGAAGGATATTCTTGAGATAGAAAAGGCACTAGCTGTTCATCATGCAATGTATGATCTTAACTACCTAGAAGGAACGGAGGATCAATACTGGGATTTATTAGAAAATGAAAAATTGCATAGAGACAATGATTATCCTGCTTTCCCAACATTTGTCGAGTGGGAGGGACTACCTAAGTTTCTACCACAGACGTTGGACGTAGGAGTCCTATATTGTTGTAAAAATCAAGCAAGTGGTCTTATTGATGATAGCGATGAAATACGAGAAATGTATGTCAACTGGGGCCTAGATTACGATGCCCTTGGTCCCGAAGGGTGCGTACAAGATGTTGACAAAGAAGATGAAGACAATGATAATGAAATAGTGCCAAACAGCGACGATAATGGCGAATGACAATTGTTTTTTTATTTTTTGGAGTGCATGTTAAATTGTTGTATTGAATCTTTAATGCTAAATATCAATTAGATTTAACCCCATTGGAAACATAATTTTATTTCATATATTTTGCAACATGAACATTTACATAAATTTAGTACAACAAAATTACTCCAATAAAACACTACGTTTATCCTTGATAGTTGGTCACATTAGATGAACTGCTACCTGGAGCTGAATTACCACCGCTTCCCAAACTAGCTGAAAGACATTTACGACGGTCGTGTCCTGTTTGGCAATGTATGCCACATTTACGCGCATAAATGGTATCACCAACATCCATTTGGTTCCGTATACGCGTTCTTTTTCGTACTTGCCGTTGACACACATAATCCTTGTTACACACTATTTTAAATGGTTTCGGTGGCCAATAATTCTCAGCACCCACTGGCTACAGCTGTCCACTGTAGGTGTTTAAGTATGCAATAACACTATATTCTTTATCAACGTACCTCGTTGTCGTGAAACCTGTATGTTGAATGCACGTCATGGCAAGTGATAGATTAACCATTTTCCACAGGAGCATAATCTTCTGGCTTCATTAACGGTGTGTGTATTATTCCCACGGTTGTGATGCAGGACAGTGCGAACTTCAAAAATATTTCGCTCGCTGCAATACTACAAAAATGAATGTCATTGTGCTCGCTTCATATATTTCTCAAATCGTTTCATTGGTTGTGGCATAAATTTAACACCCATTTCCATCAATGATGATGCACCTCTAAATCTTTCAACAAACCTCTCCGCCATCAGCTTGAATGACATCTGCACCATGGCAGTTACAGGCAATCCATGTGCAGACTTCAATAACCCATTAAAAGACTTTGACACATTTTTAATCAGAATTCCCATCTTCTACCACCATCTGCATGCAAAGTCCACTTGTTAAGCTCATGTCACATCAACCAACGATAGGCTTCTGGGTCTTCCTGCCTAATTAATTCCATCCGAATCCTGAATTTACACTCTTGGTGATCTGTTGCATCCATCCACATTAAATCATGTAAGTCCTTGTTCGGATAATCCCTCTGAAAGTTGGCCTTCAAGTGCCTAACACAGTAACGGTGGTAGGCATGCGGTTCCTGCCATGCACGCAAATTCTGTATAGAACTTAAATTACCGCCTTGCCGATCAGATATTAGACAAATACCTAAATGCTATTTGACAACATGCTCCTTCAAGTGGTTCAAAAACAATGTCCACGTCTCTTGACTTTCATTGACACAAATAGCAAATGCTAGGGGAAATATACTTCCATTAGTATCTACAATAACGACGATCAACAACTTAATATCATACTTTTCATAGACATGAGTGACGTCTATGTTTATGTCATGACCCCAGTTCACCCTCCTTAGGATGTCGTGATGGCACCTAGTCTCTAAAACTAGGTAAGCCTAACAAATTTACGGAATAACATAAAAATAAACAAAAATCGAATCTCAACTCATGAAATAAATATAAAACTGCAAATCGATAATTACAACTCCCAAAACCCGGTGGAAATAAGTCACAAGCTTTTAAGAGAAATACTATGTATCTCTATACATCAGAGTCTAAAGAGAATAAGTAAAAACAACATAACAAGGATAGAGGGGGACTCCGAGGTCTGCGGACGCGAGCAGATGTACCTTGAAGTCTCCGCATACAGTCTAGCTCACTGATATCTAGTCTGGTAGGCGGTACCTGGATTTGCAAAAAATGATGTGCAGAAGTATAGCATGAGTAGACCACAACGGTACCAAGTAAGTGCCAAGCCTAACCTCGGTAGAGTAGTGACGAGGTCAGGTCAGCACCCTACTAGTTTAAAATAAAAGTAAGGCAGAAAATATAATAATATTTAGAAATGACTGAGATTTTAAACAACAAGAAGTTTTAGAAAGATAACAGCTCAACAATTAGAGGTAAACAACAGGGGCACTCCCGAAGTACCGCCTCATAGTCCTAAATGTAAGTATGCAAGACAGGGGGGATCTCCCGAGTAGACGCCTCGTAGTCCCAAAGTAAATATGCAATACATGGGGATCTCCCGAGGAACTGCCTCGTAGTCCCAAATTAAATATGCAGTATAGAGGGATGTCCCGAGGAACTGCCTCGTAGTCCCAAAAAATATGCATTACAAGTGGATATCCCGAGGAATCACCTCGTAGTCCCAAAGTAAATATTTAGTACAGGGGGATCTCCCAAGGAACCGCCTAGTAGTCCCAAAGTAAATATGCATTACAGGGGGATCTCCCGAGGAACTGCCTCGTTGTCCCAGAATAAATATATATTACAGGTGGATCTCCCGAGGAACCACCTCGTAGTCCCAAAGTAAATATGCAGTACAGGGGGATCTCCCGAGGAACCGCCTCGTAGTCCCAAAATAAATATGCAGCAGATAACCGAAGGAACAATAAATTTATGGCAAGAAAGCTTACAATTAAAGTTTTAATTTAAATCAAGGGAAGCAGGTAATTCAACTAAGCATGTTGCTCAAATTTACAAATAAGGGTTAAGGAACCTAGACATGTGATACTAGGCTAAACATGATCACTACATATGCTAAGGTAACTTAATTAAGGAATTTAAAAGAAGATAACTCAACAAGTGTCGCGGCCCCATTTTTCTCGCGAAAAGCGGGCTTCGACATGTGACAACTCCTTTTAGATTGGGAGATAGAGTGCTAAAGGAGAAGAGTTGCCACCTAACAATTTTTAAGGTGCGCTAGGGCACCTATTATGCAGATAACACTGTTTGACTAGTCAACGCCACCAAAGATCGGGTAAGGGCCCAAGTTACCTCAAAGAGAAGGTGTTAGGCACTCTTCGAGGTCCACAACTGTAGGTCCCGACCGAACTTAAGATTATGTGGATTACGATTAAGCTAGGTGATCAAATAAACAAAGGAGTTCAGAAGTCACAGAACTTTATTTCAATATGATTGACATAGATCTTAGTGTGAATATAAGGATACAACTATTTAGATCTAATAACAACGTACAAAGAGGAGGGGGGGTCCTAAGTTTTTTAGCCTAAAGGATTACCCCGTGCAACATAAATAATACTTCGTAACTCCCTCAAGATGGGGTGTTACTCATATTATTCAGCGGGCACAGACTATCATCTCCTACTACCCGATTACTATGTTAAAGTTGTTACTTAAAAGCGTTCTAATTCAATTATAGGTCTTACCCTGTGCGTGCACTACCCGTCCCATACCTATGGTCCAGGAGGTATTGGACCTTTACTTGGGTGGTTTTACACCTTACTTAGGATGCTCAGAAATATCAAAACTAGGCGACATACAAAAACACATTGGAATTCAAGTATGGACAATTAAGGGCTCAAGTTTGCCTCCACACTTAAACAACAAATGCACACAAGACAAGTTTTCATGTTAGGCAATTCCAAATTAAGAACCTTAAGCCATTAGACATGATTTCTATGTGACAAGGCATCAAAGCACACATGCAGTTTCAGAGGCCAGGCACTGCTCATAGACAGGATTATACACGCTGATTATTGAGATTACAGGTTTTCAGTTATTAACCATGTTGTGTCTAGGTGACTTACACAGTAAAGAGTAATGAAGACCATTGGGAGGAGCCCAGAATTACTTATGCTTGAGGACAATGGCATAAACAAGCAGTAAACAGTTTTTAGAGGTCCATCATTAATATAGAACGAGAAATTATACCCTATAGGCATGATCTCTAATAGTTGATGCTTGGAACTTATTTTATTGTTATACTTAGTCCTATAGGCATGGTTTCTAGTGAAAAATGCGATACAGTAGCAAATGAAATGATCCAAATCCTATAGGCCTGATTTCTAGCATATATGCTGCAGCAATGCAAATTGAAGGAAAGTTCAACAATATTTATTTCCTATGGGCATGTTTTCTAATAACATGTAGCAACAAGGATAATTGAAGCATTTAAGCTCATGCTTTGCTAGTAGACAAGTAGTGTGTGTGTGTGCTTCTCCTAATGGCATGCTTTCTATAGTGTACATAGAGAATGAATGACACATATAGCAAACACATTATTAAGTCCTATAGGCATGTTATCTACCCATCGCATGTAAATATTAAAATCTACCCCATTCCCTTTTACTAACAACCCCAATTGTTTATACAAAGATTATTATAGGCCCAGTAATAAGTAAAAGTAACAGTGTTACATAACAGTGATAAGATGCCCACAACAGGCCTAATAAATACCCAGCATTGCATGGGCCTTCAATAGCTTTTACACAGCATACCCAGGCCTTCAATAAAGAGCCACATTCAATACATGACTCAGGTAACCATAGAGGAGTCCAAAACCAGTTTACTCAACCATGGCACCAAGTGTTGCACCATTTAAATCAGCCAATTCAAGTACACCGCACATAACAGGGGGAAGTAGAGTGAATAGGAACAGTTTGAGATTGAGGGAGTGACTAAGGACCAAGCCCTCGTGTGTCAGAGTTCACAAGGGTCTCAATTGGACTCCGAGCAGTGCTCACACTAGGGAGGCCAATAATAGAACCTAGGTAGCCTTGGCTTTCAGCCGGCTAAGAATGAAGAGTTCAGAATAGCATACGTTGCCAGTGAGGAAAATAGACAGAAGTTAGTAGATACATTCATATCCTAAAGTCATAGCCAAATTGAGCATATAGAGTAATTAATCAAATAGGCCAGTAGGTTCAGCAGGACAGCAAAGCACCACATAGATAGCCTCATATTGAAAGAAATTGGGGAAGAAACAGGTTTGCAAGATATACATAGATTATCATTCATGACATTAAACCAATTGAGACCTAAGAGGTTCGGATTAATCTAAGCATGTATCTTAGGGTCATACTAATAAGTATTTAGACATTGTGATAAACACTAGAAGAGACAGGGTATCAAATGAACAAAATACAGAGTGGAAATATATTAGCATGGAAGCAAGATCATAGTCGATAGAAAATGGTTTTAATACAAATTGCGACACATTGTACATGCAAGACAGACATTACAGAGATTCAGGACAGTGTGTGATAGCAAACACATGTAGGTGTTCTAGGATTAATATAATAGAATAATCTACTAGAGAAGATCTAAGTTATGTCATAAAGCAAAATAGTTCAAACGGGGTAGAGAGATCAAGTTGAGATGACTGTCAAGATCTTAGTCAATCACTAATGGGGTAGGGGGATCATGATGAGTGACAAAAGAGCAAGTGAACATGTCACAATTAACACAGGAAGTTCTAACACAAGTATGAAGCATTCATTATAGAGATTAAGGACAAAGCAAGTAAGCATGTATTAGGGAACATCCAGACACCTATACACTTAAGAGCATCAGATTATCCAAGTTGGACTTAGGCATACTTAGAACTAGTAGCATTAGGAAGAAGTTAGATGCTAAAAGACTTAGAAAAAAGTAGAATTAACAAAATCGTTCACAAAAGTAATCCAGAAAAAACATATTAAGCCAGGAATTTGAGAGGCGAGAACACATGCAAATCAAAGTCACATAGGGATGAAATTTCAAGAGTGAAGTTGCTTACGAGTTAACGGACAACAATAAAGAACAAAAGATCCACAAGAACCCAAAAACCTCGATGCGTCAAAGTTCCCAAGAGCTTCGATCAACTCATGGCAATGCTCGCAACAAGAACATGTAACAAAAATGCTAATGGCCTTGTCTTTCAGCCGGCCAGTACAGAATACCAAGAAAGAGAGTAGCAAAAAAACCCAAATTTTAGTAAGAATCGATTAATTTCCGTCCCCCCTCAGAAAGGAAAGTGAGGGGGTTTATATAACAGTCAAAAATCGAGCAAACACATAAGGAAACAAAGTAAATTGAACAACAAATAAGGAAAGAAAACATGCAAATCAATTTGAAATCGATTTAAGAGAGAAATCAGGTAAACCCTAGTTTTTTAGGGAAAGTGTAAATCAACAGAAATCCAAACGAAATCGGACTCACACAATATAGTATTTAACGTATGTAGACGCGGATATTGCCCAGATTCAAATGATTGAAATTGAATAGGCAGAATCGGAGAGATAGTACTTGCCATGTATAGGCAAGTACCAAGTAATACCATGGAGGAACAACCAGTAGCGAAAAAGCACAGATATGGCAAGTAAATGAGAGGAGAATCCCATTAGGAGGGAGATTTAGGGAGTGGCGACGATTTAGGTTTCTTCAGAGAAGGGGGAGGTTTCTTCAGTTTCAGAGGCCAGGCACTGCTCATAGACAGGATTATACACGTTGATTATTGAGATTACAAGTTTCCAGTTATTAACCCTGTTGTGTCTAGGTGACTTTCACAGTAAAGAGTAATGAAGACCATTGGGAGGAGCCCAGAATTACTTATGCTTGATGACAGTGGCATAAACAAGCAGTAAACAATTTTTAGAGGTCCATCATTAATATAGAGCGAGTAATTATACCCTATAGGCAGGATCTCTAACAGTTGACGCTTGGAACTTATTTTATTGTTATACTTAGTCATATAGGCATGGTTTCTAGTGAAAATTGTGATACAGTAGCAAATGAAATGATCCAAATCCTATAGGCATGATTTCTAGTATATATGCTGCAGCAATGCTAATTGAAGGAAAGTTCAACGATATTTATTTTCTATGGGCATGTTTTCTAATAACATGTAGCAACAAGGATAATAGAAGCATTTGAGCTCATGCTTTTCTAGTAGACAAGTAGTGTGAGTGTGTGCTTCTCCTAATGGCATGATTTATATAGTGTACATAGAGAGTAAATGACACATATACCAAACACATTATTAAGTCCTATAGGCATGCTATCTACCCATCGCATGTAAATATTAAAATCTACCCCATTCCCTTTTACTAACAACCCCAATTGTTTATACAAAGATTATTACATTCTCAATAATGAGTAAATTAACAAATATTACATAATAGTGATAAGAGGCCCACAACAAGCCTAATAAATACCCATCATTTCCTTGGCCTTCAATAGCTTTTACACAACATACCCAGGCCTTAAACAAAGAGCCACATTCAATACACGACTCAGGGATCCATAGAGGAGTCCAGAACCAGTTTACTCAACTATGGCACCAGGTGTTGCACCATTTAAATCATCCAATTCAAGTACAAAACACATAACAGAGGGAAGTAGAGTGAATAGGAATAGTTTGAGATTGAGGGAGTGACTAAGGACCAAGCCCCAGTGTGTCAGAGTTCACAAGGGTCTCAATTGGACTCCGAGCAGTGCTCACACTAGGGAGGCCAATAATAGAACCTAGGTAGCCTTGGCTTTCATCCAGCTAAGAATGAAGAGTTCAGAATAGCATAAGTTGCCAGTGAGGAAAATAGACAGAAGTTAGGAGATATATTCATATCCTAAAGTAGACATAGCCAAATTGAGCATATAAAGTAATTAATCAAATAGGTCAGTAGGTTCAGCAGGACAGCAAAGCACCACATAGATAGCCTCATATTGAAAGAAATTGGGGAAGAAACAGGTTTGAAAGATATACATAGATTATCATTCATGAAATTAAATCAATTGAGACCTAAGATGTTTGGATTAAGCTAAGCATGCATCTTAGGGTCATGCTAATAAGTATTTAGACATTGTGATAAACACTGGAAGAGACAGGGTATCAAATGAACAAAAGACAGACTAGAAACATATTAGCATGGAAGCAAGATCATAGTCGATAGATAATGGTTTTAATATAAATTGAAACACATTGTACATACAAAGACATACATTGCAGAGATTCAGGACAGTGTGTGATAGCAAACACATGTAGGTATTCTGGGATTAATATAATAGATTAATATACTAGAGAAGATCTAAGTTATGTCGTAAAGCAAAATAGTTCAAACAGGGTAGAGAGATCAAGTTGAGATGATTGTCAAGATCTTAGTCAATCACTAATGGGGTAGGGGGATCATGCTGAGCGACAAAAGAGCAAGTGAACATATCACATTTACCACAGGAAGTTCTAACACAAGTATGAAGTATTCATTATAGAGATTAAGGACAAAGCAAGTAAGCATGTGTTAGGGAACATCCAGACACCCATACACTTAAGAGGATCAGATTATCCAAGTTGGACTTAGGCATACTCAGAACTAGTAGCATTAGGAAGAAGTTAGATGCTAAAAGACTTATAACAAAGTAGAATTAACAAAATCGTGCGCAAAAGTAATCCAGAAAAAACATATTAAGCCCGAAATTTCAGAGGCGAGAACACATGCAAATAAAAGGCACATAGGGATGAAATTGCAAGAGTCAAGTAGCTTACCAGTTAACGGACAACAATAAAGAACAAAAGATCCACAAGAACCTAGATACCTCGATCTGTCAAAGTTCTCAAGAGCTTCGATAAATTCAAGGCAATGCTCGCACCAAGAACAGGTAGCAAAACACTAATGGCCTTGGCTTTCCAGTACAGAATACCAAGAAAGAGAGTAGAAAAAAACTCAAACTTTAGTAAGAATCGATTCTTTTCGGTCCCCCCTTAGAAGGGAAAGTGAGGGGGTTTATATAGCAGTCAAAAATCGAGCATACACATAAGGAAACAGAGTAAATTAAACAACAAATAAGGAAAGCAAATATGCAAATCAATTTGAAATCGATTTAAGAGAGAAATCAGGTAAACCCTAGTTTTTTAGGGAGAGTGTAAATCAGCAGAAATCCAAACGAAATCAGACTCACTCAATATAGTATTGAACGTATGTAGATGCGATATGGCCCAGATTCAAATGATTGAAATTGAATGGACAGAATCAGAGAGATAGTACTTGCCATGTTTAGGCAAGAATCAAGTAATACCATGGAGGAACAACCAGTAGCAGAAAAGCACAGATATGGCAAGTAAATGAGAGGAGAATCCCATTAGGAGAGGGATTAGGAGAGAGATTTAGGGAGTGGCGGCAATTTAGGGTTCTTCAGAGAAGAGGGGGGTTCCAGGGCGGCGGGTGAGAGGGAAATGGGGATAAGGGTTTAGGGGTTGGGCAAATAAAAGGGTAGGTTAGTTCTGGGCCGTTGATCTTAGAGATCAACGGCTAGGATTTAAAGAGGGATTGGGGCAGGTTAATTAGAAGGGTCGTGACCGGGTTGGATTAGAAAGGTTGTTTGATTTGGGCTGGGGTTATTGGGCTAAGGTAATGGGCTAATCTAGTCCGAAAAATCACTTAGAAATTGGGCCAGCCTTTTAAACTCGTTATTTAGCAAAATATAATTTATAAAAATAATTAGTAAATGAGTGAAATATTTTTATGCATTAAAATCATTCAGAATAATGATTTAAAATTATAAAAATATAAAATGTTGTTTTTGACACAAATAGTATAAATAAGGAGCATTTGTATATCAATATAGGCCATTATTGCAAAATTAAATAAATAGGTTAAAAAATACTAATGTAATTATATGGAATGAAATAAAATATTTGAAACATATATTATAGGTGCAAAATAATTATTTTAAGTAACTAAGTCATTATAAAATAATTTAAAAGGATAATTACTAGATATTTACATATAATTTAAATACAAAAAAATTAATTTAAAACTCTAAAATTAGGGAAAATTATAGAAAATCCATTTATAGGTTTGTAAACTAAATAATGATGCAAAAAATGTTATTTTGAAAGTATATATATATATATATATATATATATATATATATATTTTTTTTTTTTTTTTAAAAAAAATATGAGGGCAAAATTGGGTATCAACAATTGCCCCTCTTTACCCGGGAATGATGAAAGAGTTGTCGGGTAAAGAATATGATGATCAATTTTGGACGAATTGAGTGAGGGATGGTGTGATTTGAAAAAATGTGGGTCGATCCCTTGTTCCTGAGTTGCCTACATATCCCTGGTGTTACGAAAATCAGGCTGTGTGTAGTTCTGGATCCAACGGTGAACTGAACTGATGGAGTTGTTATAGGAACGGTTGTATGCTTCGGAAAAGGGTTCTTTTGGGTGGGACAATATCAGATGAATTTGCGCGAAATCATGAATGTGAATCTAAAATGTTATGGATGTATCTCAAAACGAGTATCTGAACGGTTACCAAGTAAAAGTGGGTAACTGATGGTGGTTGGTTGCGTTTGAAATAATTGCAGGATGTGAACGTTGAACTAAAACCGGAGCGAAGATTGCTCCTGTTAGGAGAAAGGTTACTTCCTGGATTACCTGCAAAACTTAAAACACGATTCATGTAAGTATATATGGATTATTGCGAGAATTTAAACATTATGCGAATTCCCTTTGGACCATGAAAGTTGTCTTTGGACGGTGAGGATGATGTCCTTAGACCATGACGTCCTGGGTCATGAATCATGTGATAAGGGATTCGCAGGCCATGAAATGATGTCCTTGGGCCATGAAAATGGTGCCTCTGAACTATGATGCCTTTGAATAATGATGTGCAATACTAAGAGATCCTCAGGCCATGGAATGGTGTCTTCCAACTATGAGGATGATGCCTTCGGAGTATGACGCCTTTGGACAAAGATGGTGATGTTTCAGCCAATGAGAAGCGACGATATGATGCTAGGTCGTATGTAAAGTGAAACAGATCTTAGGCAATGATTAGCCGCAGGTGAATAGAAGACAGTGCTAGGCCTTAAATAGCAGAATGGAGAGAAAAGGCAGTGCTTAGCCGTATGCAAGAAGGGGAGGTTGGGCTTAGCCTCATGCAAAATAGGAGACAATTCTTAGTCTCATGCGAAGAAGGCAATGTTTAGCCTTATGCAGTTAAGGAGGCAGGGCTTAGCCTCGTGCAAATAAGAGACAGTGCTTAGTCTCATGCAAAGAAAGGCAGTGCTTAGCCTTATGCAGTTAAGGAGGCAATGCTTGCAAATAGGAGACAATGCTTAGTCTCATGAAAAGAAAAGCAGTGCTTAGCCTTATGCAGTTAAGGAAGCAGGGCTTAGCCTCATGCAAAATAGGAGACAATGCTTAGTCTCATGCGAAGAAGGCAATGTTTAGCCTTATGCAGTTAAGGAGGCATTGTTTAGCCTCATGCAAAATAGGAGATAATGCTTAGTCTCGATGTAACGAAAGACAGTGCTTAGTCTTATGCAGTTAAAGAGGCAATGCTTAGCCTCATGCAAAATAGGAGACAATGCTTAGTCTCATGCAAAGAAAGACAATGCTTAGCCTTATGCAGTTAAGGAGGTAATGTTTAGCCTCATGCAAAGAATAGGAGGCAAGTGGAAAAGTATTTCTTATCTGAAGATATTTGTGCTAGGTAATCTGAAGGCAGTGTCTTGATGTATCTGCGAGTATCGTTATCTTATTGTACCTGCATTCAAAGAAAAATTGTGAGTTATGTGGGGGAAGGTTGGTTTGCATTTTTGCCTTCTACCTTGTCTGTGCTCCTGTCTTTAGATCATGTTTGAGTTACCCTGGGTAGCATCTGGCTGCCATAGAAATAAAGTTTTCGAAAAATATGCATGCATTTGATAAATATAGTTGTTTTTAAATATAGTAGTATGTGATATCAAGTAAGTTAGATGAACCCATGACTGTGACATATTTTAGATACATTGCGACCTTCTTGCTTTAGAATTTTGAGGGTCCTCCTCAAAATTCTGCCCCAGTTTGAAAGCAATTCTTTGATTGTTCTGTGTATGACGAAGTTGGTTGTACTTATTTCAGAATTTTGAGGGTCCTCCTCAAATTCTTCCCCAGTTTCTCACCATGGCAAAATGAAGATCTTATTGAGATGTGACAAAACCCACAGGGCTGCCTACGTATCCCCTCTTAAACGGGAATTAGGTCAAGCATAGTTCAGTTATATCGAATGAAGAAATGTAAATAATCTCAACATTGTATCTCTTGACTGCGTCTGAGTTGATAGGTTTTGGCCAAATTTCTCCGTCCATTTCTGCAAGTATGAGCGCTCCTCCTGTTAGTATTATGTGAACCATGTAGGGCCCTTGCCAATTCCATTTGGCTTTATCTTGATGCGGGAAGATCCGCTTTAGCACCAACTACCCTGGTGTGAATTGTCTGGGCCTGACCCTTTTATTTAAAGCTCTGGATATTCTGTTCTGGTAAAGTTGACTATGACATACGGCGTTTATTCTTTTTCTGTCAATGAGAGACAGTTGTTCATAACGACTTCGTATCCATTCTACATCACTGAGTTCAGCCTCTTGTATGATTCTCAAAGAAGGAATTTCTACTTCGGCAGGAATGATGGCTTCAGTACCATAGACCAGCAAATAAGAAGTTGCCCTAGTTGATGTGCGAACCGTGGTGCGATATCCAAGTAGGGAAAATGGTAACTTCTCGTGTCATTGTTTGTGATTATCTATCATATTCCTTAGTATCTTCTTGATGTTCTTATTGGCGGCTTCCACAGCTCCATTCATTTGTGGCTTGTATGCAGTGGAATTCTTATGCTTGATCTTGAAGGTTTCACACATGGATCTCATCAAATCACTGTTAAGGTTGGCGACATTGTCAGTGATGATTGACTCCGGTACCCCAAATCGACAGACAATACGATCCCTAACGAAATCTGCTACGACCTTCTTAGTTACAACCTTGTAAGATACGGCTTCAACCCATTTTGTGAAATAGTCTATGGCCACTAGAATGAACCTGTGCCCATTTAAAGTGGCGGGTTCGATTGGACCAATAACATCAATCCCCCAAGCGGAGAAAGGACAAGGTGCACTTGTTGCATTGAGTTCATTGGGTGGCACTCGTATCATATCAGCACGTACTTGGCATTGATGACACTTTTGGACATACCTAATGCAGTCTATTTCCATAGACATCCAAAACTACCATGCTCTTAATATCTTCTTAGCTAAAACAAAGCCATTCATGTGTGATCCGCAAGTTCCGTCATGTATTTCTTCAAGCAATTTGGATGCTTCCTTGGCGTTGACACACCGTAATAATCTCAGATCTAGAGTCCTTCTATACAGAATCCATCCGCTTTGGAAGAAGTGGTTAGATAATCTTCGGAGTGTGCATTTCTGAGTATGATTTGCGTGCTCCATGTATTCTCCTTTTGCCAAATATTCTTTGATATCATGGAACCATGGATTTCCATCAATTTCTTCTTCAATGTGAGCACAATAAGCTGGATGGTTATGAATCCCTACCGGGATAGGGTCGATGAAATTCTTGTCTGGGTATTGTATCATGGAAGATAGAGTGGCAAATACATCTGTGAACTCATTATGGATTCTCGGAACATGTTTGAACTCTATCTTTGTGAATCTCTTCTTCAATTCGTGTACATAGTACAAATACGACAGTATTTTGGTATTCTTTGTAGCCCATTCTCCTAGAACCTGATGTACCAAAAGGTCTGAGTCACCAATTACCAGCAATTCTTGAACGTTCATGTCAATGGCCAACTTGAGTCCCAAGATGCAAGCCTCATATTCTGCCATATTGTTGGTACATGGAAACCTGAGCTTTGTGGATACTGGATAGTGTTGACCTATCTCTGATACTAAAACTGCTCCAATACCCACTCCTTTGAAATTTGTAGCTCCATCGAAGAACATTCTCCACCATCATAGGTTTCGGTGATATCTTCTCTTATGAATGATACCTCTTCATCGGTAAAATACATTTTCAGTGGTTCGTACTCTCCGTCGACAGGATTTTCTACCAAATGATCCGCCAACGCTTGCCCCTTGACAGGCTTTTGAGTTACATAGATGATGTCGAACTCACTTAGTATTATCTGCCATTTTGCTAACTTCCCCGTGGGCATGGGTTTTTGGAAGATGTATTTTAACGGATCCATCCTTGATATGATATATATGGTGTAGGTACAGAAGTAGTGCCTCAACATTTGAACTATCCATGTCAAAGCGCAGCAAGTGCGTTCCAACAAAGAATATCATACTTCGTAGGGTGTGAACTTCTTGCTCTGATAGTATATGGCATGTTCCTTTCTTCCTGTCTTGTCGTGTTGTCCCAAGACACAGCCGAAAGCCCCATCTAGTACAGATAAATAGAGTAGCAAAGGTCTCCCAGGTTCCGATGGGACCAGAAAAGGTGGTTTGGATAAATATTCTTTGATCTTGTTAACGGCTTTCTAGCATTCTTCAGTCCAACTTGTTGCAACGTATTTCTTCAACATTTTGAAAATCGGTTCACAGATCACAGTTGATTGTGCTATGAAACGGCTGATTTAATTGAGACGCCCTAAGAAACTCATCACATCTTTCTTGTTCTTCGGAGGTGGCAAATATTTGATAGCCTTGACCTTTGACGGGTCTAGCTCATTTCCTCGGCGGCTGACGATGAACCCTAACAGCTTTCAAACAGGGACTCCGAAGGCACATTTTGCGGAATTTAGTTTCAGGTTGTACCTTCGAAGTCGATCAAAGAATTTCCTCAAATCTGCTATATGATCTGTGCTTCTCTTGGATTTGATAATGATGTCATCCATGTACACCTCTATCTCCCTGTGTATCATGTCATGGAAAATGGTTGCCATGGCCCTCATATAGGTGGCTCCGGCATTCTTTAGGCCAAACGACATCATTTTGTAACAATATACTCCCCATGGTATAATAAAGGCTGTCTTTTTGGCATCCTCTTTATCCATCCAAATCTGATGATATCCCGCAAAGCAAACCACAAAGGATTGAAGTTCATGCTTGGCACAGTTGTCAATCAGTATGTGTATATTGGGCAAAGGGAAATCATCTTTGGGACTTGCTCTGTTTAATTCCCGATAGTCGACACACACTCTGACCTTCCCATCTTTCTTTGGAACCGACACAATGTAGGCCAACCAGGTCGTATATTCAACCACTCTGAGAACCTTGGCTTTAATCTGCTTGGTGACTTCCTTCTTTATTTTCAGACTCATATCTGGTTTGAACTTTCTAAGCTTCTGCTTTACAGGCACACATGTAGGGTTGGTAGGTAGTTTATGAGCCACTACGGACGTGCTCAAACCGGTCATATCATCATAGGACCATGCAAAAATATCCTCATACTCCTTCAAGAACCGGATGTATTCTTCTTTCTCTGACGGCGATAGGTGAATGCTTACACGAGTTTCCTTGACTGTTTCGGAGTCTCCCAAATTAACGGTTTCAATCTCATCCAAATTGGACTTAATCTTGTTTTTAAAAATTTTCACTTCTCTAATAATTTCCTCGGGTATTATATCCTCTTCCAGATCCTCTGAATCACTATCCTTATGTTGCGTTGTCTCGTTACATGTCACAGTCGTAGGTTCATCAGGATAAGTAATAATAACACTGTAGAGAGAAAATGTAAAGGATAATAATAAATACTAAAACAGCAATCCATTGATAAATATTTAAAAACGTCAAACAAATGCAGTTCAATGATTCAAGCAATTATTTCAAAACAAAAACGTTAAAAAAAAAAACAAAATACTAAAAATATCTTTAATGCCCATAAAATTGCTTTTAAAAATAAATGATGTTAATTGGCAGGCTACCTAGGAACTCGACGGGCCCTTGATGGCGCAACAGTCTAATTCTTGAGAATAGCTCCCTTCTCTATTGTCTGAATAATAAGGTCTTCCTCCTCCTCCTCCTCAACTATCACACTGCAGTCCATGTCTTTGTCATCCAGAAATAGCTTCCTTATGCCAGCTAGAGCTTCATCTTCTTCAAACCCCCACATCATGTCAGCTTGATGAAATGACTGGCTCAAATATGGTACTGGCTAATATAGAGGGTAATAAGTACCATGCCACGATGGCGACCAATTCTGATACTCGTGCCAGGTGTATTCATACCCAAGCCCAAAAGTTGTGTCGTGACGCTTTAGCTGTATTGGTTTGGCGATCCCCTAGAGATTCTTACCAAGACCCTTGCTAGGTTTATGCCCTGTCCATGCCAATATGCCTTATATCTTACTGCTCCACCATTTGTCTTTTTCAATTATGTTGACGCGCTCGACGTGATGGTATGTTTCTCCACCCAACTTCCTTCTATTCTCGACGATCGGAACAGTTTGATTGGTGTAAATGGGATTACTTTCGTCCCCATGGATGATCACCTCCTGATGGTTCCACTCAAACTTCACGGCCTGATGTAGAGTAGAAGCCACGGCCCCAGTGGCATGTATCCACGATCACCCCAACAACAGATTGTATGTAGCAGATATATCCAATACTTGAAACTCAACATCGAACCAGGTCGGGCCTATCTGTAGTCTGAGGTTGGTCTCCCCAATTGTGTCCCTTTGAGACCTATCAAATGCTTTCAAATTCATACTCCCTGCTCCTATCTCATGCAGACCTTTACCCAGCCTTTTCAAAGTAGTTAGTGGACAGATGTTGAGACTCGAACCCCCATCTATCAGGACCCTGGCAATGAATTTGTCCTCAAACTGCACTGTGATATGTAGTACCCTATTGTGACTTAGTCCTTCCGGTGGCAGCTCGTCTTCATAAAAAGTGATCTTGTGGCTTTCTAACACTTGCCCTACCATGTTGGACATCTCTCCACTAGTGATGTTATTTGGTACATAAGCTTCATTCAACACCTTCATCAAGGCATTCCTATGTTCCTCGGAGTTTTGCAGCAGTGTTAAAATGGATATTTGAGTAGGGGTTTTGTTCAGATGATCAACCACAGAATACTCTCTCGCCTGCACCATTCTCCAAAGATCATCTGGGCTAGTCTCAATGACATGCGGCTTAGAGGTAGCTTCTTTGCTTGTTCCTCCCAAATGCTCGGGTGTATAAACCCTACCAGTTCTGGTCATGCCTTGCGCTGCACTTGTTTCTTCCATTTTTGCTTTTCCTTTCCTTCTTGCTTCCGCAACATAATCTCAAGGTGTAGCATTAGACTTAAAAGATGGCGTGGGTGCCACCATCACAGTGAAGGGTGTTGTTACCTCAACCTCAAATGGAGTTGGTGCGACTACCTCAACTCAATCGGTGCCTGAGTTTGTACCACGATAGGTATGAGAGTGACTGGAGATGTTTCAGGGTTATCCCCTTCTCAAATGAGTCCAATTGACCCCTCTGAGTCCCATTCTTCATCGGTCTCTATCACGTTTACCCCTTCACCCCTGTGATCCGGGAGAGGATTGTTACGGACATTGGGTGAAACCTCCTTTGCCTGTATGACCTTGGTGTCAATTAATGTCTGAATCTCATCCATCAAAGTACGACACTCATCAATAGTATGACCTTTCATGCCTGAGTGATAGGCACATGTCTTGTTTGGATTAATCCACTAGGAAGGGTTTTCCATAGCAACAGTGGGAATGGGAGTGATATAACCGGCAACCTTCAATCTCTTGTACATCTGGTCTATAGGTTAAGCAATTGGGGTGTATTGTCTGGGTGGTCTGCGGTCGAAATTTGGTCTAGGTTTTCGGTAGTTTTGGTGGGCTGGTGGTGAGTGGTAGTATGCGGGTTGGGTTTTATATCTATGGTAAGTGGTGGCAGGTTGTTGGTATCTGGGAGGTGAAGGTTGATATGTAGGTGGAGGTGTTTGGTATGTGAGAGGAGACTTCGGACATTGGGCTACCATTACTGCACCTACCTCTTTCTTCTTAGAGATACCTCCTGACTGCAGGGCCTTATTTGTGGCTTGGAGTGCTTCAAAATTTTTTACCATTCCGCTTTTGATCCATTCTTCTATTCTCTCTCCCAACTTGATGATATCAGAAAATTTATGGTTTTCAATAACCATCAATCTTTCGTAGTATGGAGGATCCTGAGCTCTGATGAAGAACTTATTCATCTGTTCTTCTTCCAGCGCTGGCCTTACTTTTGCGGCTTCAGACCTCTACCGAGTAGCATACTCGCAAAAAGTTTTCGTTGGCTTCTTCTTGAGATTTTGATTGTAGAAAATGTCTGGTGCGTGTTATGTGTTAAACTTGAACCGATCCATGAAAGATGATGCCATGCTCACCCAATTAACCCATTTCTTTGGGTTATGATTGATGTACCAAGATAGGGCGTCTCCGGTGAGGCTTCTCATGAACAGCTTCATGCGGATTCTTTCATCCCTACCAACTCCTACAAGCTTGTCACAATATGTTCTCAAGTGCACCTTCGGATCACCAGTTCCGTCGTATATTTCAAACTTAGGAGGTTTGTAACCCTCTGGCAATTCTATATCTGGATGAATACACAAATCTTCATAATTCAAACCCTCAATGCCTTTGCCCTCTTCGACACTTTGAACCCTGCCAGTAAGTTTTTTGAGTTCCTCTGCATGTTCTTGATGAGCAGGTCCTTCTCGACGAATTCAGGTATGTATAGGGTCTGTTGTGGGGTGTGGGGGTAAGGTTTCCACATATATGGGATTGCTTTAGTGGACTCTGGGAATTTGGGTGTAATGGTGGTCATTGGTTGAATTTTGTGGGCCAGGAGTAGGCTGTGGTGCATAGGGCCTGTATGACTCAAGTAACCATAGAGGAGTCCAGAACCAGTTTACTCAACCATGGCACCAAGTGTTGCACCATTTAAATCAGCCAATTCAAGTACACCGCACATAACAGGGGGAAGTAGAGTGAATAGGAACAGTTTGAGATTGAGGGAGTGACTAAGGACCAAGCCCTAGTGTGTCAGAGTTCACAAGGGTCTTACTCCGAGCAGTGCTCACACTAGGGAGGCCAATAATAGAACCTAGGCAGCCTTGGCTTTCAGCCGGCTAAGAATGAAGAGTTCAGAATAGCATACGTTGCCAGTGAGGAAAATAGACAGAAGTTAGTAGATACATTCATATCCTAAAGTCATAGCCAAATTGAGCATATAGAGTAATTAATCAAATAGGCCAGTAGGTTCAGCAGGACAGCAAAGCACCACATAGATAGCCTCATATTGAAAGAAATTGGGGAAGAAACAGGTTTGCAAGATATACATAGATTATCATTCATGACATTAAACCAATTGAGACCTAAGAGGTTCGGATTAATCTAAGCATGTATCTTAGGGTCATACTAATAAGTATTTAGACATTGTGATAAACACTAGAAGAGACAGGGTATCAAATGAACAAAATACAGAGTGCAAATATATTAGCATGGAAGCAAGATCATAGTCGATAGAAAATGGTTTTAATACAAATTGCGACACATTGTACATGCAAGACAGACATTACAGAGATTCAGGGCAGTGTGTGATAGCAAACATATGTAGGTGTTCTAGGATTAATATAATAGAATAATCTACTAGAGAAGATCTAAGTTATGTCATAAAGCAAAATAGTTCAAACGGGGTAGAGAGATCAAGTTGAGATGACTGTCAAGATCTTAGTCAATCACTAATGGGGTAGGGGGATCATGATGAGTGACAAAAGAGCAAGTGAACATGTCACAATTAACACAGGAAGTTCTAACACAAGTATGAAGCATTCATTATAGAGATTAAGGACAAAGCAAGTAAGCATGTATTAGGGAACATCCAGACACCTATACACTTAAGAGCATCAGATTATCCAAGTTGGACTTAGGCATACTCAGAACTAGTAGCATTAGGAAGAAGTTAGATGCTAAAAGACTTAGAAAAAAGTAGAATTAACAAAATCGTTCACAAAAGTAATCCAGAAAAAACATATTAAGCCAGGAATTTGAGAGGCGAGAACACATGCAAATCAAAGTCACATAGGGATGAAATTTCAAGAGTGAAGTTGCTTACGAGTTAACTGACAACAATAAAGAACAAAAGATCCACAAGAACCCAAAAAACTCGATGCGTCAAAGTTCCCAAGAGCTTCGATCAACTCATGGCAATGCTCGCAACAAGAACATGTAACAAAAATGCTAATGGCCTTGTCTTTCAGCCGGCCAGTACAGAATACCAAGAAAGAGAGTAGCAAAAAAACCCAAATTTTAGTAAGAATCGATTAATTTCCGTCCCCCCTCAGAAAGGAAAGTGAGGGGGTTTATATAACAGTCAAAAATCGAGCAAACACATAAGGAAACAAAGTAAATTAAATAACAAATAAGGAAAGAAAACATGCAAATCAATTTGAAATCGATTTAAGAGAGAAATCAGGTAAACCCTAGTTTTTTAGGGAAAGTGTAAATCAACAGAAATCCAAACGAAATCGGACTCACACAATATAGTATTTAACGTATGTAGACGCGATATTGCCCAGATTCAAATGATTGAAATTGAATAGGCAGAATCGGAGAGATAGTACTTGCCATGTATAGGCAAGTACCAAGTAATACCATGGAGGAACAACCAGTAGCGAAAAAGCACAGATATGGCAAGTAAATGAGAGGAGAATCCCATTAGGAGAGAGATTTAGGGAGTGGCGACGATTTAGGTTTCTTCAGAGAAGGGGGAGGTTTCTTCAGTTTCAGAGGCCAGGCACTGCTCATAGACAGGATTATACACGCTGATTATTGAGATTACAGGTTTCCAGTTATTAACCATGTTGTGTCTAGGTGACTTACGCAGTAAAGAGTAATGAAGACCATTGGGAGGAGCCCAGAATTACTTATGCTTGATGACAGTGGCATAAACAAGCAGTAAACAATTTTTAGAGGTCCATCATTAATATAGAACTAGTAATTATACCCTATAGGCAGGATCTCTAATAGTTGACGCTTGGAACTTATTTTATTGTTATACTTAGTCATATAGGCATGGTTTCTAGTGAAAATTGCGATACAGTAGCAAATGAAATGATCCAAATCCTATAGGCATGATTTCTAGTATATATGCTGCAGTAATGCTAATTGAAGGAAAGTTCAACGATATTTATTTCCTATGGGCATGTTTTCTAATAACATGTAGCAACAAGGATAATAGAAGCATTTGAGCTCATGCTTTTCTAGTAGACAAGTAGTGTGAGTGTGTGCTTCTCCTAATGGCATGATTTATATAGTGTACATAGAGAGTAAATGACACATATACCAAACACATTATTAAGTCCTATAGGCATGCTATCTACCCATCGCATGTAAATATTAAAATCTACCCCATTCCCTTTTACTAACAACCCCAATTGTTTATACAACAGTGGGAATGGGAGTGATATAACCGGCAACCTTCAATCTCTTGTACATCTGGTCTATAGGTTGAGCAATTGGGGTGTATTGTCTGGGTGGTCTGCGGTCGAAATTTGGTCTAGGTTTTCGGTAGTTTTGGTGGGCTGGTGGTGAGTGGTAGTATGCGGGTTGGGTTTTATATCTATGGTAAGTGGTGGCAGGTTGTTGGTATCTGGGAGGTGAAGGTTGATATGTGGGTGGAGGTGTTTGGTATGTGAGAGGAGACTTCGGACATTGGGCTACCATTACTGCACCTACCTCTTTCTTCTTAGAGATACCTCCTGACTGTAGGGCCTTATTTGTGGCTTGGAGTGCTTCAAAATTTTTTACCATTCCGCTTTTGATCCATTCTTCTATTCTCTCTCCCAACTTGATGATATCAAAAAATTTATGGTTTTCAATAACCATCAATCTTTCGTAGTATGGCGGATCCTGAGCTCTGATGAAGAACTTATTCATCTGTTCTTCTTCCAGCGCTGGCCTTACTTTTGCGGCTTCAGACCTCTACCGAGTAGCATACTCGCGAAAAGTTTCCGTTGACTTCTTCTTGAGATTTTGATTGTAGAAAACGTCTGGTGCGTGTTATGTGTTAAACCTGAACCGATCCATGAAAGATGATGCCATGCTCACCCAATTAACCCATTTCTTTGGGTTATGACTGATGTACCAAGATAGGGCGTCTCCAGTGAGGCTTCTCATGAACAGCTTCATGCGGATTCTTTCATCCCTACCAACTCCTACAAGCTTGTCACAATATGTTCTCAAGTGCACCTTTGGATCACCAGTTCCGTCGTATATTTCAAACTTAGGAGGTTTGTAACCCTCTGGCAATTCTATATCTGGATGAATACACAAATCTTCATAATTCAAACCCTCAATGCCTTTGCCCTCTTCGACACTTTGAACCCTGCCAGTAAGTTTTTTGAGTTCCTCTGCCATGTTCTTGATGAGCAGGTCCTTCTCGACGAATTCAGGTATGTATAAGGTCTGTTGTGGGGTGTGGGGTAAGGTTTTCACATATATGGGATTGCTTTAGTGGACCTTGGGAATTTGGGCGTAATGGTGGTCATTGGTTGAGTTTTGTGGGCCAGGAGTAGGCTGTGGTGCATAGGGCCTGTATGACTTTGGTGTTAATTAATGTCTGAATATTATCTTTCAAAGTACGACACTCATCAATAGTATGACCCTTCATGCCTGAGTGATAGGCACATGTCTTATTTGGATTAATCCACTAGGAGGAGTTTTCCATAGCAATAGCGAGAATGGGAGTGACATAACTGGCATCCTTCGGTCTCTCGTACAGTTGGTCTATAGGTTCAGCAATTGTGGTGTATTGTCTGGGTGGTCTGCAGTCGAAATTCGATCCAGGTTTTTGGTAGTTTTGGCGGGCTGGTGGTGAGTGGTAGTATGCTGGTTGGGTGTTATAAGTATGGTAAGTGGCAGCAGGTTGTTGGTATTTGAGAGGTGAAAGCTGATATGTGGGTGGGGATGTTTGGTATGTAAGGGAAGCTTTGGACCTTGGGCTACCATCACCACACCTACTTCTTTATTCTTAGAGATACCACCTGACTGTAAGGCTTTATTTGTGGCTTGGAGTGCTTCAAAATTTGTCACCATTCCATTTTTGATCCCTTCTTCTATTCTTTCTCCCAATTTGAGGTGTTAGAAAATTTATGGTTTTCAATAACCATCAGTCTTTCGTAGTATTGCGGATCTTGAGCTCTGACGAAGAACTTATTCATCTGTTATTCTTCCAGTGCTGGCCTTACTTTTGCAGCTTCAGACCTACACCGAGTAGCATACTCACGGAAAGTTTCCGTTGGCTTCTTATTGAGATTCTAAATGTAGAAAATGTTTGGTGCGTTTTCTATGTTAAACCTGAACCGATCCAGAAATATGATGCCATGCTCACCCAATTAACCCATTTCTTTGGGTTCTGACTGATGTACCAAGACAGGGCATCTCCGATGAGGTTCCTCATGAGCATCTTCATGCGGATTATTTCATCCTTGCCAACTCCCACAAGCTTGTCACAATACGTTCTCAAGTGCACCTTCGGATCACCAGTCCCGTCGAACATTTCAAACTTAGGAGGTTTGTAACCTTCTGGCAGTTCTACATCTGGTTGAATACACTTATCTTCATAATTCAAACCCTCAATGTATTTGCCCCCTTCGACACTTTGAACTCTGCTAGTAAGTTTCTTGAGTTATTCCGCCATGTTCCTGATGAGCAGGTCCTTCTCGGAGGATTCGGGTATGTATAGGGTTTGTTGTGGGGTGTGGGGTAAAGTTTTCACATATATGGGATTGCTTTGGTGGACTCCGGGAATCTGGGCATAATAGTGGTCATTGGTTGAGTTTTGTGGGTCAAGAGTAGGTTGTGGAGCATTCTGAGGGGTGTGGTATGTAGTTGTTTGTGGTTATTGAGTTGGGTGGTGATGGTGTTATTGAGGAGTAGGTACTGGTGAAGGGTTGTGGTTCTGAGGAGGTGTGGCATATTGATGTGGTGCGGGAGGATTTTGCGGATTTTGATTTTGTGTGTTTTGGGGAGGTGCCGGGTTTTAGGCGTTTGTGTTTTGTTGGTTAATGTCGGGGACGTTTAGGGTGAAGGAAAGGTTTGCCAAGTTCCGGACCTGCTCATGTTCCCCTTGTAGCTCCAATATTTTATGTTCCAAGCGTAGGACCAATTCATTTTGTACTGGAGTATTTCGATCGTCCGAAGTTTCAACGTTCTCTGCATTGTCCTTTCTGATACCACTTAAATTGTCCATCTTTCCTTTCCCTTTGCTTCTGCCTTTAGGATCACTTGGTGGAGGAGGAGATGGAGGACCTCTGGATCTAGTGTGATATGTGGATAATGCCAGTATGCGCGAACCAACCTTGAGGGAATGGGAATAAACAAAAGAAAAGAAAAACAAAAAGGTAACCAAGTCAGTAAGGGATATTGAAAGAATGCTTGCAATATTGAACATGCTTTGCAAAATCATGTAACATATTCGTGTCCTAATTTGGGGGACCTCGTTGTGCCCGAGGTTGGCCTAAGCGACACATAGACTTGGAAAAAATTGATGCCAATAATTGTGTCATTTCATTAATGCGAAAATGAATCAGATCCTTACTAAAACGACAATAATAAGAAAATAACTAATGGCATTTACCTTATTACAATCGAAATCTAAAACTAAGCTAGTAAAGAACATCATTTCCTAATCTACTTGGCCCCAGAGGGACCTTCTCCATGCTTGGCCTTCTTGGATCCATTAATCAAGTTCCCAGATCGCGCATGTCCAATAGTAGGTAAGCCTTTGCTAGATGCCCTCCCTCATTGCCTTCCGTATTCTGACAATCCGAGAGCCTCTTCCTCATCTTCCCCTCAAGTTCCATTAACCCTTGCTCCAAATATTCCAATCTTTTTGTTGATTTAGTAGCAATTTCTTTCCATTCGTTGTTTGCTTCCATATCCACTTTGTGCTGTTTCAAATGCCTAGCTTCAGACTCGAAAACCCTCTTGCGCATCATTCTATACTTGACTTGTGCTTCAGCAGCGTCATCTATAACCCTATTTTTTATATTAATCCTGGCTTGACATCTCCCGCTATATCATCTACCAACCATGATGGGTAGAAGTATACATGGTCGGCATGGTACCTATCTGGCTCGATAGTGTCTTTCTCTAAAAGGACCTTTTGATTCCACATATGATGTGCCTCGAACTTGAACGGAATGATGTTCCCTTTAAAGTCTGCTTTGTACTGGACCATGTTGGAAACCCGAGGTATAATCTGCTTTCTTCCTGCTTTCCTTATTACCCTTATAGGAGCATAAGGGTAGATTCCTCTTAACCCGATTAGCACTAAATGAGTGGTTTCTCTTGACCTGATGATGAACTCGCTGCTAGGGAACCATTCAAACATCCAATGTACCTTTTCGTCAGTCAAATTACTGAAGAAACGCACCCAGCTCACAACACTTCTAGGTTGCGCGAACCTATCTGGGATAAATGTCATTATTTTTGGATGATGGTAGGCTATATAGTCATTCAATGGCCGTCGCAGAAGCTCCTGACGATATTCACCTCTTTGGAAATGTTCTAATAACCAAACATGCAGCAACATATTACAGCCCTCGAAGTGCCCATACACCTGCTTGCATCGATCTAGAGCTCGGTACATTTAGGCCAAGATCATGGGGATGATAGTGTAAGTTTGTCCCTTAATTCCTTCCATTAGAGTCCTAGCGACCATGGCTAAGCGAGTGTGGATCTTCCCCCTTTAATTGGAAATATCAGCAACCCCAAAAAACAGACAATGAACACAAAAACTCGGCGGTGCGTCCAACCCAAAGAAGTACGGCAAGTTCATCACGGTGAAGGCGATATGACTTGCTATGCCCAAACGTTCATAAAGGAATTCAAATGGTATGTATGACTCCTTCAGACAGAGTAACTCATCATTTTTCTTGAAACCCATCATTTTCAAAAAACCGCGGGGAGTGCGATTTTCTGGTATTAATAAACCCGGACTATCCCATGGCAGCCTAGCGAAGCCTCCCATTTCCTCTAAGAGAGGAGTCATTTCTACATCACCAAAGCGGAGACAACTCTTTTCTCATCCCAAAACATAGTGGCGGCCTCAATCAATGCGTTATTTGGCCGAATGTCCAATAAGGAAGTTAAATTTCCGAGGACCCTTTTCATATGATTCTTGTCACTAGGTGAGAGATTCTTCCACCAATCAAGCAGCAAAGGTGGGATGTTTTGAACCATGCCGAACCTGGGGACTTCGTGCCTCATTTTCTGCAAAACAAATAGAGTTAGCCCTTTCCCCCTCCAGGTCTGACTATTTACACATTAATGATCAACATATCGGCATGTTTTCTCCAAGTAATGCACATAAAGTGATGGTGTCAATTGGGATTATGGAAATCCTGTCGGGTTTTGGACAAGGCTTATCTTAGTGGATTGTCAGGCGGACAACGTTCTAACCCATACTAGGTTTGACATGATGCATGCACAGTTGATATTGGAGCGAGGTTTCTAGAAGGGTCTAGAATGGTACTCTCAAGTGGACAACTTGAGAGGGAAAGGCACGGAACCGTCGACTGCACCGCTGATCGACTAGTTTACCGCAAATAAGCCTTTCCAATTTAAAGGGTAATTTTGGAAGAGCGCGGACACTCATCAAGTGCCGCTATGGTATTAGTTGGGCACGAGTGGAATATGATGTGGAGCATGCTTTATGCAGCAATAATAACACGTTGTCAAGTATTTGCATAATAAATATATGAAAACAATAAACGCAGTATTAAGATAAAACATAAAGGATGTAAAAAGAAAGACAAAAGAAGAAATTAGTTCATGGAATATAGGGTATATAATAAAGTAAGCAAGGGAGTAGGGGTGTGAGAGACATGATATAGTTAATAAATAGCAGCTAGTGTAATTAAGGGTAAATAGGGAAAGAGATGTGCATGTTATAACAAATTTAAGCAAATAAAGGTGGAGAAGAGAAGGGCTGTGCATGTTATAATGGGCCTAAGAGTAAATCCCTAGCAGAGTCGTCATGCTATCGCGGCCCCGTTTTTCTTGCGAAAAGCGGGCTTCGACATGTCACAACTCCTTTTAGATTGGGAGATAAAGTGCTAAAGGAGAAGAGTCTCCACCTAATGATTTTTAAGGTGCGTTAGGGCACCTATTATGCAGATAACTCTGTTTGACTAGTCAGCTCCACCAAAGATCGGGTAAGGGCTCAAGTTACCTCAAAGAGAAGGTGTTAGGCACTCCTCGAGGTCCACAACTGTGGGTCGCGGCCGAACTTAAGATTATGTGGATTACCATTAAGCTAGGTGATCAAATAAATAAAGGGAATTTAGAAATCAAAGAAACTTTATTACAACATGATTAATACAGATCTTAGTGCGAATATAGGGATACAACTATTTAGATCTAATAACAACATATAAAGATAAGGGGGTCCTAAGTTCTTTAGCATAAAGGATAACCCCGTGCAACATAAATAATACTTCATAACTCCCTCAAGATGGGGTATTACTCATATTATTCAGCGGGCACAGACTATCATCTCCTGCTACCCGATTACTATTTTAAAGTTGTTACCTAAAAGCGTTCTAATTCAATTATAGGTCGTATCCTGTACGTGCACTACCCGTCCCATACCTATGGTCCAGGAGGTATTGGACCTTTACTTGAGTGGTTCTAGACCTTACTTAGGCTGCTCATAAATGTCAAAACTAGGCAACATACAAAAACACATTGGACTTCAAGTATGGATAATTAAGGGCTCAAGTTTGCCTCCACACTTAAACAACAAATGCACGCAAGACAAGTTTTCATGTTAGGCAATTTCGAATTAAGAACTTTAAGCCCTGTAGACATGATTTCTATGTGACAATGCATCAAAGCACACAAGCAGTTTCAGAGGCCAGGCACTGCTCATAGACAGGATTATACACGCTGATTATTGAGATTACAGGTTTCCAGTTATTAACCATGTTGTGTCTAGGTGACTTACGCAGTAAAGAGTAATGAAGACCATTGGGAGGAGCCCAGAATTACTTATGCTTGATGACAATGGCATAAACAAGCAGTAAACAGTTTTTACAGGTCCATCATTAATATAGAACGAGTAATTATATCCTATAGGCATGATCTCTAATAGTTGACGCTTGGAACTTATTTTATTGTTATACTTAGTCCTATAGGCATGGTTTCTAGTGAACAATGCGATACAGTAGCAAATGAAATGATCCAAATCCTATAGGCCTGATTTCTAGTATGTATGCTGCAGCAATGCAAATTGAAGGAAAGTTTAACGATATTTATTTCCTATGGGCATGTTTTCTAATAACATGTAGCAACAAGGATAATTGAAGCATTTAAGCTCATGCTTTGCTAGTAGACAAGTAGTGCGAGTGTGTGCTTCTCCTAATGGCATCTTTCTATAGTGTACATAGAGAATGAACGACACATATAGCAAACACATTATTAAGTTCTATAGTCATGTTATCTACCCATCGCATGTAAATATTAAAATCTACCCCATTCCCTTTTACTAACAACCCCAATTGTTTATACAAAGATTATTATAGGCCCAGTAATAAGTAAAAGTAACAGTGTTACATAACAGTGATAAGATGCCCACAACAGGCCTAATAAATACCCAGCATTGCATGGGCCTTCAATAGCTTTTACACAGCATACCCAGGCCTTCAATAAAGAGCCACATTCAATACATGACTCAGGTAACCATAGAGGAGTCCAGAACCAGTTTACTCAACCATGGCACCAAGTGTTGCACCATTTAAATCAGCCAATTCAAGTACACCGCACATAACAGGGGGAAGTAGAGTGAATAGGAACAGTTTGAGATTGAGGGAGTGACTAAGGACCAAGCCCTAGTGTCTCAGAGTTCACAAGGGTCTCAATTGGACTCCGAGCAATGCTCACACTAGGGAGGCCAATAATAGAACCTAGGTAGCCTTGGCATTCAGCCGGCTAAGAATGAAGAGTTCAGAATAGCATAAGTTGCCAGTGAGGAAAATAGACAGAAGTTAGTAGATACATTCATATCCTAAATTCATAGCCAAATTGAGCATATAGAGTAATTAATCAAATAGGCCAGTAGGTTCAGCAGGACAGCAAAGCACCACATAGATAGCCTCATATTGAAAGAAATTGGGGAAGAAACAGGTTTGCAAGATATACATAGATTATCATTCATGACATTAAACCAATTGAGACCTAAGAGGTTCAGATTAATCTAAGCATGTATCTTAGGGTCATACTAATAAGTATTTAGACATTGTGATAAACACTAGAAGAGGCAGGGTATCAAATGAACAAAATACAGACTGGAAACATATTAGCATGGAAGCAAGATCATAGTCGATAGAAAATGGTTTTAATACAAATTGCGACACATTGTACATGCAAGACAGACATTACAGAGATTCAGGACAATGTGTGATAGCAAACACATGTAGGTATTCTAGGATTAATATAATAGAATAATCTACTAGAGAAGATCTAAGTTATGTCATAAAGCAAAATAGTTCAAACGGGGTAGAGAGATCAAGTTGAGATGCCTGTCAAGATCTTAGTCAATCACTAATGGGGTAGGGGGATCATGCTGAGTGACAAAAGAGAAAGTGAACATGTCACAATTACCACAGGAAGTTCTAACACAAGTATGAAGCATTCATTATAGAGATTAAGGACAAAGCAAGTAAGCATGTATTAGGGAACATCCAGACACCTATACACTTAAGAGCATCAGATTATCCAAGTTGGACTTAGGCATACTCAGAACTAGTAGCATTAGGAAGAAGTTAGATGCTAAAAGACTTAGAAAAAAGTAGAATTAACAAAATCGTTCACAAAAGTAATCCAGAAAAAACATATTAAGCCAGGAATTTCAGAGGCGAGAACACATGCAAATCAAAGTCACATAGGGATGAAATTGCAAGAGTGAAGTTGCTTACGAGTTAACGGACAACAATAAAGAACAAAAGATCCACAAGAACCCAAAAACCTCGATGCGTCAAAGTTCCCAAGAGCTTCGATCAACTCACGGCAATGCTCGCAACAAGAACATGTAACAAAAATGCTAATGGCCTTGTCTTTCAGCCGGCCAGTACAGAATACCAAGAAAGAGAGTAGCAAAAAAAACCCAAATTTTAGTAAGAATCGATTAATTTCCGTCCCCCCTCAGAAAGGAAAGTGAGGGGGTTTATATAACAGTCAAAAATCGAGCAAACACATAAGGAAACAAAGTAAATTAAATAACAAATAAGGAAAGAAAACATGCAAATCAATTTGAAATCGATTTAAGAGAGAAATCAGGTAAACCCTAGTTTTTTAGGGAAAGTGTAAATCAACAGAAATCCAAACGAAATCGGACTCACACAATATAGTATTTAACGTATGTAGATATTGCCCAGATTCAAATGATTGAAATTGAATAGGCAGAATCGGAGAGATAGTACTTGCCATGTATAGGCAAGTGCCAAGTAATACTATGGAGGAACAACCAGTAGCGGAAAAGCACAGATATGGCAAGTAAATGAGAGGAGAATCCCATTAGGAGAGAGATTTAGGGAGTGGCGACGATTTAGGTTTCTTCAGAGAAGGGGGAGGGTTCCAGGGCGGTGGGTGAGAGGGAAATGAGGATTAGGGTTTGGGGGTTGGGCAAATAAGAGGGTAGGTTAGTTGTGGGCTGTTGATCTTAGAGATCAACGACTAGGATTTAAAGAGGGATTGGGGCGGGTTAATTAGATGGGTCGCGACCGGGTTGGGTTAGAAAGGTTGTTTGATTTGGGTTGGGGGTTTTGGGCTAAGGTAATGGGCTAATTTAGTCCGAAAAATCACTTAGAAATTGTGCCAGCCTTTTAAACACGTAATTTAGCAAAAAATACTTTATAAAAATAATTAGTAAATGAGTGAAATATTTTTTATGCACTAAAATGATTAAAAATAATGATTTAACATTATAAAAATATAAAATGCTATTTTTGACACAAATAGTATAAATAAGGAGCATTTGTATATGAATATAGGCCATTATTGCAAAATTAAATAAATGGCTTAAAAAATGCTAATGTAATTATATGGAATGAAATAAAATGTTTGAAACATATATTATAGGTTCAAAATAATTATTTTAGGTAACTAAGTCATTACAAAATAATTTAAAAGGATAATTACTAGATATTTACATATAATTTAAATACAAGAAAATTAATTTAAAGCTCTAAAAATTATGAAAAATTATAGAAAATGCTTGTATAGGTTTGTAAACTAAATAATGATGCAAAAAATGCTATTTTGAAAGTATATATATATTTTGGAAAATATGAGGGCAAAATTGGGTATCAACAATTTGAAAAATATGAGGGCAAAATTGGGTATCAACAGCAAGAACCAACATTTCCACAATTAGCCCATGTAAACACTCGTCTACTCGCGTACACGGCACTCACATATCACAAATTTTTACAACAATACCAAATCCTTAAGGGATTTCCCTCACACAAAGTTAGACAAGTCACTTACCTCAAATCTCACTCAATCAATCGGTAAGAATACCTTTCCCTCGACTTTCCGACTCCGAATGGCCCAAATCTAGCCAAAAGCAATTACATATCATGAATAAAACTACAAGAAACTAATCTAAACCATAAATCTACGACTTTAGTAAAGAATCGAAACATTGCCCCAAAGAGTCGACCCCGGGCCCACATCTCGGAATCGGATAAAAGTTACAAAATACGAACACTCATTCGATAACGAGTTCACCGATACAAAAATTACCAAAATACGACACCAAAACGCCACTCAATTCCTCAAATCAAACTCTCCACATCTCTAGCCTCAAACTCCCAAATTTCTACCTTAAAAATACACTAACTAGGTGGGAAAATCAATGGGGAAACAAGATTATTGAATATAAATATTCACAGGTGGCTTATTTCAAGAAATCCCTCGAATGTGCTCTCAAAAATCGCCCAAGACCGAGTTCAAAATGTCCAAAATGAAGAATGAAATAAACCCTCAGAATTGCCCCTTTTCTGCCCAGCGAAATCGCTTCTGCGGACCCAAATGTGCATCTGCGCTTCCGCTTCTGCGGCCAAGGAGCGCTCTTGCGGACCAAGTCCGCTTCTGCGACCAACAAGCCTCCCAGGCCTTTTCGCTTCTGTGCTCATTCCTCCACAGAAGTGACTCCGCTCTTGCAGTCTTCACGTCGCATCTGCGATCACTGGCCAAGTCCCACAGCCCCACATCTGCGCCCAATTACTCGCTTCTGCGGGATCGCACTTGCGGTCAATCTTGCACGGGTGCGATTACACTAGAGCTGGTGCCTTCAGCCATTCTCACAAGTCCAAATTTAATCTGTTAACCATCCGGAATCCACACAAGGCCCCTGGGACCTCAACCAAACTTACCAACAAGTCCTAAAATATTATACGGACTTAGTCGAGCCTTTAAATCATATCAAACAATACTAAAAATACGAATTACACATCGATACAAGCCTAATGACCTTTGAAACTTCAAACTTCTACATCTGATGCCGAAACCTATCAAATCAAGTCCGATTGACCTCAAATTTTGCATACAAATCATAATTGATATTACAGACCTATTCCAACTTCCGAAATCTGAATCTGGCCTTCATATCAAAAAGCCCACTCCCGGTCAAACTTTCCAAAATTCATCAAATTTTCAACTTTCGCCAATTGACGCTAAAATGACCTACGGACCTCCAATTTAATATCCGAACACGCTCCTAAGACCAAAATCACCCTACGGGGCTGTAGGAACCATCAAAACTGCATTTCGGAGTTGTCTTCATACAATTTCAACTACGGACAATTCCTACAACTTAACTTCCATTTTAGGGACTATGTATCCCATTTCACTCCGGAACCTAAAAACAAATCCTCCCGGCAAGTTACATATCCACTAACTGAAGTAGAGGAAGAAATAATTAGGTTTTCGGGGCTAATTCTCTCAAAATGACCGACCGGGTCGTTACAGGATATTACCGGCCGACAATGCACAAAACCATCAATAGCTGGTTTAAATGCCCAGAACATATATCTGAATATGTATCCTGGTATTCCCGGACTCCGCTCAAGCTTCCATTCAACAACAGTCCCGGGTTTAAAGTGTTGCAATGTAGCCATGTACCTGGGTAGAGCGGCAAATGACTTATCCCAGTTACCATAAGCAATTTCAAACGCACGTTTACGCCTGAGAGATGCCTTTCTTTTGGTAATGGTACATCCATATACCTGGTGGACAGATGTTATACACTCTTTGATCTTGTACCTTATGGACGCTTCAATGTGTGGAATCAAGACAAGAGAAATCAAGACAACATTCAAGTTAAAATGATTCCCACTGAATGAGTCCATTTCACAATTGTGGGTGCCAATGTAATTTCCCACAATCCACATATTTGTATTCAACTTTTTTGCACGCAGCATCCAATTAAAACCTTGAAACCATCTACGAGAAATAACCTTGTATACTTCCAGAGATGACTCATGAACCACGATCTCACGACACTTTTTATGTTGTACATTCGCACCGCCCTTCTTAGGTGCGCTTTATCAGCAAAAAGCATGTCCTTTGACAGCACCATTGCTCTAGATTCATCCCACATTGTTGTCCGAATTTCGTCACGATCCCTTGTGAGGGCATCAATATCCAACATACTTGGCAACTGATCAAGGCAGGGAATCTCCCTTGAATTAAATGGCACATGGGACTCGTACACTCTTGGTATAACGGGAGGTGGAGCATGCTCCCTCGTCAAATCAGGTCCATCATTCGCATCCTCATCATCGTCACCCTCATCAAGGAAGGGTGTGTCATCTCCAGACTCGTCAGCATTGTTGTCATAATCACTATCATCTTTCTGACTCTGCGCATCTGTCAGATCCCGATTAAATATGTTGTCTTCGGGTAATTGATTAAGGACATGACCTTTAAGTTGCTCGTTATCACTGTACAACCAATAAAATAATGAGTTTCTCAAATTTACCCAAATATTATATATAAACTTTTTCACTTCACTGATATCCCATGATGCACATTATCCTGTTGATGATGACTCCCGGATGGACCACCATGATCCAACACACCAAAACTAGGCATATTTTAACTATCTGTTGGTTCATAACTTATAAAATTCATATTTGGTCGGTACCTCATGTGGAATATATGAGTGTTAATATACATTCAATACATAAAAATAAATATCGTAACATAAAGGAAAATTGAAGTTTACCACTCGGCTTGTGAATTATGTAAACTTGGGGTGAAATTATATCCTCGCTCTGAGGGATATTTTACTCGATCTGGCCAAACTCTTTCATCTGAAACCTGTTCGGATAAAACTTCTCCAAAAATACCACCCTATGATTGAGGGATATCTCTATTTTGCGTAACCTCATTATTGCGAATGTCTTCAGCCTTGACGTACATTTCCAACATTTTTATCACAAGAAGTTCCCGGTGTTCATCCGGAGTCCTCAAAATATATGTTAAAGTTTCATCGTCTTCGATGTTAAACTCAACATAACAAGCAACTCCTTGCGGAGTAACAGAATACGGATATCTTTCGGTTACTTTAATATTCATCGAACGTTTGCTCACACTCATTTTTTTACATAACAACGATACAAATCTATCGTACTCCATTGTAAGTGGCAACTTAACATGACACTGTGGAGAACAACTATAGCGTACTGAGTTATTCTTCACCACAACCTCACCCCCAATATAATGAACCCCTAATTTTTCGCTCTTTGGACATTATGACAAAATGCAAAATAACTTAACGAAAAAATATTTTGGAAGACCTGAAGGATCCAGAATGAATTTTTACCTAATTCTTGAACTCCTTAAATAAGAAAAAAATCAGTCCGGGGGGGAGGGGGTACAATAATTGAAGTATAGCGCATGCATAGTATGCGCTATACCTAATTCTTGAACTCCTTAAATAAGAAAAAAATCAGTCCGGGGGGAGGGGGTCTAATAATTGAAGTATAGCGCATGCATAGTATGCGCTATATATTTAGCGCATACATAATATGCGCTATACCCATATGAATTATTGGTGGTTAGTTAAGTGCAGAATAATTATTGGTGGGGCAGGACATTTTATATATAGCGCGGTGAATAATCGCGCTATATATAAAATGGTACACAATTTTATTTTTTACCTATTTGTGTCGTTTGAGTCCAAAAGAACTACACTTTGGTTCCGGACTCTCATTATTAGTGGTTGTATGATAAAATACATACTATATTTATTATTTCTTAAGGGACGTGAAAAGTCGAAAGTGGACAAATAAAAGTGAACGGATAGAGTAATTATTATCAATTCATTAAAATCAATAATAACCAAGTTACTTATATTAAAAGTAAGACTCACTGTGGTGAGGCTTCTCTAGACTTCGTGCATTAAGATACATAGCGAGAGTTTAATATAACAAATTATCTTTCTTGGTATGTATATATTAAACTCCACCTATAATGTTTTAAATAAAGAATTAAGAAAAGCGTAACAGGTTCATTAGGCAAGTTTATGTAGGATTCCCTCACGGTTCTGCCTTGACCCACTTAGTTCCTGCGATTTAATCATGTAATCAGGCAAAAGTTTAGCAACGAATTGAGTAGTTGTATAAAAAGAGATCCATTGCAGCGTAGGGCTCACTCCTTTGGCGCAAATCTGAAAATTTCTTTTTTTGAGTTCCCGCCAAATGAGTTGTAATTAAATAAACTTGGTCTAAGAAATCAAAGAGAAATGAAGTACTCCTACTTAACTATTTTGCTTTTTGAAAATTGGGATCTGTTCAGAGTTCACACCTGGCAGATAATGTACTCCACAATTTAACCTTAAGAGCATCTTCAACTCTCTCCCATTTTTTCCCCCAGGAGCAATTTTTGTGATAATGGAGCTCCAATGCTCCTCCATTTTTGCCTCCAAAATGGGGGATAAATAGTGTTACTCCAAATATGGGGTGACACTATTCATCTTCTCCATTACTATTCATAATTATTTTATTATTATTATTATTATTATTTAACTTTTTTAATTTATCTCATTATATATATCTAATTATGTTTATATAATATCTTTATAATATTAATTTTACATCTTAACTTTGGCGAATAATTTTCATAAATTAATTTTCGTGCATTTATTATTTTTATGTAAAATTGTAAGTTAATTTTATTATAAGTTATAATTGTACAAAAAATATATAATCATCTCAAAAAATGAATGGTGCAAATATAAAATATTAGATGTTGCTAAAATTGAAAGGTGCGAATATAAAATATTAGATGCTGCTAAAATTGAAAAGTGAAAATTAAAAATACATTAAATGAAAATATATTAAAATTAAAAATACATGAAAATTGAAAATACACTAAATTAAAATACATAAAAATTAAAATTACGGTAAATAGCACAATAACTTAGTAAGGAGGTATGTCATTTTCAGATACATCAAAATCATTGTAGTATTGAGTGAATGGGGCTGAGGATTGTTGTAGTTGTGGCTGTGGATATTGTTGACTTCTTTTATACATTATTCGTTGTTGTTCTTGTCGCATAAATTCACGATGAGTTGGATTGACAATATAATCCACATCCATCATTAAAACTTTATTTTCTTCTTTCATTTCTTTTAGTCTTAGTTTTTCTTTTTGTGATATAATAACTACATGTATGGTCAACCCTTGTGCAAACTATTCGTGACCCACGTTTGCCACAGAAGAAATATTTCGCGATGAAACATGAATCATGTCGAAAAGATGTTGAACGTGCATTCGGAGTTTTGCAAGCTTGTTTCGCAATTGTTGCAGGACCATCACATTTTTTTGAGAAAAGAAGTGTTACATGATATAATAACTACATGTATTATGCTGCACAACATGATAATAGAGGATGAATGTGATCTTAATGCACCAATTCAAGATGATTGGGAATGTCCACCTCCAACGGTAGAAATTGTAGTAGATGCAAATCATCGATTTGAGCAATTTTAGCTCGACACAAAAAAGTAAGGACAAAGATGCTCATTTTGCACTTCGTAATGCATTAATAGATCATTTATGGGAATATACTAGAGGTGGAAGTTGAATATTTATGTAATATTTAATATGAATTTTACCATAATGTAATATGTATTGAATTATCTTGTATCTCAATGATTTCACTTTTATTTGAATTATCTTTTAATATATATAATCTATAATATTTGCTTATAAATTATATTATTTAAAAATTTATGGAATAAAATAATTTTATATTAAATTATATGTGATGAATATGTAAAAAAGAAAAAAAGATAGATTTTATTTAATAGAAATATGAAAATAAAATTTTAATAAAGATAATAATATAATATTAAAGAGAGAAGTATATAAAACGGAATATTTTTTTTTGGAGCAAAAAATAGAGTAACGGTTGAAGTAACTTTATTGTATTTTGGAGTCTAGTGTATTTGAAGGAGAAAATAGAGATAAAGGTTAGAAATGACTTCAAAGACGTAAAAATCACAACATCGTAAAGGTTGTTCCATAGGATTCCTCGAATTTAAGGTCCATGTTTACACGTAACATGTCTAGTCCATAGCCTTCTCTGCCTTTCTCTCATCACATACCAGTCTACAATCCTTATTCTTTTCACACTTTCCCATGTCCAATTGTTACGCAATTCACAATTGCATTGGATTCCCCTCTCCTCCCCTTCTTCTTATTATTCTTCCACTTCCCCTGCACCCTCAATTCATAAATACTTCATTTTCTATGTGATACAGTTATTATTTGAAGAGTCAAAAAAAATTTATTAATTTTTTTCAAATATTCTATAATTTTTTTTTTAATTGTTAATAATTGTAATTGATACTTCCTCTGTTTTTTTAGATGGGGTACTTTTCTTTTTAGTTTATTCCAAAATAAATAACACATTTCTAAATTTGAAAATAATACAATATTAAACTCTTCATTTTACTCATTTTACATTTAATGAGAAGTTTTTATAACCACACAAATGACATGGTCCCTTAAGCTTTTAAGACCACAAGTTTTAAAAGTTTTTTTTTTCTTAAATTTCGTGGTGAGTCAAACTATCTCGTCTAAATTAAAACGGGTTGAGTATTATTTTAAATATATAATTTTTATTTTAAAAAGCTTGTTGATTCTATGTCCGAAGTAATACTAAAAATTAAGTAATTTGGCCATCATACTTCGAGTTGTGTCACAAAAATGAAACGAATGGAGTACTTCTCGGGAGTAAGGAGTAATAAATTCCGACAACGATCGAGTAACGTGTGTTTGACTATAGCGAATGCAAGCTTGAAATTTTGAAGGGCTTGGCACTCGTTTAAATTTTAAAATACTACTACCAATTATTTTAAACAGAGAGAAAGATCATTTAACAGTTTTTGCTTTTACAGTACTACTAATTGTTTATCTTATTGAGATTTGAGTATTAATCTCTCAAGATCCATTTCACCTTCGTCATCCTTCTCTGGCATTCACCAAGAATGAAGTGGAAGTGCCCATATTAAACCTTTTAAAACTTTATATTGACAATGAGATACATATCTTAGAAAGTATTAAGGAGAACAACTGTACAGTCAGAGGCTGAGCAAAAATTTGAAACTAATGGATTTGAAGTTAAGTTATCATCTTATTAAGTTACTGAATTTCAAATTAATGAATTATACATTTTTAATGAATTTCTGTAGACAAATATAAATTTTGACTAAAATTATTGACGAACCCACCATAACCAACAAGGTAACTCCGCCCCTGTGCAGAGTACGTCTAAACTAAGAAGAAATTATCTCCACAAGACCCCATAAGGAAAGAGGCCTAATGGTGGTCAATAATTAAATATGCATGTCTTGCCTGCTAAGGGTGACATCAGTACTGTTAGAAATCGTGAATCCGGAATCAAAATATGGTTTTTTTGGACTTAAAGAACCAAAATGTATGGAAAAAAATTATAGTGATCAAAATATATATAATGTCCTTTTAAAGGGCGCTATACCTTAACGGCCGTTTGCCCGTTAAGGTATAACGCCCTTTTAAAAGGCATTATATATATAATGGCTTTCCTTAACGCGCTATACATATTATATGGGCTTACCAATAATTCTTCTGGGTTTAACTTACATAAAAATAATTCAAGTGGGTATAGCGCCCTTATTTAAAGCACTATACCTAAAATAATTATACCCCAGATTGGTTTTTGCCTTATTTAAAGAGGTTAAGGATTTTCTAAAAATTCATTCACAAATATTCTCAAGTCTTCTGAAATATTTCTTCGTTAAGTGGTTTTGCATTTTGTCATAATGTCTGAAGAGTGTCTGAAGAGCGAAAAGTAAGGGTTTCATTATATGGGGAGGAGGGGGTGAGGTTGTGGTGGCGAATAACTCAGTAACCTATAGTTTATCTCCACAGTGTCATGTTAAGTTGCCACTTACAATGAAGTACGATACATTGGTATCGTTGTTATGTAAAAGAATGAGTGTGAGCAAACATTCGGTGAACCTTAAAGTAACCGGAAGATATCTGTATTCTGTCACTCAGCAAGGGGTTGCTTGTTATGCTGAGTTTAACATCGAGGACAATGAAACTCTGAGAGATTTTTTGAGGACTCCGGATGAATACCGGGATTTCTTGTGATAAAAATGTTGAAAATGTACGTCAAGGTTGAAGACGTTCGCAATAATGAGGTTGCGCAAAGTAGGGATATCCCTCAGTCATCGGGTGGTTATTTTGGAGCAGTTTTAGCCGAACAGGTTTCGGCTGAAAGAGTTTAGACTGATTTAAACTTATCTCCACGGGCAAATGAGGAGCAAGGAAATAATTTCTCTCCTAATTTACATAATCTACAAGACGAGTGGTAAACTTCAATTTTTCTCTGTGTTACGATGTTTATTTTTGCTGTATTGAATTTGTATTAACATTCATATATTTCACAGGGGGTACCAGCCAGATATAAATTTTACAAGTTATGAACCAACGCCCAGTTGGAATATGCCTAGTTCTGGTGTGTTGGATCATGGTGGTCTATCCAAGAGTCATCACCAACAGGATAATGTCCATCATGGGATGTAAACACATTATGATTTGTAAGTGAAGTGATAAAGCTATATGTAAAGTATTTATCAATTTGAGTAACTCATTATTTTGTTGGTTGTGTAGTGAAAACGGGCATCCTGAAGGTCCTGTCCTTACTCAATTGCCCGAAGACGACATATTTAATCGGGATCTGGCAGATGCACAGAGTTAAGAAGAGAATAGTGATTATGACAACAATGCCGATGTGTCTGGAGATGACACACCCTTCCCTGATGAGGGTGATGATGAGGAGGAAGAGAATGCTGGACCTGATTTGACGAGGGAGCATGCTCCACCCCCCGTTAGACCAAGAGTGTACGAGTCCCACGTGCAGTTTCATTCAAGGAAGATTCCCTACCTTGATCAGTTGCGAAGTATGCCGGATGTGGATGCCCTCACAAGGGATATTGATGAAATTCGGACAACAATGTGGTATGAATCTTAAGCAATGGTGCTGTCAAAGGGCATGTTTTTTTCCCGATAATGCAGGCCTAACCAGGGCGGTGCTAATGTACAATGTAAAAGAGTATCGTGAGATCGCGCTACGCGAGTCATCTCTAGAAGTATATAAGGTAGTCTACCGTAAATTATTTACGGGTTGTAATTGGATGCTGCGTGCGAGAAATAAGAAAACAAATATGTGGGTTGTGGGTAAATACATTGGCACCCACAATTGTGAAATGGACACATTCAGTGGGAATCATTTTAACTTAAATGCTAACTTGATTTCTCTTGTCTTGATTCCACACATTGAAGGGTCCATAAGGTACAAGATCAAAGAGCGTATAACATCCGTCCACCAGGAATATGGGTGCACCATTACTAAAAGAAAGGCATTTCTCGGGCGCAAACGTGCGTTTGAAATTGTTTATGGTAACTTGGATAAGTCCTTTGCATCTCTACCCAGGTACATGGCTGCATTACAATACTTTAACCCCGGGACTGTTGTTGAATGGAAGCTTGAGTTGAGTCCGAAAATACCAGAACATATATTCAAATATGTGTTCTCGGCATTTAAACCAGCAATTGATAGTTTTCTGCATTGCTGGCTGATAATATCCATAGACGGCACTCATGTCTATAAAAAGTATGATATTAAGTTATTAATCGTCGTTGCAGTAGATGCTAATAGAAGTATATTTCCCTTAGCTTTTGCTATTTGTGCCAATGAAAGCCAAGAGACGTGGACACTATTTTTGAACCACTTGAAAGTGCACGTTATCAAGCAGCGTTCAGGTATTTGTCTAATATCTGATCGGCATGGTGGTATTTTAAGTTCTGTACAGAATTTGCGTGCATGGCAGGAACCGTATGCCTACCATCGTTATTGTGTGAGGCACCTGAATGCTAATTTTCAAAAGGCATATCCAACAAGGATTTGCATGATTTAATATGGATTGCTGCAACAGATCACCAAGAGTGTAACATGGAATCCATCAGGAAGGAAGACGACGGAGCCTATCGTTGGTTGATGCGACAAGAGCTTGACAAGTGAACTTTGCATGCGGATGGTGGCAAAAGATGGGAAATTCTGACTACAAATATGTTAGAGTCTTTCAACGGGTTATTGAAGTCTGCACGTGGATTGCCTATCACTGCCATGGTGCGGATGTCATTCAAGCAGATGGCGGAGAGGTTTATTGAAAGGGCTAGAGGTGCATCGTCATTGATGGAAAGGGGTGTTGAATTTATGCCAATACCAATGAAAAGATTTGAGAAATACAGGCGGCGAGCACATTGGCATTCATATTTACAGTATTGCAACGAGCGAAATATTTTTGAAGTTCGCACCGCTATCCATCAAAATCGAAAAAATAATACACACACCGTAAATGAAGCCAGAAGGTTATGCTCTTATGGGATAAAGAATATAGTGTTGTTGCATACTTAAACACATATAGTGGGCAGTTGCAGCCAGTGGGTGCTGAGCATTATTGGCCGCCGGAACCATTTAAAATGGTGTGTAAAAAGGACTATGTACGTCAACGACAAGTGGAAAAAGAACGCGTATACAGAACCAAATGGATATTGGTGATACCGTTTATGCGCGCAAATGTGGCATATGCTCGCAAACAGGACACGATCATCGTAAATGTCCTTCAGCTGGTTTGGGTGGCGGTGGTAATCCAGCTCCTGGTGGAAGTTCATCTAATGTGCCCAACTATCAAGGATACACGTAGTGTTTTGTTTCCGTAATATGATTGTAATAAGTGTATGTATTTATTTATCTTGCAAAATGTATGAAATAAAATTATGTTTTCATTGCTGTTAAATTTTATTGATATTTAACATTAATACTTCAGTACAACAATCTAACATAAACCCATTTTAAAAAAAATAATTGTCTTGTCGACCTGAAAAGCTGCTCGCCTACAAAAGCTATCTTCTGAAAAAGCTGTATTGTACCCGAAAGAATCTTTAACACGTGAAGCATAGCGCGGTAAAATACTACGTTATATGTGTTGTCTTGTCGACCTGAAAAGTTGCTCGCCTGCAAAAGCTAACTTCTGGAAAAGTTGTATTGTACCCGAAAGAATCTTTAACACGCGAAGCATAGCGCGGTAAAATACTACGTTATGTGTATTGTCTTGTCGACCTAAAAAGCTGCTCGCCTGCAAAAGCTATCTTCTAGAAAAGCTGTTTTGTACCCGAATGAATCTTTAACACGCAAAGCATAACGTGATGAAATACTACGTTATGTGTGTTGTCTTGCCTATAAATAACTAGCCCCATTTTAGTTATTATCTGCGCTTAACCAAAACAAATAGCAAAACTTTCTATAAATTTTTTATTTTTCTTGCATTAACAAATGTCTGGACGCAATGAACAACCAAGGTGCTATTGTGGCAAACGTGCGATTTTGAAGGCATGTTGGTTAGATGGTAATGTTGGGCGCATATACTGGATATGTCAACAATTGTTTGGACGCAATGACGGAGACCAATGTATGTTTGAGGAATGGTATGATGAACCCATTAACCAGGAATACTACAAATCATGTTTGCAGTATATTTGGAATATGAACGGTGAATACCAACGCCAGATCTCTGAAATGCAACGAGAATTGCGGCAGTGCAGGAGAAACTAAAAGAGGCGGAAGAAGAGAAAAATAGGCTGGAAGAGAAATTTAAGTAGTTGGAGCAGAGAATAATAGGCGATATTGACTAAACAAACACATGTATGTGTTGAGTGTAGTATTTTATCTTTATATTTTTCGTGTCATGTATTTTCATTAGTTGTACTGAATTTAAATTATGTTAAGTTGCTATGTTTGTGTTTGTGTTATAGTATTAAAATAACGAAGAATCGGAGAAATAAAAACACAATGCTCATATAATATAAACAATAAAAATTATTGCTATTATTTACTCAATGTCATATGTACATAAAATAAAAAAATCAATGTGTCCCACATCCTGTATGCTTTAAAGCAGTCGTTGGCCTGAGGCGCATCCCATCCCGCCCGACTACACTATCAGGATCATCCTCATCATGTCGCCTCTTTATCGGAGGATGCGTTGCAGCATGATCGTCAGTAGGGCTTGCAGGCTCGGTAGAAGGGGCCGTCGGTCCAGTAGTAACCTACAGAATAATAAGATATTTTAGTATATGAAATATGTATTAGTAATGTACGTGTTAAGTCACATAAATTTAAATTGTCTTACTATGGTTTCGTCAGGCTCCTGAATATAATCATTCGTCGCAGCCATGTCAGTATCGCACAAGGTGGCCTCCGTGGTGGGCGAGGATGAGGTGTTAAAAAAATATTTAGATATTTATGACTAATCAACTAGATAAAAATAAATTTAAATAATAGTAATACAAACAAACTTGCGCCTGTGAAAGATCCTCAGCATCCCTCGATGATGAGCCATAACTCAGCCGATGCCCACTATCCACATCTCGTATCGGACGATCATCAGCAACGGTCGATGGGACAGAAAAATACTGATCTCACTCCTATCGCGTAATGGTCGTGCCCGCGATCAATAATGGAGCTGACGGGGTCACCTGCGAAGTCCCTGGAGTAAGCTAAAGGATGAATGATGGCATATCTCTAGGAGCATGGTCTGGCTCATGGTGGTCACCCAGCTGATCAACTCCAACATCCTCAACAGGTGCCTCAACGACCCCTTGCTGGGACCACCTCCTCACCGACCCCAATGACCTAGTGGGACACCCCTATCTCGTTGGACATCCCTACCTCTTTGGGCATGCCTGCCACGTCGACCACGTTTTGGCTCTACTGGTGGCCCACGATGGTACTGCTCTGGCGCCACATACTCAGCCTCCTATCCTAAGCGCTCATCATCTCGGGCTAGCCTCAATGTCCGGAAAGCCAGATCGGTAACATGCCGGCTATATTCGTGCAAAGCGGTTGCTCCCTCGCCGGTATGCTGCTGCATCTGCAGTCCCAACTGGTGGAACAGATGTAGGCCAATAGCCTACACATCATGTAAAATATAAATTACAGAACGCTAGGTTAACGTTATAAGTAAGTATACCAAATAACATACTAGTGCCTCATGCCTCTCGGCGTATGGAACGTACCGACCGCCAGTGCGATAAACGGGATTCTCGACGAAAAGTCGGGTAACTCTGCGGTACCAGCCCATATACTCATACTCACCATCCGTACGGTCAGGTGGAGGGGGTGGCAGAATCAGGTCATGCCGTTGGTCCCAAATATCGATAAGCGCCTCTAGCCATGCCACATATGTCTAGTCAACCCTGGAATAAGCATCCCGCTGGTAATGTGTCATATGCCAAGCGGGCGGTGGCGGTACAAGCTGCGGGCGACCAAACTGGCAAAGTACTCGCTCGGTGGCATGATGCTCGACAATATCGAGACACATCAACGGGACAGAAGAGCTCCACATAATTCGGCCGGTCGAGCAATAATCGGGCAAACCAGCTATTAGCTCGTCGTTGTATGGCCTTCAAATGAACTATTAAGTAAAAATCAGAAATGTGAGTATACGCAACACATATAAAGCCAGGCCAAGTAAACTTAGGTATACATTTACCTGTGCGCTCTCCAGCAAACCCAACAAATCCCTGTAATAGGGGAGATTATGTCGAGCCTCGTACTCCCGTCCATATTCTCGCCTATCGACCTACCTCCTAGCTAAAAGGAGAAATAGAGGTGGTGCATCCAGAGCTAAGGGTAGTAGGGGTGGCTAAAACTGCAGGAACCGTTCCCAGGTCCAAACCTAATATACAACGTGGATGTAAAATTTAAGGTATATTTTTACTAGGTATGTTATAATGAAGAGAGTATTCGACTATGTTTTCACCTGCAGCAGCGTCAAAAATCCTGCAACGTCTCGCTTGGTGCCTATGCTCGCCCGGCACATCTACCTGTACAAGTAATCGAGAACAGCAGCACCCCAGCTGTAATGATGTAAATCATCTAGCCGCTCAAGATGATGAAGAAATCTCAAGCTAACTAGGTTCCCCGAAGTGTTCGGGAACAAAACCCCTCCAAACATAAGCATCAGCAACAACCTCGTGTACCGATGAATATGAAGCTCCGGTGTATCATCTGTGATGTCAGCGTGCATCGCCTCCAAATGCTGTCGGACGGGCATCAACTGCAGACGACTAGCCCCAATCAATGCAGTCTCATCCGGTGGCTGGAAACCGGTGAGCCGCTGCAGCATCTCCAGGTACTGCAAACCGGTATACTCTCTGATGGCATTCAGCAAAGCAACAGGGTGTCCATCAACGGGCAGCCCATATAGGGCCTCCACGTCCTGAAGCGTGATAGTGGCCTCGCCAATGGACAGATAAAATGTGTGCGTCTCCGGTCACCACCGCTCTATCAGGGCCGTGATCAACGACCAATCCACCTCCAGCCGGCCGATCTCCACAATCCTATAAAAACCCGTATCCCGGAGGCGTCTGACTATACGGGGATGGAGAGGGTGGGCCCTAAGAAAGTCCCACAAATCGTCTACTCTCCTGACGTGGAACGTCTGGGCCAGTAACTGTCCCTCCCATATGTAGGATCACTTATGCTCCCCTTGTAGCAATAATAGCTCTAGCGTGGTAAGTCCGGGATGCAAAGGCGGAACCTCCATTTCGGCTACTGTAAACTGAACAATATTAATTACATTATTTTACTTTAATATGTTAGTTTTATTATTTTATATGTTTATTTGTTACTCACCTATTTTTGACTATAATAAAATTAAATAATTAATTTTTATAATTATACAAGATTTAATTATTAAATATTCACATATGGGTTCCAGGCTCGATATTTGATGCCCAATAGCACCAAGGTATCCTGAATTCTTGTGTTCATAATGAAATTTTTTTTCCGAATATTGTATATGTTAGTTTTATTATTTTATATGTTAGTTTTATTATTATATATTTTTGATTATGACTCACTTATTTTTGACTATAATAAAATTAAATAATTATTTTTCATAACTTTACAGGATTTAATTATTAAATATTCATATAACAATACTTAGTCCGGGAAATATTGTTGTTTTCTCATGTTATTTTCTTACGATCGTTGACTAGAATTGGACAAAGTTTGTATTTAAACTATCAGATTTTTGACGTATTTTTGGGTATAAGAGATACTTAAATAAATAATTTCAATAACTACAAGGATACTACGCTAAATGGCACTACATTTTGCTACGCTAAAGGGCACTACATTACAAATACGAGTACTATATTAGACCACAAGATACCACTACAGGGAACTAAACTAATAATTTATCTATTTTACTAGTCTTTTAGCAAATAAATAATCTAAAGCGGATAACAACAACAAATTAATTTAATAAAAAAATAATCACGAAAATACATATACCACAGTATAAAGTAACTTATTAATATTTTTTTTAACAACTAATAATAATTTTTCTATTTTACTAATTTTTTTAGCACACTAATACTATAGTCCGGATAAAAAATAACAAATTAGTTAAATCATAAAATATTCACAAAATAACATAGAGCACATTAAAAATAACTAATATGTATTTTTATATGTGTTTTAACAAAAACTAAATCGGAATAACTCGATTTAAGGTTTAAACGAGCAATCCACTACGAGATAACACCTTAGCTAGGGCGCAGGACCGAGAATCTATACTTTTTGTTGGGACCGGTGGGCTCCACTCGAGTATGTTTTCGTTGACAATGGGGGGACCGCTGTTTTTTTTGTTTTGGGGGGGAGAATTTCTAGTTTGGTGGGGAAGGGAAGGGGACGGGGAAGGGAAGGGGATAGATTTTTATGTGGGTATAGCGCTTTCTATTAAGACCCTATATTATAGCATCTTAATAAAAGGCGTTATACCTTCCCGCTCTTTTCAGGTTCAACTATAGCGCCCCTTAAAAGGGTGTTATATATTTTGGTTACTATATTTGTTTTTCACACATTTTGGTTCTTTGAGTCCAAAAGAACCACATTTTGATTTCGGACTCTTGAAATCCTTAACTCTCTTAGGACAATGACAATCAGTACAATTCTTAATCCATGTATGTGAATAGGAGTAGTTGTTTACGGAATAGGATGGAGTGCTGTTAGTTTGACTAGTTGAACAGGTGCAATTACCTCTTCATCTTTTAGCCTATTTGGCCAAGCTGGAGAAATCAACTTATTTTGAGAAGTGCTTTTTTCAAAAATATTTTTGAAAAAAGTATTTTTGTAGAAAAATAGTTTGTGTTTGGCTAATCACTCTGAAAAGCACTTTTGAGCAATAATTTATGTTTGGCCAAGCTTTTCAGAAAGTGCTTTTAAGTATCAAATTACGAATAAGGACGTGAATAAATTTGCTTAATAGTTAATATTATAAGTAAATAAATAATCTTAAAAATTTATTATTACAGGCAATAATTAAATTTTTTTATTTTATTTAAGTAAAATATGAAGATAAAATTTAAAAGTACTTAATTCTTGTAATAAAAGTTAAATATATTAAAAATTATTCAACAAATATAAAAGCATTCACCCCTAAAGTCACTATATATTAGAAAGCTATCCTAAAAATAATAAGAAATATTTATATATTAATATCCTAAGTATTAGGTTTAACGGTTATTTTGGTATATACTATATTTTGTTAAGGGTATTTTTCGTAAGAAGAAAAGTCAAAACTGCTTATGCTTCTACTTTTGGGAAGAAGCAACTTTTTACTGCTTCTCAGAAACTGCTTCTGCTTCTTCCCAAAAGCACTTTTTTTCTCCAAAAAAGCTTGGTCAAACACCTCAAGTTAGGGAAAAAAGTGCTTTTGAGAAAAAAAGTATATTTTCCCTTTTGAAAAACTTGGCCAAACATGCTAGTTCTCTCTTGGCTAAAATCCCTTTTATGAATGTCCCCACACGGCAAATAGATATTGACCGGTGAATACTACTGTTCAAATTAAACCAATTTAACCACAACCAAAAGATAGAGATGCATGCTGAAGTTCTTCGTTCACTTAGTGCATATACAAAAGTAAATCGGTAAAGGACCAAATATACCCTTGAACTATGAGAAAAGGTTTAAATATACCCCTCGTTATACTTTGTGTTCAAATATATTCCTACTGTAATAGTATTGGTTCAAATATAACCCTCTTCCGTTAAGTTTGTCCAATATGGAGCCCGCGAGGTCGAGGCTCGATAGGGATCTGTTGGATTTACCTGAAGATGATCACGTAAATATATGACTAAGCTTGTCTGATAATGCTTGATCTGTCTTGCGTTTACTCACGATTCTTGCATTTAATAAATAGTTCATATGGAGGCCATACAACGACGAGCTCATCGCCAGATTGCCAGATTATTGGCTTCTCTTGCTGCTTACACATTGAGAGATGCCCGAGAGTATGCGCGATTAGGTTTTGAGGCTGTGTATGTGCCGCCAGAGGATTACCATCATGGCCAGGCGTGCCCCCAGCATGTGATAGACATGCCAGACGTGTCCGAGAGGAATGGGTGGCCTACGTGGTCATGGCGGTCGGCGAGGACGGAGTCCTCAGCAAGGAGGAGTTAAGCCACCCGTGAAGGATATTAGATATGATCAGCCGGGTGACTATGTAGAGCCACACGTAGGTCATGATGATATGCCATCATTCAGCCTTCAACTGTCACCGGGGACTTCACAATTGACCCCGTCAGCTCCAGTGTTGATCGCGGGCACCGCCATTACAGCATATGATTGGGATCAGTATTTTCTTGGTATTACAGAGAAATCGATGGTTGCTGAGGATCGTCCGGTGCGAGATGTGCATAGTGGTAGATGATTGAATTATGTCTCTTCATCTAGGGATGCTGAGGATACTCCAGGCACAGAGAGGGAGACTCATATCTGGTGGAGACGTCACAGCCTTCATCGGAGTTCCCCGCAGAACATTGTATGTCTACTCAGACGCAGGTTTGTTTGTATTACTATTACTTTAATTTTTTTTTTATCTTAATTATTAGTCAGTAATATCTAAATTGTTTAGATATTTATTAAAGATTTCGCCATCACCTATCACGGAGGCCACGGTATGTGATACTCAATGCCGGAGACGCGTGATCTTATTCAGGAGCCAGGTGAGATATTGGTTTGAATATTAATTTTTTTTAACTATTATGTTAGTATCCTATATTTCATATACTAAAATATCTTATTATTTTGTAGGTTACTGATGGCCCAACGGCCGCTTCTACTAATTCTGCTAGCTTTCTTGATGATCATGCTGCAGCGCATCCTCAGATAAAGAGGCGACGGGATAAGGATGATACTGATAGCGCAGCCGGTCGGGATGGTATGTGTCTCAGGCCAACCAATGCTTTAAAGCATACATGTTGTGGGACACATTGATATGTATTTTTATTTGTATGTATGACATTAAAAAAAATGTTAATAATATTGATGTTTTACATTATAAGTGCATGTGTTTATAATAAAAGGGCACATAGGAATCGTACACTCTGGGTCTAACGGTAGGTGGAGTCTGCATATATGAAGCATTCTCCTTTGTGGCATCATGCTCCCTCGTCAAATCAGGTTGCTCATTCTCATTCTCATCAACAAAGCGCGGTTCCTCATCATCATCGCCCTCATCATGGAAGGGTGTATCATCTCTAGACTCATCAACGTTGTTATCATAATCACTATCATCTTCCTCACTTTGTGCATCTGCCAGATTCTGATTAAATATATCGTCTTCGGGCAACTGAGTAAGGACATGACCATCATGCTACTCGTTATCACTGCACAACCAATAAAATAATGAGTTTTTCAAAGCCATCCCAACATAATAAATTGACTTTATCTCTTAACTTACAATTCATAATCTGTAGATAGCCCATGATGCACATTATCGAGTTGTTGATGACTCGCGGATGGACCGACATGATCCAAACCTCCAAAATTAGGTATATTCCAACTGTTGGATGGTTCATAACTTGTAAAATTTATATCTGGTTTGTACCTCCTTTGGAAGATATTAGTGTTAGTACAAATATGATACATAAAAAAAATAATCAAACCCTCAACAAGGAAAATTAAAATTTATCACTCGGCGTGTGAATTATGTAAACTTGGGAAAAAATTATGTCATCGCTCCTCATTCGCCCATGGAGATAACTTTAGATCTGGCCAGACTCTTTCAAATAGCTCCAAAAACACCACCAGATGATTGAGGGTTATCCCTATTTTGCGGAACCTCAATATTGTTGACATCTTCAAACTTGATGTACATTTTCAGTATTTTTATCACAAGAAGTTCTCGATGTTCATCCGGAGTCCTCAAATTTTTTTATAGAGTTTCATTGTCTTTGATGTTAAACTCAGCATAAAAAGCAACCCCTTGCGGAGTAAGTGAATAAGGATATCTTCTGGTTACCTTGATATTAACCGAATGTTTACTCACACTTATTCTTTTACAAATCAAAGGTACCAATCTATCATACTCTAATCTGAGTGGCAATTTAACAATACTCTGTGGAGAACAATTATAGTGTACTAAGTTATTCTCCACGACAACCTCAGCCCCCAATATAATGCAACCTTAATTTTTCGCTCTTCAGCCATTCTGGCAAAAAGCGAAAAAAACTGAGTAAGCAAATATTTTGTAATAAGTAAGCAAAATACAAAGTATGCTGAAAAATGAATTTTTCAGAATGAATTTTTTAATAAGGAATGTTGGTCCTTAAGTAAACAAATATTTAGTGCGGGGTACAATAATTAATGGGTATATGACATGTATTATATACGTTGTATGTATAGCGCATATAAAACATATGTTATACCAACTATTTATTGTGGGTCGAATAAATAACAGGGCATAACACATGTAATTCATGTGTTATGCATTAACATTAACGGAGAAACGTTAGCTTTTGCGCTCCCATAAAACATATGGTTTGCTGCAGAATCAAATAGGGCCCTGAATTATAGATGTATGTAAATGTAATAGACTCATTATTGGAGAGAGGTAGAAATAGGCATAAACTACGGTCTAATTAATACATTAATAACTCTTCTACATACACAGGATAACTTAGAGTTATCATCCTTTTCTTTTTTGTTTAAGATAAGATTAAAGAAGAGTAGCATAAATAGATTCCTTTGGCTATATCTGGTGCTCCCCACGAGGTAACAATTGACACTTATCCTAAAGTTCAATTTTATGTATCCGGTGAAAACCATCAATATCATGCGTACTGCATTCAACTCAACCACTTTTTAAATTGGATTTATGTGTAAGAAAAATTACTGTCTTATATTCTAACATGTAATAGTAATTAGTTATTATTATTTTCATCAAACTTAAAGCAATTTGATTATGTAAATATATTTTACACGATCAGTACACAAAACAAATACTTTTTTAATTAATTAAACTTTGTTTTAGTAAATCGAAAACACCAACACAATGTCCCAACTTTTGTTACTACTGCAAATGCAAATTACGAACTGGCTTTGCTAAACAGCAGTGATCCCTAGGATACTTTCTTTAATGTATTTATTTAAGGCTGAATTAAGGAGCACCTTAGATTGGGAAAAGTTCCACCTTATCAACTTTGATAGATAAATCACTTTAATTGGGTGGTCATGCACATAAAGTAATCAATCTAACTTTAATTGGGTGTTTGCATTTATTAACATGCCATAACAAGTCATACCCTAAGGAGCGCTGATTTGACAATATACAATATATTTATACCTTTCTATAATATTTCTATATAATAAACTTCACTATAAAAAAAAAATTTGGAACTAATATTTATATTATGTTATAATATATGTTCTCTATAATAACACTTCGCTATAACATCTAAAAATATTCGGAATAAACGACGATAATATAAAGAAATTTTATGGTAAAAGGCGGAACTCACCCAATAATCCAACTAAAGATAATATTTTATTAGTCATTAAAGTGGTACCAAAAACTATTCATTTGAAATACTAATTATTTATACTTACCCCACATAGGATTCTCTTACAGTACATTTCCATTATCTGTTTGTCTTTTAATTACCAGTGAAGCATTACGAGTAAAAGTTGGAGTTGCCAATATAGAATTCAGGTGTTGTAGGGACATGTTAAGGTGGGACCCACAAGAATAAAGAGGCTATTTTTATTTGTAGAAGAGTGCTAGTAAAAGTACTTGCGAGCCAAGGAAAGCTACCCTTCTATTTTATTTTATGATTTTTTTAGTTCGTTTAAAAGAATTATACGAGTATTTTTTATATTTGGAGATTTTCTTTTCTTTTTAATGACATACTTTTATTCTTATAAGAATATTACTCCTTTATGTGAACCTATTTCCTTTTTGGTCTGTTCAAAAAAGAATGATCAATTTTTAAATTTGGAAAGAATTTGGCTTAAATATACAACTCTACCTTAATGAAAAGCTTTTATAACCACATAATTATTATTTTTTTCTTTCTGAAATTCTATAATGAGACGTAAGGAGTATAACTTAGCAGCAGTAAAAGAGATGATTCAATTTTTGACGTAAGTCAATTAATTTGGTGAAGCATCCGTGCAGCATCTCTGAGCCATGAAAAAGATTTTACCTTTGTTTAGATGTATTCGGCGACTTCTGTAATTTTCCTCGGTTTGCATTTTCCTATTCTTAAAATCCACGTGCGTCTGCTTGTTTATGTAGGAAAACGAGAGTTGAAAAAAAAAAATATGAAGAAATAAGAAATTAGGAGTGGTTACTTATTAAAAAAAAAAAGAAGAAAAAAGTTAACCTACATTTTCATATTTGAACCAGTTTGCTAATAGAATCAAGGAAAAACAGAGAGCAAGAAGCTTACTAATTGAAATGCAATTTCTTATTTCTGAATCAGTTTACATGTTAGAAACAAGGATAAAAGAAGTAAAAACTCTTGCAAGTTGAGATAGAGTATCAATTTAATAGTCTGTTCGGCTAAAAAGTGTTTCTTTTAGTAAATGAAGTTATGAAGGGGTTTGACTAAATTTTTAAAACAAAAAACTTAATTTTGAATAAAAGTAGAAACGGTTTTGAAAAAATAAAAAAAAAATAATTTCTTCCAAAAAGTATTTTTTTTAAAAATACTTTTGAAAAAAATATATTTAAAAGTTTGGTTAAATAATAATTGTTGTTCAAAAATATTTTTTAAATTAATTAGTCAAATACAAATCCTTATCAAAATTACTTTTTTAAGAGCACTTTCGAAAAAAAACACTTGTCAAAATAAACTAATTTTTCCAGGCCAAACATGCTATAAATCAGTTTACATATTTTAAACAGGGAAAACAGAAGTAAAAAGTCTAGCAAATTGAGATACATAGTTCTGAGCCAGTTTACATATAGAAACAAGAATAACAGAAAGTAAAAAGTCTAGGAAAACAGAAAGCAAAAAATTTTGCAAATTGTGATACATCTTTTGAAACAGTTCACATATAGAAACAAGAAGAATAGAAAGCAAAGGGTATTGCAAATTCAGACGCATTTCATACAAGGAAAGAACACACTGTAGTAAAGAGACTTGCAGCTTGAGATTTATCATTGGATAAAAAGAACTACACACTACAACTAGCTATTTTGTAGAACCCATATCTAGTTTGTATATTACATTATCACCACAACTCAAACCTAATTCCTAACCTAATAAAAAACATAACAAACTTAAAAAAGAAATAGAAAAATACAAGAAGCAAAAGGGCCACTTTTAAGTTCCATTTTGGTTTTGGCCCTTTACTAATACTCCAGTTGTTGCCTTAATTAGCTCTCTCCACATGGCGTATAAATACAGATTCAAGATCAGGCGGATTAAAGAACTCCCTAACACTATTATAATGACACGTGGATTTTGGCCGGCGTTTCATCGGCGCCGGCGGGCATGGTAGTCTTTCCGGTATCCTTGAATCTCTCGTCGTCGGAGTTGTTGAACATTCTTCTTCATCTTCAGAATCCTCTCTTGGCTTCGTAGAAATTGATCTCAAAGGTGTTAGAATTGTAATTCCAGCAATTACCCACTTTTTGCTCTCTTCTTTGCTTCCTTCCACTTGGTGGTTCTTTGAAAATCCCATGTTTTAACAAAACCCCACAACTCAGAAGATCTAAATTAACTAAAAAGACCCTAACTTTGTAAATAAATTAAGAAAATTTTGGGGAACAAAGATAACTTTTTAAATTCTTGGAAACAAAGATTCTGTAATATGGAACATATCAAAGGACCAAAAAATATAGATTTTTGGCTTAAAGGAAATAGGAATTAAGAGAACAAGAAGAATGAACCAAAAGGGTCTTTCTTGTTTTTCAGATTCTAAGAATTTTTGCAGTCAAGAAGAGAGAAAAAGGGGTGGAAATGAAAAGACTTTGAATGAAAGAAAAGGGGGAAATGGCGCTAAATGAAGGGGAAAGTTAGAGGAAATTGTTTTGGAGAGAGGGGAAATTGAAGGAAATAGAGAAAATATGAGAGCGAGAGATACGTAAAGAATCTTTAGTATTAATATTATGAGAAATATTTTTTGAGGAGAGGGGACAGAAAATAAAAAGAGTGGGCTACCCGTGGAATTTCGGGCAGTGGGCAACTGAGAATTTAGATTTTTGGCGCCAGTTTTTTGGTGTCTAGAAGAGCAACGGCTCTCTTTCCCGCCATGTTAGATTCTTAGTTTCCCATTTTACCCCTCTTTAGGTGGGTTGCCACAGCGGCCCAAACCCATTCGTGCTGAAGCCCCTCAAAAGACCCTTTTAGATGGAAGAATTAATTAAAATTGCGGCACATGAAATCGCTTAAACTAAAATTATCTGGCAGAACATAGCAAATCATATAATATATATATATATATATATATATATATATATATATATATATATATATATATATATATATATATATAAAATTAAGTATTAACTAAATATAATTTTTATATATTGTCAAAAAAAATAAACAATAAATTTAATCAACTATTTATATAAAGACCCCTTTTAGGTTACACCGCACGTTGGTGTCGTTTTACATGCTTAAGTTAAATCTGCGAATTAATTTAGACACTAATTAACATTGATTTATAACTTAAAAAATTAATATTGTGGTATTAACAAAGTAAACTACGTTGATAATGTAAGAATCTTTTAAGACATAAATGCTTTTTCACAACATATAGAAAATGGTAAAATAAGAAAATTAAACCAGCTTATTAGTGTGGATTGTGGATAGGTGAAAAAGACTGTCAGTGGTATATAACAAAAAATATATTTAAATAGAAAAATTGATCGGCTATCTTTAACAAAACCTTCTTTAATATGTTCAGTTAGTTCAAGCACTGATGGTTTTCATCCACTTAAAAGTAAATAAACTGAGGCTGATATGATTTATTGTCCTTATGTTTAAAAAATAAATAGTTCTTCAAAATGCTCTTTTGAATTATGTCAAGTCAAGTTCACAATTTGGTTTGAAAATAATTTCCGATCCTTACATTTATATAAGTTTGATAGTCAATTTGAAACTCGATAATAGTTTTAATGAGTCACTTCAGATGTTCGTACCCAATTATAAGTTGACAAGCTTTTCTTTAATTTGAAATTCAAATACTATAGATTTTTTTTAAAAACATTAGCTAAAATATTGTCCAAACGCGAGTGTCAGTTCAGCCTTGGATACCCTTCTATTCTTTGGATCACATAGCTGTTTTCTCACTATCGGGCCCACAAGCCCGTATTATCGCCCACACTTATTGACCGCATAATCCTAAATGAATAATCAAGCTTATCGTTATCCTTTTCGTTTAATTTATTCTACTCCTAATCAACAAAATTAATGTAAACAAGTTGTTAAACACTTAATGACTATTACTGAAATTAATCAAGTCTTACTAGGAGATAATATAAAATAAAATAAACAGGATATTCTTGAGATATCCCCTGTCTAATTAATTTCCATGTTCGCTCCCCAGACATATGCATATAGGACATATTCATATTTTAATAGACGTTGTTGTGTAAGGACGAGACTGAATATAAGAATAACTATCACCAAAGCATATTCTAGTGCAATTACGGGAGTTTTCTACACAATAAATTTGAGTTTAATTCTCAACTATCTCCATTTATCATTTTATCTTATCTTTTTCTTGTCTCTTTTACGAACTGCAAGTCAAAAACTTTCTAATATCAAAGAGGAGAAAAGGTCCATTAGAGGTATAGCGAAAGCTTAAAGTACAAGTATATATAAAGACTAATCGTATCAAGTCGGAACAAACCAAAACCATCCATATAAGTGAACGTGACACTTGGCACTAACGTCATTTTCTGAACTAGACATCGTGCATTTATACTTTTGTAAGATGTTTGGTTCTAGTCAGGGGACAAAGGTCTAAGAACTACATGGTTTTCTTCTTATGTGAAATGTCTTTGTTGTGATATATTTATATTCACTTTTCATTCAGGTTATGCCTTACCTTTAACTTGATCGATCAAAGCAATGAAACGTCTGTGTTTTCTTCTTATTCTTGTTTCTTTTCCTCATAGCTAGGGAAGTGTTGTAGGAAACAAAGAATGATAAAAGCACAAGCATCTGAATAAATATACTACTTTGCTTACGTTGTTCTTGATCCATCAAAAGGAGCAGCCTGAAAGAAGACAAACAATATTTTCATATTTGGTCGGTTTGATTGAGACTATCGATATATCTGAGTTGTTTAAATTTAAAAAGTTACTACTTTTGCAGATTTTGTGATGTCGAGGAAGAGGCAAACTCGAAAATAAAACAGATAAAGAACACCAACGTGGAAAACCCTTCAAATCGAAGGTAAAAACCACGGGATCACAAAGATCTAAAAAGCTCCGCTATAATAATAAGAGGGTTACAAAAGTTCTCCAAATTGGCTACACAACAAGTGCCAAACACGGAGCAACAATAGCAACAAGAGCAACAACAAATCAATTGAAAAAAAAGGAGAATCCACAAAAATAAAGCTGTTGTTCGAGGCTCGAAATCAGATGCTACGGGCCTCCAAATCCGATTTGAAGTTGGCTGGTCGGAATTAAAATCTGCAGCAAAGCGGATACTTTTCTTCTCTCTTCTCTCTTGATGAAAGCTCTCTCAAAAACCACTCTTATATGCTTAAGTCTTTCAAAGGCTTGTACCAATGAGCATAGAATAATTCTTCAAGGTTGTCCTATTTATAGATAATGAGTGGTGCTTTCTCTTAAAGCAAAACCAACTCTAAATAGGAATAAAAACTGAATCCAATTCCAAATAGGAATGGAAACTAAAAAAGAATAGGATTAGACCATTGGGCCTTTGGCTGGACAACACGGGCATGTGCCCAACAAACTCCCCCTCCAGCCAAGGGGCCAAATGTGTTTTCAAGTAGAGGAACTATTGACAGGCTTCATGCCTGCCAATTTTCTGCAAAATTCATGTTTATGTGCAACCACCGCCTTTGTCAGCATATCCGAAGAATTTTTATCAGTGTGTATCTTCTCAACCTCTAAATATAGACTTGCAGTGAAGCCTAGAACCACACGAATAGAAGACATATTCACAACATGGGAGAAAATTTCATCAAAGTCAACTCCCTTCTTCTTGCCAAAACCTTTAACAACTAACCTCGCCTTGTATCTAGGCACAAAGGTATAGTTATCTTGCTTTATTCTGAATATCCATTTGTTAGATAAAGCTCTCTTACCTTTTGGAAATTTCACTAACTCATATGTACAATTCTCATGGAGTGACTTCATCTCATATTCCATGGCTTCAATCCACTAATCTTTGTGAGTATCTTGCATGGCTTCATCATAATTCTCAGGTTTTCCCATGTCAGTCAAAAGTACATGCTCATCAGGAGGATAACGCATGAATTTTTGTTTCTTCCTTGTAGATCTTCTAATAGAGGTTTCAGGAGCATTCGAAGTAGTTACCTGAGCAGGAATTGGTTGCTGATCAAACACAACTTCATCAACTAGAGCATCCATAATATCTACACCATGATGATCATTTTGATCTTGATTACTATCTTCATTATTGTCTTGGGTTCCTTCATGTACAATAGGTGCCTTAGCAATAGAAACTGGATCAATATCAACTAAGCTCTCATTATTCTGAGAATCTATCTTCTCAGCTTTGTCAATATCTTCAATAGTCTGGTCTTCAAAGAATATTGTATCACGACTTCTAATAAGTTTACTGTCAACTGAATCGTAAAAATGATATCCAAACTCATTTTGACTATAACCGATAAAGATGCACTGCTTAGTTTTCATATCCAGTTTCGATCTGTCATCTTTAGGAACATGCACACAAGCTTTATACCCAAAAACTCTTAGGTGATCATAAGAAATATTTTTGGCAAACCAAACTCTGTCTGGGACATCACCATTCAAAGCAACAGCAGGAGACAAATTGATAACATAGGCAACATTGTTAAGTGCTTCCGCCCAAAACGTATTTGGAAGTTTAGCTTCTAAAAGCAAGCATCTAACTCTCTCAACTATAGTTTTATTCATCCTCTCTGCCAAACCATTCAATTGAGGCGTCTTGGGCGGAGTAATCTGTTGACGAATTCCTTGTTCCTTGCAATAGTTATCAAATGGACCATAATATTCACCACCATTGTCAATGCAAATACATTTTAATTTCTTTCTCGTTTGTCTCTCAGCTAAGGCCTGAAATTGCTTAAACACTCCAAGTGCTTGATCTTTAGATTTCAAAGGATACACCCATAGCTTACGAGAATGATCACCAATAAATGTCACAAAGTAAAGTGCATCACCTTTTGACTTTACTTTAAAAGGACCACACAAATCAGAGTGCATTAGCTCCAATAAATCGGGCTTTCTTGAGGGAGGATGGCTATGAAAGGAAACCCTTTTCTGTTTGTCAGTTAAACAATGGATACACCTTTTCATCTTTGCTTGTTTCACTCCAGAAAGCAAACTTTTCTTAGCCAAACACGTAATCCCTCTCTCGCTCATATGAATCAATCTTCTGTACCACAATTCTGATAAAGTGTCATTTTCCACCAGATTTATGGAGTCATTAAGAATACAGCCCTGTGTCACATATAAATGACCAGACTTGACTCATCGAGCCACTACTAACGAGCCCTTGGTAAGCTTTCATTGGCCATTAAAAAGGGCATTATGGTAACCTTCATCGTCTAATCTTCCTGCGGAGATCAAATTGAAAGGAAAGTCTAGAGCATGCTTGACATCTTGAAGAACTAACGTTGAACCATTATTAGTTTTCAAATAAACTGTACCAATACCAAACACCTTAACTTCACTGGCATTGCCCATCTTTAACACTCCAGAATCAACAAGAGTATAAGATGAGAAAAAATCTTTTCTTTGTGTGACATGTGAGGTAGCTCCAGAATCTACTATCCAGCTCGTCTCATGGGATACCAAATTGATGACATTTTCATCATAAGCAAAAAGAATGTCATCTCGAACAATAGCAGCAACATTGTTCTCGTTATTTTCAACTTTCTTTCCTTCTCTAATGTCTTGCAACCACTTGTGGCAAAACCTTTTGATGTGTCCTTTCTTGCCACAGTGGTTGCATATAATATTATGGTATTTGGACCTTGACTTACTTCTACTTTTACCTCTATTCCTCGAGCCTCTTGTTCTATCTCTCCCCGGGTCTTATGTAACCAAGATATCTGCTTGTGAGGATGAACCCTGAGATTTCTCCTTACTTCCTCATTCAACACACCACTCTTGGCATATTCCATGGTCACCTTACCTCCGGGAGCTGAATTTATCAAAAAAACACGAAGAGTTTCTCAAGAGTCTGGCAGAGTATTAAGAAGCCAAAGTCCTTGTATCTCATCATCAAAATTAACTCCCATTCCAAACAGCTGATCAAGGACGCGCTGAAATGGGTGATTAAGGATAGGGCTGCCTTCCTTGTATTTAAAGGTCATTAATTGCTTTAGCAGGAACAACTTGTTGTTCCCAATTTTTGAAGCATAAAGAGTCTTTAGCTTTTCCTACAATGATCTCGCATGTGTCTCGTTTACAATATGGTTGCGAACATTATCTTCAACCCATTGTCGTATATATCCACATACTTGTTGGTGCTCGAAATCCCAGTCTTCATCAGATATATTGTCGAGTTTATGAGCTGCAAAAACGGGTAGATGCATCTTCTTCATGAACAATAAATCTTTCATCTTGCTTCTCCAAATATTATAATTTCTCCTATTTAAATATACCATCTTGTTCATATTCGCCTCCATTCTATAGCAACTTAGATAAATAACCTGGCTCTGATACCACTGTTATATCGAGGAAGAGGCAAACCCGAAAATAAAGAAGATAAAGAACACCAACGTGGAAAACCCTTCAAATCGAAGGTAAAAACCACGGGATCACAAAGATCCAAAAAGCTCTACAATAATAATAAGAGAGTTACAAAAGTTCTCCAAATTATCTACATAACAAGTGCCAAACACGGAGTAACAATAGCAACAACAAATCAATTGAAAAAGGAGGAGAATCTACAAAAATGAAGCTATTGTTCGAGTCTCTAAATCAGATGCTACGGCCTCCAAATCTGATCTTTACCGTTCAAATCAAAGATCAAGATGTTACGAAGGCTCAGACAAAATTTCAGCCCGATCCAACGGTTAACGAATCAAAAATATGATTTGAAGTTGGCTGGTCGGAATTAAAATCTGCAGCAAAACGAATACTTTTCTTCTATCTCCTCTCTTGATGAAAGCTCTCTCAAAAACGACTCTTATATGCTTAAGTCTTTTAAAGGCTTGTACCAATGAGCATAGAATAATTCTCCAAGGTTGTCATATTTATAGATAATGAGTGGTGCTTTCTCTTAAAGCAAAACCAATTTTAAATAGGAATAAAAACCGAATCCAATTTCAAATAGGAATAGAAACCAAAAGAGAATAGTATTAGGTCATTGGGCCTTTGGTTGGACAACAGGGGCCAAAAGAAGCAAAAGAGAATACATGCCATGACAAATCACCTATTCTCCTTTCTGCACATTGATCGTGGTCCTTTATATTATGAATGTTTCTTTAAATCTTAGTCGTTTGATTTATATTCATGTAAATGTGATCAAAGCATGCACGGATGAAAAAAATCAAAGCACGTTCGAGAATTAATATAAAAAGTTTTCCTCGTGGACATGTGACATGGCCCTTCTGACTTTCCGCTATGTACACGTCATCAAGGTGCTGGTTTTTTTTTTAATTTTGTTTATGAAGTAGCGAAAAGAGAAATATTGTAATTGTAATTAATAAGATGTTTTTTATTGTAAAGTAGCATTTCACCGGGTGAAAAATACTTCATTGCAGGGTCTTTGCTTCTATTGAAGAAACTGTTGAGGTTTTGTTTTTAAGATGAAATATTCTTAAAATGAGGGTGAATGGGAAATGGAGGAAAAATAAAATTTTGAGTAAAATTTTAAGTTTTCCCCTCTTGACAATGAGACATTGTCCCATATTGGAAGAGGAAGACATTTTTGGTGGGTATATATATAATTGCTCTTCTTGTAGCTCTTAATGGGTATATATGAAACGAGTTTTGGGATATTTAGAACATATCCAGAACTTTGAATTGCACTACAGTAATTTCCCTGCGGTGATTGAGGGATACTGTGATGCAAATTGGATCACCGGTTCAACTGATTCTAAGTCCACGAGTGGATATGTATTCATTATTGGTGGAGGAGCGGTATCTTGGAAGTCGTCCAAACAAACATGTATTGCCCGCTCTACAATGGAGGCTGAATTCATAGCCTTAGATAAAGCCGGTGAAGAAGCTGAATGGCTCCGGAATTTCTTGGAAGACATTCCATTTTGGCCCAAACCGTTGGCATCAATATGCATACATTGTGATAGTCAAGCGGCAATTGGAAGGGCTGGGAGCGTTATGTATAACGGTAAATCTCGTCATATACGACGAAGACATAAAACCGTTAGGCAATTACTCTCTAGAGGAATTATCACGAATGACTATGTAAAGTCAAGTGATAATGTGTCGGATCCACTTACAAAAGGCCTAACTAGAGAGGTAGTTGAGAAATCATCAAGGGGAATGGGGCTATGGCCGAGAACAAGTCATTGTGGCGGTAACTCTACCTAGAAGACTGGAGATCCCAAGATCTAGGTTCAAGGAGATCAAACATAGTCATTAATGACGGTTCAACATTGTCAAATAAAATTTTAGTCCGTTCTCGTGATGAGACAATGTTCAGTACCAAGGATAAAGCATTAAGGCTTTTTAATGATTTCTAAATTTGATACGGGGTATATCAAATAGTGTATCTACAGGATGACACGTTTAGGAATCACCTATGTAAGTGTGAAGTGTTAGCCGCTTCAAGGAGAACTTTGTAAGGCCAGTTCTCTACGTACTTATGAAACCAGGCGGTGTTCATGGCTGAAACGAACACAACAATGAGAACCAAAGACGGTTAAGGGTTGATTGTGTGACTTATGGTTGTCTAGGTATACACCAAAGATCGACGGTTCAAAGATATCAAATCTACCGATTGACCGAGTATATCCGACATAAGTTTACTACGGAAAGTTCAAAGGGAAACCTACTTATCCAGATGCGATTAATCCTTACTTGTAAATCACACAGTTTTTCCATGCATACTTCCGTGATATAGCCATTCCCCATTCATGTGGGGGATTGTTGAGGTTTTGTTTTTAAGATGAAATATTCTTAAAATGAAGGTGAATGGGAAATGGAGGGAAAATGAAATTTTGAGTAAAATTTTAAGTTTCCCCCTCTTGACAATGAGACATTGTCCCATATTTGAAGAGGAAGACATTTTTGGTGGGTATATATATAATTGCTCTTCTTGTAACTCTTAAAGAGTTAAGAAGAAAGCAAGCCTCGCGCCGTCATCGTCGTCGCTAGCTCGGCTCGGCTTCGGCTACGGCTACGGCTTCGGCTTCGGCTTCGGCTTCGGCTTCGGATTTGGATTTGGATTTGGATTTGGTCAAATGATCGATTGATTGATTAATTTTTTGGACCAAATTTATTTGTTAATAGTAAATATTAACATAAGATTATTCGCATTTGTAACGGATATTTTCCAATCCGTGTATTGACCATTTGGCAGCCGCCTAATGCTCTTCCCACCATGAATGTGCTTGCTCCACAAACATGAAGTGCTTGCTCCACAAACAAGCTAATGCTTGCTCCACCATGGAGGGTGGACGTTTGGTCTTCTTCAACGCTGGCTGCTATATATATGTGCAGCAGATGTGTTGAAGAAAGACACTCAACACACAACACACAATTCGCTCAACAAATTGGCTATACATTGCACTCCTTCCTCTCAGCATTTCCATACGATTTTTTGAGTTTCTACTCCTTCGTCCTGCATTGTTTTTAACTTCAAACAAAGAAACTGTAAGTGTGATTTGCTACTGAACTTTGTGTTCGCTGAAACACTGGGGTTTGAAGTACCGCTACACCAGTGTGTTATTCGTTCTATCCTGGAAAGAAATAATCCATTACCTTGGGTACTAGGAGGGGATTAAATTCCTTAAGGAAACACTGTGAATTCAGTGGGCTCGAATTTATTACTGTTTCATAACGTTAACTTATATTTTGCAGAATTATTATTTACAAGTACAGCAATATTGGCGGGGTTAACAATCTTAAGGAATTTATTATTTATTTGTGTTATTCTTATTATTCTGCAAACTAAAACCTTTGTGGTTTGTGTACTCCCGTTTTGGAGAGTTAAGCCTTCGTGGCGTTTTATTGGATATTAAAATCTATGTGATTTTTACTCCAGTTTGAAAACGTGTATTAAACATTTGTTTGTGTCATTCTTTGACAGAAAAAATGATGACTGAAAGCGAAAACCAAGCTGTTCCGATAGTAACTGCCAACGCATCGACAAGCCGAACACCGGCGTTGGCACCGACAGAAAAACCCAAAAAATTTTCCGTGAATGATTTCAAGCGCTGGCAGCAGAAGATGTTCTTCTATCTAACTACGTTATGTCTACAGAAGTTCATCAAGGAAGATGTTCCTGATCTGCCAGATAAAACTCCAGAGAATGAACGCTTTCTCGTGATTGAAGCGTGGAAGCATTCTGATTTTTTATGCAAGAATTATATTCTTAGCGGACTGGATGATAATCTGTATAATGTATACAGTAGCATGGAGACGTCAAAAGAATTGTGGAATGCGCTTGAAAAGAAATATAAAACTGAAGATGCCGGGATGAAGAAATTCGTTGCCGCAAAATTTTTGGACTACAAAATGGTAGATAGCAAGTCTGTTATTACCCAAGTCCAGGAATTGCAAGTGATTATTCATGATCTACTTGCTGAAGGTCTTGTCATCAACGAAGCATTCCAAGTAGCAGCAATGATTGAGAAGTTGCCTCCGTTGTGGAAGGACTTCAAAAATTATTTGAAACACAAACGAAAGGAAATGTCCCTTGAAGATCTCATTGTTCGGTTGAGAATCGAAGAGGACAATAAAGCTGCTGAAAGGAGAGGCCGTGGAAATTCAACAATAATGGGAGCAAATATTGTTGAAGCTTACAAAAAGAGGAAGAAGGCTTCTGGTCCGAAATACAACCCAAGCAAGAAGCGGTTCAGTGGAAACTACTACAACTGTGGAAAAACTGGACACAAGTCTACGGAGTGTCGTGCTCCGAAGAAAGACAAGAAAAGAGGTCAAGCAAACATGGTAGTAAACCATGATGATGTTGATAACTTGTGTGCCATGCTTTCTGAATGTAACTTGGTGGGAAATCCTAAACTGTGGTGGTTTGATTCAGGAGCCACTCGCCATGTTTGTGCAGTTAGAGAGGCTTTTGCTACTTATGCTCTTGCTGAACCCGGAGAGACAGTTTATATGGGAAATGCTTCAACAGCAAAAGTTGAAGGATATGGGAAGATATTTCTGAAAATGACTTCTGGCAAGGTCATGACTTTGAACAATGTCCTTCATGTTCCCGAAATGAGAAAGAATTTAGTCTCTACTGGACTTCTTGTTAAGCACGGTTTTAAGTGCGTTTTTGTGTCCAACAAGGTTGTCATTAGTAAGAATGAAATATTTATAGGAAAAAGTTATCTCACCGAGGGCCTTTTCAATCTAAATGTAATGGTTGTGAAAAATAATAATAATATTTCAGCTTCTTCTTACTTACTTGAGTCAAATGATTTATGGCATGTACGTTTGGGTCATGTCAATTATAAAACCTTGCGGAAAATGATTAACTTGGAAGTACTGCCCAAGTTTGAATGCGAAAAATCAAAATGTCAAACATGTGTGGAATCTAAGTATGTTAAACATCCTTATAAGTCAGTTGAAAGGAATTCAAATCATATAGACTTAATTCACACAGATATTTGTGACATGAAGTCAATACCATCTCGCGGTGGAAAGAAGTATTTCATAACTTTTATTGACGATGGTACTCGATATTGCTATGTTTACTTACTGAATAGTAAAGATGAAGCAATAGACGCATTCAAGCAATACAAAAATGAAGTTGAAACACAACTTAACAAGAAAGTAAAAATGATAAGAAGTGATAGGGGTGGTGAATATGAATCTCCTTTTGAAGAAATATGTTTAGAATATGGAATTATTCATCAAACAACAGCCCCTTACACGCCCCAATCTAATGGGATTGCGGAAAGAAAGAATCGCACGTTAAAGGAGATGATGAATGCGTTGTTGATAAGTTCTAGTTTGCCACAGAACTTGTGGGGGGAAGCCATTCTTACGGCTAATCGAATATTAAATCGAGTGCCCCATAGCAAAACACAATCCATTCCATATGAAAAATGGAAAGGAAGGAAGCCCAACTTGAATTACTTTAAAGTGTGGGGGTGTTTGGCAAAAGTGCAAGTTCCTAAACCCAAAAGGGTAAAGATAGGACGGAAAACCGTTGATTGTGTTTTCATAGGATATGCGACAAATAGTAAAGCATATCGATTTCTGGTTCATAAATCAGAAAATCCCGACATTCATAATAATACGGTTATAGAATCAGATAATCCTGAGTTCTTTGAAAATATATATCTGTATAAAAAGGAATGTGAGTCATTTGGTGAAGGATCTAAACGACCTCGGGAAGAAACAAAAGAAAGTACATGTAACCAGGAGGATCCAAGACGTAGTAAACATCAAAGAACGTCTACTTCATTTGGACCGGATTTTGTGACTTTCTTATTGGAGAATGAGCCTCAAACATTTAAAGAAGCTATGACTTCTTCGGAATCATTGTTTTGGAAAGAGGCAGTCAATAGTGAAATAGAATCCATATTGAACAACCATACATGGGAATTGATTGATCTTCCTCCTGGAAATAAACCTTTGGGTTCTAAATGGATTTTTAAGAGAAAAATCAAAGATGATGGCACTATTGATAAATTCAAGGCAAGGCTCGTAGTCAAAGGGTATAGACAACGAGAAGGTCTAGACTACTTTGATACATACTCTCCAGTTACAAGAATTACGTCCATACGGATGTTAGTAGCATTAGCTGCAGTGTATGGTCTTGAAATTCATCAAATGGATGTTAAGACTGCCTTCTTAAATGGAGAGTTGGAGGAAGAAATTTACATGGAACAACCTGAAGGGTTTGTGGTTTCAGGTAAAGAAAAGAAGGTATGTAGACTTGTTAAGTCTCTTTACGGACTAAAACAAGCACCCAAACAATGGCATGCGAAATTTGACCAAACAATATTGTCAAATGGTTTTAAGATAAATGAATGTGATAAATGTGTGTACATTAAAAATGTTCCAAATCACATAGTCATTGTTTGCCTATATGTGGATGATATGCTGATAATGAGTAATGACATTGCCAACATAAATGCTACTAAGCGTATGCTCAATAGCAAGTTTGATATGAAAGACTTGGGAGTTGCTGATTTAATTCTGGGAATTAAGATCCATAAGACTCCTCAAGGTCTGGCATTGTCACAATCTCATTATATTAAGACAGTACTTGAAAAATTCAAGCACTTGGGCTTTAAAGTTGCAAAGACTCCAATTGACGTGAATCTTGCATTAGCAAAGAACAAAGGCCAAAACATATCACAATTGGATTATGCTCGTGTGTTGGGATGCTTAATGTATATCATGAATTGTACATGACTAGATATAGCTTGTGCTATAAGTAAACTAGGTCGATATACGAGCAATCCAGGCCAATCTCATTGGATGGCAATGAAACGAGTTTTGGGATATTTAGAACATACCCAGAACTTTGAATTGCACTGCAGTATTTTCCCTGTGGTGATTGAGGGATACTGTGATGCAAATTGGATCACCGGTTCAACTGATTCTAAGTCCACGAGTGGATATGTATTCATTATTGGTGGAGGAGCGGTATCTTGGAAGTCGTCCAAACAAACATGTATTGCCCGCTCTACAATGGAGGCTGAATTCATAGCCTTAGATAAAGCCGGTGAAGAAGCTGAATGGCTCCGGAATTTCTTGGAAGACATTCCATTTTGTCCCAAACCGTTGGCACCAATATGCATACATTGTGATAGTCAAGCGGCAATTGGAAGGGCTGGGAGCGTTATGTATAACGGTAAATCTCGTCATATACGACGAAGACATAAAACCGTTAGGCAATTACTCTCTAGAGGAATTATCACGATTGACTATGTAAAGTCAAGTGATAATGTGTCGGATCCACTTACAAAAGGCCTAACTAGAGAGGTAGTTGAGAAATCATCAAGGGGAATGGGGCTATGGCCGAGAACAAGTCATTGTGGCAGTAACTCTACCTAGAAGACTGGAGATCCCAAGATCTAGGTTCAAGGAGATCAAACAAAGTCATTAATGACGGTTCAACATTGTCAAATAAAAGTTTAGTCCGTTCTCGTGATGAGACAATGTTCAGTACCAAGGATAAAGCATTAAGGCTTTTTAATGATTTCTAAATTTGATACGGGGTATATCAAATAGTGTATCTACAGGATGACACGTTTAGGAATCACCTATGTAAGTGTGAAGTGTTAGCCGCTTCAAGGAGAACTTTGTAAGGCCAGTTCTCTACGCACTTATGAAACCAGGCGGTGTTCATGGCTGAAACGAACACAACAATGAGAACCAAAGATGGTTAAGGGTTGATTGTGTGACTTATGGTTGTCTAGGTATACACCAAAGATCGACGGTTCAAAGATATCAAATCTACCGATTGACCGAGTATATCCGACATAAGTTTACTACGGAAAGTTCAAAGGAAAACCTACTTATCCAGATGCGATTAATCCTTACTTGTAAATCACACAGTTTTTCCATGCATACTTCCGTGATATAGCCATTCCCCATTCATGTGGGGGATTGTTGAGGTTTTGTTTTTAAGATGAAATATTCTTAAAATGAGGGTGAATGGGAAATGGAGGAAAAATAAAATTTTGAGTAAAATTTTAAGTTTCCCACTCTTGACAATGAGACATTGTCCCATATTGGAAGAGGAAGACATTTTTGGTGGGTATATATATAATTGCTCTTCTTGTAGCTCTTAAAGAGTTAAGAAAAAAGCAAGCCTCGCGCCGTCGTCGTCGTCGCTCGCTCGGCTCGGCTTCGGCTACGGCTACGGCTTCGGCTTCGGCTTCGGCTTCGGCTTCGGCTTCGGCTTCGGATTCGGATTTGAATTTGAATTTGGATTTGGATTTGGTCAAATGATCGATTGATTGATTAATTTTTTGGACCAAATTTATTTGTTAATAAGCAAGCTAATACTTGCTCCACCATGGAGGGTGGACGTTTGGTTTTCTTCAACACTGACTGCTATATATATGTGCAGCAGATGTTGATGAAAGACACTCAACACACAACACACAATTCGCTCAACAAATTGGTTATACATTGCACTCCTTCCTCTCAACATTTCCATACGATTTTCTGAGTTTCTACTCCTTCGTCCTGCATTGTTTTTAACTTCAAACAAAGCAACTGTAAGTGTGATTTGCTACCGAACTTTGTATTCGCTGAAACACTGGGGTTTGAAGTACCGCTACACCAGTGTGTTATTCGTTCTATCCTGGGAGGAAATAATCCATTACCTTGGGTACTAGGAGGGGATTAAATTCCTTAAGGAAACACTGTGAATTCAGTGGGCTCGAATTTATTACTGTTTCATAACGTTAACTTATATTTTGCAGAATTATTATTTACAAATACAGCAATATTGACGGGGTTAACAGAAACTTCCTGGTAAAGGCCCGATTTTTGCTGATATTGATAGCAACTTCGAAAAAACCCTGTCAGGTTTACAGAAAGCCAGTTGCGCAGTTACGATAAGACGTAGTTAGATAAAACTAGGAGTAATAGTAATAATAACAGCTTCAATCTCAACTTTGGTTTTACAAAGCAAGTCTAGTTTACCAATTAGACTGATATTTTAGAATATTAACTACAGTATAACAACTGCAGTAATTATGAGACCATATATGTTTGTCAAAAAGAAAAAGAGGCCATATATTATACTATATCTGGCAAATTAACCCAGACATGATTCCATTATTTGAAGGCATAAACACATGATATTTGTTCTTTTCGTTGGTACGTCATACGTGTCACCACAACCTTGGATGTTATATATGCTCAGAATCTGCCACAAAGCACGAAAAGATTGTCTTTCAACACCAATGTCCTATGAAACATTCTCCTGTTAGACTCCGTTATCGGAGTCAATTGAAAAAAATCAAAAGTAAAGAAACCCTAAATCAGGAGAGAAGAGGGAGAAGGGAGATATTTTTTATTATTTCATAATTGTCTAAAATATTCCAGATACATCTGAAGTGTATATATCTTATTACACATGTGTACTCATTTGGATTGGGCCGGGTACTATACAATTACCCAAATAATAGTGAATGGAAAAATAAAGAAATTTTTTCTTCCTATATAATATTTAAAATTTATTTATCAAAATAATCCTAATTTTGTATATTAGCCGCCCTAAATAAGGTTTGCTTACAATTTATATACAAATTCGTTATTAATGCCTTATATTATGGGATTCGGTTACACAATTTTCCTTCTTTTTTTTTCTCTCCTCTCTTCTCCTCTTTCCCTATTTTCTACCACCTCTCTCCATGTACAATCCATTATTGATGCCTTAAATTAGGGTTACACCCTTTTAAAATATTTTTTAATTCAGACTCGATGCTCGTATCAAATCATTTAGTTTAATATTGTTAAGTGGTAAAACAGTAAATGCATAGTACTTGGTTTTTCCGAAAGTTATGCATCAGTATTTGCAGTAGCTCAATCATTGCTGGAAAAACGAAAGCAACTAGTATATTTGCGTGCTGAGAAGTAGAATAACTGAATAAGTAAATATGAAGATGTACTGCTGCTCTCAACGAGAAATATAGTTTATAATGGTGATGCATGTGATCTGTTGCCCCCTGGAGTTCGGGCCATGGAGACATGAATTGAATAATATTTTTTTTGCAAAATTATTCGGCTAAATTTAGGTTATTCAATTTTTTTTTTTAAATAAACCACGGTAGTGAATTATATATAAAGGTTATCCATTATAGTTTGTAACAAAAACTAAATGCCGACCCAATCCTACAAAAATGAAATATTCAACTAAGACGATGTTTTCTTAACTTTTAAAAATTGGAGAGAAGAGGTCCCTTAAGTATTTGATACAAATTTTATACGTCTACAACATCATATAAACTAAAAATAAATTTTATACAACTAATTATACAATATACAACTTATTTATAACTTATCTACAACTTTCATGCATACTAAAAATGAATTTCATACAACTAACTATACAATATACACTTATTTACAACTAATCTACAGCTTATTTACAACTTTAATACATTATTTCTACCCAATTAAATACAACTACAATATCATACAACTTAAATATAATTTTTATACAAATTTTATAAAATATATCTTTTGTATATTTTGTATCTAATTTGTATATATTTTGTATGTGGTGTGTGTTTCTTCCTCTCTAAAATTCCAATCAAAACTTTCTCTCTTGATACAATTTTGATACATATCAATAATTTTATGTAAAAAGATAATATTGTTAACTTAAATACAAATTTTATACAACGATTCATACATTATACAACTATTTTTCAACTTTCATACAATATTCAAATAAAAAAATATATTTAACTATAACAAAATACAATTTACATACAATTATACTACAACTTTACTACAATTTCGTAAGTATATTGTATGTCATGTGTTCTTCTTCTTCTTCTTCTTTATCTTCTTCTTCTTCTTCTTCTTCTTCTTCTTCTTCTTCTTCTTCTTCTTCTTCTTCTTCTTCTTCTTCTTCGAGTTTTAATCTGAAATTTAGCCAAAATCAAGTCTAATCTTCACCAAATACCCTCCAAATTGAGATATAAACTCTAAACAATATTTTTAATTATTTGCAACAACATCCAATCCAAACAAATAATGGTTTTTGAAAATCCAAATTCGATTTCAAAGCTTCAAAGCTTTTTAATGGCTGTCAATGGTGGAGAGTCAAACATCTTCAAAATTTATTGATTAAAAATTTTAATTGATTGATAAATTTCATTAAAACTATATACAACAAGAAAGCATAAAAAACAGAGAACACGAAATGAAGAAAAATTGGGGAGAAAAGCAGAGAAGAAGAGTAGAGAGAGAGAGAGAGAGAGAGAGAGAGAGAGAGAGAGAGAGAGAGAGAGAGAGAGAGAGAGAGAGAGAGAGAGAGATGGAGAGAGGGAGTGGGCAAGTATAAAAGGATAAGAAAATAACTGATATTCCTTATTCAATTCCTAATATAAAGGGATACTCATTTAAAACTTATTTGTATATAATTGGTAAATTATATATAACTATGTAATTAAATTGAAACTTGAGTAGGGAGGGTAATACGGTTTCAAATAGTGTATAGGAAGGAAAAAATCCCAAAAATAAAGCTACTAAACTAATGGACTGTGTCTAAGGAGTGATGCAGCCCAACACCCCCCCTCAAGCTGGAGGGAAAGCCACTTCAAGCTTGCCAAGTAAATGATAACGTAGAGGCCCTGCAAGAGGCTTAGTCAAAATATCAGCAGGCTGATCAACAGTAGGAATTTGATGGAGAGAAATCAAACCAGACTGCAAACAATATCTGACAAAATGGCAGTCAATGTCAATATGCTTGGTTCTTTCATAGAAAACAGGGTTCTTGGCAATATGCAGGGTAGCCTGGCTGTCACAGTATACCTGAACAGGAGAAGAGAAGACCAAGCCCAGGTCACCAAACAAACAAACCAACTAGGAAACCTCCGCTACAGTTTCCTCAAAGCTCTGTACTCGGCTTCAACAGAGGAAAGAGATATTGTAGGTTGTTTCTTGCACTTCTAAGAAATAGGACACCCACCAAAACTAATAAAAAAAACTAGTGATGGACTTGTGAGATTATGCACATGCAGCATAATTAGAGTTAGAATATGCCATAAGGGATGTATCAGGAGACCTGGATAAAAGAATACCCTGCCCAGGATCATTTAACAACTACCTGAGAACATGAAGAGCAGCTAACATATGGGGAACCTGAGGAGCCTAGAGAAATTGGCTTAAGTGTTGGACAGAAAATGCAATATTAGGTCGAGTGTGTTGCAAAAAACTAAGCTTCCTCACAAGTCTTCTGTAGAGGCTGGGATCAGTAAGGGGCTGGCCCATGTCAGGAGTGAGCTTGACAGAAGACTCAAGAGGAGTAACAACAGGAGAGAAGTGATGACAATTGAATTCATCTAATAGGTCAGAGGCAAATTTGTGTTGACTAACCAAATACCCCCGAGAATTCTTGAGAACCTCCAGGCCCAAAAAATAATGGACAGACCTCAGGTCTTTAATTTTGAACCGGAAGTCCAAGAAAGTTTCCAAGCTATCAAGCTCAGCCACAACATCCCCAGCAAGTAATATATCATCAACATAAACAACAGTGACTGTGAGAGAAGAAGTAGAAAACCTGGTGAAGAGTGAGTAATCATTCTTACTAGAAATATTACCTCTTGAGAGCAGAGCTTCAGACAGTTTAGAAAACCATTGTCTAGAAGCCCGCTTGAGGCCATAAAGAGACTTGGGGAGCTTGCAAACCAAAAGAGAAGATCCAGAAGTCATGGGGGCAGAGATCTGAAAACTAGGTGGATATTTCATGTAAACTTCTTCATGGAGATCACCATGAAGAAAGGCAGTATTTACATCAAGTTGATACACAGTCCAATCCCTCTTGGCAGCAAGAGAAAGAAGACACTTGATGGTGGTGAACTTAACAACATGAGAGAGAAAGTCTCAGTATAGTCAATCCCCTCATTTTGAGTATCACCCCTAATGAGCAACATGGCTTTGTATCTTTCAATGGAGCCATCAAGCTTCTGTTTAATTTTATAAACCCATTTGCATGGGATAGGCTTCTTGTGAGGAGGAAGTGGAACGATTTCCCACGTATGGTTTGCATCTAGAGTCTAAAATTCCTATAGCATAGCCTCTTGCTAGGAAGGATGAGATATAGCTTGCTGGTAAGAAAGAGGTTCTTGCATGTGCAGCTTAGTAGGAGAAACCTTGGGGATGTTAGAAGCAGGATTTGAAAGGGCAGAAGAGCAAACATATTCCTTAAGATAAGGAGGAGTATGACATACCCTAGTAGACTTCCTAAGAGGAGGAGAAGATGGCAAAGGAATAGGTGCAGAAGAGTCAGATGAGTGAGGAGAATCAAATGCAGGAGAAGAGGGAGAAATGGGAGGAGCATAAGAAGGTGCTGAAGCAAAGGCTGGAGGAGATGAGAAGGAGACACTGTCCACAAAAAGGGACGAGAGGAAAGGGTTGGTCAGGGAGAGAATGGGAAGAATAAGGGAAGATATGCTCATGAAAGACCACATATCTAGAATAGAAGATGGAATGATTAGTGATATTAAGAAGTTTATATCTCTTTTTGCCACAGGGGTAGCCTAGAAATATACATTTGATTGCCCTAGATTGAAATTTATCTCTGCCAGGCTTGGGGGTAGTAGCATAGCACAGACATCCAAATAATTTGAGCTGATCATAAGAAAGGGAGACACCATTGAGTCTTTAGAAGGGAGAGATATTGCCTAGGACAGAAGAGAGCATCCTATTGATTATATAAGTGGCAGTTAATACATATTCACCACAATATTTGACTGTGGGAAGATGATATTGAAATAGCAGGGCTCTAGAAATTTCCAAAAAGTGTTTGTATTTTCTTTCAACCACCCCATTCTGTTGTGGGGTGTGGGGAATAGTAGTTTGGTGAAGAATCCCATTTTTATAGAAACAAGTTTTTGCTTTAGAACTGCCACCCAGTTCAAAAGCATTGTCAACTTTGAAGGTTTGAACAAAAGAATGAAAATGAGTTTGGACCATTTTGGTGAAAGCTTACATAATTGTAAAAGCATTGATTTTACATGATAAGAGTTGGGCCCATGTTACTCTAGAAAAATCATCAACAATGGTGAGAAATTATCTAAAACTATTGTATGTCTTGGTGTGGTAAGGACCCGGAGGTCTAGGCGAGCTAATGGAAAAGGGGAAGTGGACTTGATATGACTCTCAGGAAAAGAAAGTATATGTTGTCTAGCCATAAGGCAGATAGAACAGGAGAAAGAGTGCTTAGAAGGAATTATGTTAGATAAAAATGAAATTGACTTCATCTTATGAAAAGGCATGTGACCTAATCTTTGATGCCAAAACAATTCCATTTTATTAACATTGGTGGAAGAGGTACCAGAGGGACTGGGGAAGGGGTAACAGAATTAGAAACAATACATGTATTAGAAACATTACATGCATTACCAGAGGGAATAACGGAAACAAAAGGTGAACATTCAGGCATGTCAGGGAGCAGAAAATACAACCCATGAGAAGCTCTACCTATGTCCAATGGCCTCTTCAGAGAAGGGCCCTATAGAAAACAAGAATGACTGCTAAATAATACTAAGCATTGTAATTGAGAAATAATTGATATACATAAATAAGATTGAATTGAAAAGAAGGAATCAACAGTACATTGTGCAAAATAATGTTTGTTCTAAGTTGAAATGAACCAGTAGAGATCACTTTAACTTTATAACCATTTGGTAGAGTGATTAAGTAAGGTTTAGGTAAAGGTTGTAAGTCGTGTAAGAATTATTTATTGGAGGTCACATGGTTAGTTGCACCTGAATCTAGTATCTAAGGTATCTTTCCTAACTGAGCAGACAAACACTGAATTATAGAATTAACTACAGGGAATCGTTCTCCAGGTATATGACACACACATGCAAAGTTGGCACATGCAACATTGTCACCAGAAGTGGAAGGATGGTTGCCAGGAGAGATGTGAGTCTGCTGAAACAAGGACATGATGTGCTGATACTGCTCTTTGCTGAAATCATAAGTTGTGGGCTCATTTGAGTTGATTGCAGGACCCACTTGAGCAGTATTGTCTTCCACTTGAGTAGAAGAAGCAAACCTCTTGTTTGTGATAAATTTGAAGTCAGTAGGAAAACCATGAAGCCTATAGCATTTGTCTACTGTGTGACCAAGTTTTTTGCAGTATTTGCAAGAGACAGAGGAAGAGTTCCTTTTTTTGGTCAAAGTTGATCCTTTGATTAAAAGGTTTTGCGTTGTGTTGATGGTTGCCAGGAAAATTGGAATAAGATGAAGTAGCAGAAAAAGATGCCGAATCACCAGAAAAACCCAAATTTGGAGGTTGATTCTCTTTTTGACTCTCATCATGTTGAAGTGGAGAATATGCTTTACTATTGGAAGGGAGTGTAGACATGAGCATGATACTACTCTTAATAGTGGAGCGGGATTCATTTAGTCCACTTAGGAATTGAAACGGATGTTGGTCTTCAATAAACGTGGGCAATGCTCCACAAGATCAGGTAAGAATAACATAGGCAAAGTTCAATTCATCCCATAAGGCCCTTATCTTAGTAAAATAAGTGGTAATATCAAAAGACCCTTATGAGGTAGAACTAATTTACCTCTGGATTTGAATGTATTTGAATCCATTAGATTGCCCAAACCTCTTATTTATATCACTCCACACTTCTCCAGCAGTGTTGAGACACATAACACTCACTGCTATCTCCCTAGTCAATGAATTGGTAATCCAAGCCTTCACCATATCATTGTATCGTTCCCAGAAGGGGTAATAGGGAGAATTAGGTTGAGGTTGAGCTACTTTACCAGTTACTATTCCTAATTTGTTATTAGCAGACAAGGAAGTAAGCATACTACTACGCCAGTGGAAAAAACCAATTCCATTGAAAGGTATAGCAACCAACTGACTTCCAGGGCTATCGGAGGGATGCACATAGAAAGGGTGAGACAAGTCCAAAGTGAACTCCGCAAAACCATCAGTAGCAGATGAACGACTCCCCATATTAAGACGAAATGACAAATTTCTAAACTAATAGGTTGTAGATGAAAAAAATAATACAAATATCACTTGCACACATACAAGTTTGAACAGTACAAACCCTAATTTCACCTAGATTTTTTACATGCAGATGAAAGAATAGAGTTTTTACTCTCCTTCTTCGCACACCTGAAGAAGCTAAGATCTTCTAATAGCATAAACAGAAGAAAAACTTTGAAGAAGACTCCAGATTGTACCGACTGAAACATTTTCGTTCTTAATGAAAATCACCGAACCAAACTCGACGGTTACCATCGGACGATAGCTCTGAGCAAGGCGGATTGATTGCAATGCTCTAATACCATGTTAGGCTCCATTATCGGAGTCATAGAAAGAAATCAAAAGTAAAGAAACCCTAAATCGGGAGAGAAGAGCGGGGAGAGAGAGAATGGAAATATTTCTTATTATTTCATAATTGTATAAAATGTTCTAGATACATCTGAAGTGTATATATCTTATTACACATGTGTACTTACTTGGACTGGGCCGAGTACTATACAATTGGGCCCAGATAATAGTGAATGAAAAAATAAAGCTACTAAATTAATAGGCTATGTCTGAGGAGTGATGTAGCCCAACATCTCCTTGTCATATTATGAAAGTGAAGTTGAATACTTCGAAACTCATTTTTCAGTTCATCGAGATATTGTTTCTAAAGAGTTATTGCGATCTGCACCAATCCAAATTCATTAGTTTTAGACAATTATGTATAAAGTATTTGTTTATCCATAAAATGATACAGTTGAATGTATAACGTGATTTACAAACAAGCAAATCGATTTGATCCAAAAAGTGATAAAGAAATAAGATTAACACTAAAATTCAATGACTGAAATTAAAGAAGATAACAAGCCTGGTTTCGAACTCGGCCTTTCCGAGAGCAGAGGCGAAAATAATGATAAAGCAATGATAAAGTTGTTAAATTGAGAGCTAAATAGTAAAGTGTGAGAACCAAAATAGTAAAGTATAGTTTTTTCGTACAGAATGAATTCTTCCCCTTACAATGGATGTTAACCCCACTATTTATAACTCTACTTAGGGAAACCAGATCCTAGGATCAAGATCCTCTTTAAATGAGAGTAAAAGTGTCACTGATGAATATAGAATGACAGGCCTTGAATGCAAATATTCTCTATAATGGTTGCCCATTTAACGCTAGAAAATATTCCCTCATTGAATATTGTTCGATGGCAAACCTTTGAACCCCTACAGCCGATTACATTCCCTTCGTAACCCATCCGGTACTGGTCACACACATCACATTTGGTATTAGTTATTTTCTTACTCGTCCTTTGCCTATTTTCGGTTTCACGTGTTATGTTACCATTCGACCATCTGTTATCAACTACTTTTACTCCATACAGATAATCTCCCTACATTCCGGTGACGTAACTTAGTGTTACCGGGAAGTAGGTGAAGATTCCTTTCTTGGCAGGAAAGTTCCTGAACAGTCTCTGACACTTGAAAGGACACACATCTTTTCGCATTTAGTACCTCAAACACGTGTTGCCCCGCGATTCAACAAATATTTCCATTGGTTTTTTAGGTAATCATGACCACGATTTTTCCCGTCTGTATCTTCTCCACTACTCGTCATTTTTACTTATTCACTTCACTACTTTCACAAATCTTCCTTCTTCTCTGCATTTGCTAAGAACTCTTTCACACCCTTAAACTTCCTCAACAAGAATTTTACTAACCTTTTACCACCATGGCTTCTTACACTGATTTCTTCGAAAACACCGGCCTTTTCTTCGGTGGAGGCCCAAAGAAAAACAAAGACTAGGAGGTTGATGTTGAGTCTGATCCCTCCACTGTTAGCACCATCATACAACATCATCTCAACACCGCAAATGATCTTAAGGAAAAAAAACCTTCTGCAACTTCTCAAGGCCACCGGTTTTGGCCAGTTCGTAGGTATCCCTCCTCCATCCACTCTTCTAGTATCTCAACTGTGAAAGAGGATTACAACTGCCCCAATATTGAAATTCTCTCCCCAGATATGGTAGAGCGAGTTACCTACTCCAAGTAGGGGTTCACTTATGTCTATATATATCCCTTTACCTTGGGTCCGTTCTCTTTAGGGCCAAATGAAGGGCTCGACCCAATAATTTTGGAGTTTTGCCACCGATATCAGGTCTTCTTAGCATAAGTAGGCCCATCTATATGACGGACGGTTGCCTGCCTTCGTCAATTATGCACTGAGACCGGGGAAATCCTAACTCTTGCGCATATAATGAACCTTTACTCTCCCAAAATTTTCCGTGGGGGAGTAAGACACTTTAACAAGTGTGGTCACCACACTCTCCTCACAAACGTAGACGACGACAACGACTGTGGATGGATGGAACGATTCGTCGTTATTGCAACTAGGGACATCATCCTGACCACAACTCCATCCTTTCTCAAATTATTTTTTCATAAGTTTTTGATTATCTGCTTCCTTTCTCCATAAAAAGATCATTTCCCACTTTTGCTGATTTTCAGTTTCCTTCGTTTCAGCTAGCCGATGGGAACCGCCACGGGTTCAAGGCCTAGACCAATGAGTTTAGAAAATTATGGAAATTACAACTCCAGAATCCCGACGGTAGAAGGAAATGGCCCCCAAATACGGGTGGAAGGCCAACCACCATGGTAAGCCAAGTTCTTCTTCCTTTTATAGAATGGCCCACATCCAAAAAGCTGCCCAATTAAATGAAAAGCTTCAAGAAGCTAAGGTTAAGTGGGCCGAACTTCACGATGCTTCCATCATCGCTGTCGAGCGCGAGTCACCTTCGAGGAGCAAATAAATAACTTGAAGGCCAATTTATGCTCCAAAATTGAGGAGGCCAACGCTGCCGAGGAGAAGAGGGCCAAAATGGAAAAGAGGCTCAAGAAGGTCATGGAGAAAAACCGGCTTCACTCAACTACAAATGTTGAGCTTGACTTCCGCCTCAGTGCCATGAAAGCTTAAATGGAAGGACTTCTGGCCGAAATTGATAACTCCGAGCTCAACTCCAATATCAAGAAGATTCCCTCATCTTCAAGATGACTTACGCCATGTACCACATGAAGAGGAAAACCTTAGAGGAGGCCAAAGCTGGCATGGCCGATATTGATGATTGTATTGCCAAGGCCCGGGAACTGGATTTAACTGCTCATGAAAATTTTCCTGCTCGGCCCACTGCAACTGACTCCTAAAATACTAGTTCCGAGTATTTGGGAAATGAAGGGTAGATTAAAGAAGATGAAGGCCCTGAACCGGAAGCGGATCTGCCTTCCTCTACCGGGGGAAACATAGATCCTTCTCTTCCCTCGAGTTCTGGCGGCAATGATGTATAATTTTTCTCTTTTTTTATATTTTGTAATTTTTCCAAACCTTTCATCAAGTTTGGTACTTGATAATAAAAGAATTATTTGCTTAAGTGTTGTGCAAAAATATCCCTTTTATGTTTAGTGGAGGTCATGGGTGCTACATGAATGTTAATGTTTGAAGTTTAAATTGACGAGTTTGATTTTATCATATTGGATTATTTATTTAATTCTATTCTTAATTATTTTTTTGAGTAGGTAACAGTGAAATACTATCTATCAATTTAGAGTTGAACTCAAAATTGGAATTCTAAATTATATATAGGATTAAATAGAGCAAGTTCTTGAACCCAGACATCGGGGACGAATTCGCAATTAGGATGGAAATATACCTAATTGTCTTGCTTGGTTGAAATACAGGAAGTGTAAATGCATTCTTGTTAGTCTTAATTCCATTGACATATAGGCATTAAGTTAGCTTGAATAGGCGAGTAAGAACTCGATAGATTCTTATGAGTAATATCAATACTGTCAATCAATAATTCAGATAAATCAATTAGTCATTTTAAGCCAAGAACGCAACAAGATTGTTAACTAGACTATGACCCTGGAATATCCCATCCTACTGATTTTTATCTAAAATTGCTTTAAGTGTTGTGGTTGATTTCTAGTTATTGCATTGTTTGATAGTTTCTTAGGTAGTAAATTAGTCACTTACATATTTTGTGATAAATCTATTCAATTGATAAGTTGTTTGAGTTTGAATCAGTCAAAAGATAATCATAAGTCTCCGTGGGAACGATACTCTACTCACTACTCTATTACTTGACGACCACGTATACTTGCATGAGTGTGTTTGGTCGTAACAAGTTTTTGGCGCCGTTGCCGGGGACTTAGAAATTAGCTACTTGTTTGAGTTAAGCTTTTATTAGTTATTTTTTCAAGTTTTAAATTTCAGTTTACCTTGTTTGTGTTAACGCAAGCTCTTCTCTTGAATGCGGAGGAGTAGAAGTACAAACAACCTTCTTCCTCTTGATCCTGAAATTGAACGAACACTTCACAGGGTGAGGATGGAAGTCGAAGTTAGAACTAGAATAGAAAGAGAGTTGGACATCGTAGTTCAACCACATCCACTAGAGATAGTAGGTAATGAAGAGCGTCCGGTGATAGAAGCCGCAAGGCCCAATCTTGCTAATATAACTCAGGCTATTGTGAAGCCTGAAATTACCAGTCACTTTGAACTCAAATAGTACATAATGCAGCTGATTCAAGCCACAGGGCAATATATGGGTCTATCTCATAAAAACCCATAGCGACACATTCAGAACTTCCTAGAAATTACTAATACTTACAATTATCCTAACATTTCCAAGGACTATGTCAGGCTGACACTGTTCCCCTTTTCATTGCTGGGGAGCCAAAGAATGCTTGCAAAAGGAGCTTGCGAACTCAATCTACACTTGGGATGATCTAGCAAGAAAATTCTTAATCAAGTTCTTTCCCACTAAGAAGACAAAGTCGCTGAGGATCCAGATTCTTGGATTCCAACAACGGGATGGCGAGACTCTTCGTCAAGCTTGGAAAAGATACAAGAAGCTACTCAGAGACTGCCCACATCATTGTCAGACTAATGAGGTGTTGGGGCACACTTTTGTTGATGGGTTAGACGAGACATCAAAGATGAATCTTAACTCATCTTGTGGAGGTAGTTGCATGACGAGGCCGTATAGTGAAATCCAACTCCTCCTAAACAACTTTACTACTAATGATCATAATTGGCAAGGAGACGGGGAATCACAAAGAGCACTTAAATAGAAAGTTACTGGTGTAATTGAGCTTGATGACTTCTCAGCCATGAGAGCAGATATAGCAAAATTGACAAATCAGATGAATAGAATGACAATGAATCAAACACAACAGATGCAACATGTACAATAGATGTCTACTTGATGTGAATTATCTGGTGACAGTCACACGAGTGACATGTGCCCCATGAATCCTGAATCTATCTACTATGTGGGTCAACAGAGTAGAGGTTTGATAAATCAACATGCACAATATGGGAACACTTACAATCCAAATTGGAAGAATCATCCTAACTTCTCCTGGTGTGAAAATCAGAAGACTCAGAATTATTATATGCCCCAAGGAAATTTTAATCAACCTCAGAAGCCACCTAATAAGTAGAAGAGAGTACAAATGATTTGTTGAAGAAGTTGTTGCTTGATAATCAACAACTCAGGATCGATTTCAGGAATCTTGAGAGACAAATGGGGCAGTTAGCGTCAAATAAAAATAATAGGCCTGCAGGCACTCTTCCCAGTGATACAGAGAAGAACCCTCAAGTTAATTCAGTTACACTCATAAACGGGAGGGAATTAGAAGAAGTGCCTAAGAAGAGAAAGGATAAGCCTATACCTGAGGGGGAGTTGATTCCTAAGGCAACACATGAGTCAAAGAAAGATGATGCAAGTTTGGAGCCAGTGAATGCTGCAAGGCCACTACCACATTTCCCCCAAAGATTGCAAAAGAAGAATGATGATCGCATGTTTAACAAATTTCTCTCTATGTTGAGCTAGGTTCAATTGAATATTCCTTTGGTAGATGTACTTCGCAAAATTCCAAAGCATGCTAAGTACATCAAAGATATAGTGGCTCACAAGATGAGATTGACTAAATTTGAAACAGTCACACTTACTGAGGAGTTCACTTCGAGGGTCCAAAACAAGCTTTCTCAAAAGCTTAAGGATCCTGGCAGCTTCACCGTCCCTGTGTGAACTGGTAATATCAATGTGGGTCATGCTCTTTATGATTTAGGGGCAAGCATAAATCTGATGTCCTTATCCTTGTTCAAGCAATTGGGTCTGGGAGCTCCAAAACCAACCACTGTGATGTTGCAACTAGCGGATAAATCCATAGCCTACCCTGAAGGAGTGATTGAAGATGTGTTGCTGCCAATTGGGAAATTTATCTTCCTAGCGGACTTTATTATCCTAGATTATGAGGTTGGTAAACAAGTTCCAATCATATTGGGATGACCTCTCTTGTCTACAGGTGATACAATTATTAAAGTGAGAGAGGGAAAAATGATTATGAGGATGGACAACGAGGAAGCCGTTTTTAATGTCTACAAGGCGATCCAACTACCCCGTCATTATGAGGAGCCCTTTATGATATCTGTTATGGAGGTGGATGTGCAACTTATCGACACGAGGGTATATCTAGACGATTCCCTAGAGAAAGCACTCACGTTGTTCGATAGCTTGGAGATTGATGGCAAGGTTGAGGAGATGATGCATATACTAGATGCATCATGTGCTTACATGCAGGGATTAAACCCCTTTGAGCCCCTAAATATGCCAAGTGGGCCTCCTCCAAAGCCGTCGATTGAAGAAGATCCAAAATTGGAACTTAAACCCTTGCCACCTCACCTTCAATATGCTTATTTGGGTGGTTCTAACACTCTACCTATTATTGTTTCTTCTGACTTGTCTAAATTGCAGGAAGAAAAGCTGTTAAGAATGTTGCGTGAGCACAAGCAAGCAATTGGGTGGACGATGTCTGACATTAGAGGCATTAGTCCAGCCTTCTGCATGCATAAAAGCCTCATGGAGGAAGGGTAAAAGCCAAGTGTAGAGCAACAACGCCGCCTAAATCCAATCATGAAAGAGGTGGTAAGAAAATAAGTAATTAAGTGGCTTGATGCAGGTATTGTATTTCCAATCTCTTATAGCAAATGGGTAAGCCCCATCCAATGTGTGCCTAAGAAGGGGGGATGACTGTAGTGGTTAATGAAAATAATGACTTGATTCCCACAAGAATTGTGACTGGGTGGAGAATTTACATAGATTATAGAAAATTAAACAATGCCACCCGCAAGGACCACTTTCCCCTCCCCTTTATTGATCAAATACTTGATAGATTAGCTGGACTGAAATACTACTATTTCCTAGATGGCTATTCGGGATATAATCAGATTGCTATAGCCCCAGAGGACCAAGAGAAGACTACATTTACGTGTCCCTATGGGACGCATGCATTTAAGAGAATGCCCTTTGGTCTCTGTAATGCACCTGTGATTTTTCAAAGGTGTATGATGGCTATTTTTACTGACATGGTTGAAAGATTTGTAGAAGTGTTCATGGATGATTTTTTTTGTGTTTGGATGTTCTTTTGATAACTATTTAATGAACATTGATAAAGTGCTTGCTAGGTGTGAAGAGACAAAGCTAAACTGGGAAAAGTGCCATTTCATGGTATGTGAAGGTATAGTCTTGGGGCACAAGGTGTCCAAAAATGGTTTGTAGGTGGACAAAGCAAAGGTTGAGGTGATTGAAAAATTGCCCCCACCGACATCCGTCAAGGGCATTCGCAGTTTCTTAGGCCATACAGGTTTTTATCGTCGTTTCATTAAAGCTTTTTCAAAAAATTCTTCTCCTCTGTGCAGGCTTCTTGAGAAAGATATCCCCTTCAAGTTTGATGATGCATGCGTGAAAGCATTTGAGGAGCTGAAGGGAAGATTGGTGACTGTGCCAATTATCATTGCCCCGGATTGGGCACAACCATTTGAGTTGATGTGCAATACGAGTGACATAGCAATCGGAGCTGTTTTGGGGCAAATGAGGGATACAATTTTTCACTCCATTTATTACACGAGCAAAACTCTGAATCCATCCCCAATGAACTACACAGTTATTGAAGTATGGGTGTTTGATAAGTTCAGATCCTATCTAATGGGGACCAAAGTCATCGTCTACACAAATCACTCAGCTATAAGGTACTTGTTTGAAAAGAGAGATGCCAAGCCAAGGCTAATTTGATGGGTCCTCCTCTTGCAAGAATTTGACTTGGAGATCCGAAATCGAAAAGGAATAGATAATCAAGTGGTCGATCACTTGTACAGATTAGAAAATCGAAACCATGTGGCTGAGGGAGGTTCGATTAAGGAAACATTTTCGGATGAGCAGTTATTGGCAATCACCTCGAGTGATGCCCTTTGGTATGCATACTATGTGAATTTTATTGCAAGTGGGGTGATACCACCAGAATTGACACCCGATAATAGAAGAAAATTTCTACATGATGTGAGGCTCTACATATGGGATGAGCCATTCCTATATAAGCAGTGCGCCTATCAGTTGGTACGAAGGTGTGTTCCTGAGGAGGAGATGAATGCAATATTGCATGACTGTCATACTTCTCCATATGGAGGACATCATAGTGGGGATAGAACCGCCCAAAAAGTGTTGCAATCGGGTTTCTATTGGCCAAAATTGTTTAAGGATGCACACGCCTTTGTTAAAAAGTGTGACAGGTGCCAAAGAACAGGAACAATCACGAAGAAGCACGAGATGCCTTTGTAAAATATTCTGGCAGTAGAGCTCTTTGATGTTTGGGGGATTGATTTCATGGGATCATTCCCATACTCTAATGGTCACAAGTACACTTGTTGGCAGTTGACTATGTGTCTAAGTGGGTGGAGGCCATTGCTCTTCCTACTAATGACGCAAAGGTAGTGGTAAAGTTTGTAAAGAAGCACATCTTCACACACTTTGGGACTCCAAGGGTGCTGATAAGTGACGGAGGAACTCACTTCTGTAACAAATTATTGAATAACGTTCTAGCAAAGTATGGAGTTAAGCACAAGGTTGCCACTGCCTATCATCCCCAAATGAGTGGTCAAGTGGAAGTGTCAAACAGAGAGGTAAAGCAGATTCTGGAGAAAACGACAAGTGAAAATAGGAAGGACTGGTCCGGAAAGCTGGATGATACATTATGGGTATATCGAACTGCATACAAGAACCCCATAGGTACTTTTCCATATAAGTTGGTTTATGGGAAGGCGTGCCACTTGCCCGTCGAGCTTGAACACAAAGCATATTGGGTGATTAAACAGCTAAATATTGATATGGACTTAGCCGACGAGAAGAGGTTGTTACAACTCAATGATCTTGATGAGTTTTGATTGCACGCATACGAAAATGCCAAATTGTATAAAGAAAAGACCAAGAGGTGGCATGATAATAACATCCAACATCGCGAGTTTGAGCCAGGTCAAGAAGTTCTTTTGTTTAATTCAAGGTTGAAGTTTTTCCCTAGAAAGCTTAAGTTTCGATGGGCAGTTCCTTTCGTGGTGGTAAGTGTGAGGTTGAAGTTTTTCCCCGGAAAGCTTAAGTCTCGATGGGCAGTTCCTTTCATGGTGGTAAGTGTGAGGCCTCATGGAGCGGTGGAATTGCGTGATACGAGCTCAAGTGATACCTTCTTGGTAAACGGGCAGAGAGTAAAATATTATTGGGATGGTGACATTGCATGTCACAAGACCTCGGTGGACTTGGCCGATGCTTGAAAAACGTGTTGAGTCATGTCGCGACGTTAAATCGGGAACTTGTTGGGAGGCAACCCAATTTTTAATGCTTTCGTAGCTTAGCATTTTGTTTTCTTTTAGTCAGAGTAGACTAGTTTTTTTGTTTTCTTTGTAGTTATAGAAATCATAGGCGGGAATGGTGTGGGGGTGTGTATAATGTATGTATTAAGTGCTCAGGTAGGAGAAAATGTGAACCAGTGCCCCACGCTGCCTGGGGCACAAAAACCAGTATGCTCATAACCCCAGCGCCAGGCTTAGCGTGGGCTCTGGTCTAGGGGTTAGGTAAGGTTTAATTTTTTTTATTTTCATTTTTTTTGTTTGTATTTTGTTTTTGTTAACCCGACCCAACTACCCATATACACACACATAATCACCCATACCCAAACCACTCCCCCAACAAAATTAAATTTACTTTAAACTAAAACCCTACCCCCTCTCTCTCAGTAACGCCCAAAACCCCCCATTGCCTTCACCCCGTTCTTCCTCTCTCTCTCAAATTATCCACTATTGCTTGTGTGTTCTCTTATCAAGACTAAAAGGTATGTTCCTCATCTCCTTCTTCTCTTGTATATTGTGAATTTGTTTTGTGTTGTCATGACCTTTGTAATGACCGGCCAGTCGTTTTGAGATTAATAGCCCCGATCCCCTATTTATTGCTTCTCTCATATCTATTTCTGCTATTGTGACTTGCCGGGAGGTTTCGTTTTGGTTTTTGGAGTGTTTTGGGATACTTAGTTCCTAAATGGAGGTTTAAGCCTTAGGATTTGGACCATAGTCGGAACTGTGTGAAGACGACTCCAGAATGGAATTATGTTAGTTCCGTTAACTCCGTTAGGTGATTTTGGACTTAGGGGCATGTCCAGATTGTGTTTTGAAGGTCCGTAGCTTATTTAGGCTTGAAATGGCGAAAGTCGAATTTTTGGAGATTTTGACCGGTAGTGGACTTTTTGATATCGGGGTCAGATTCTGATTCCGGAAGTTGGAGTAGGTCCGTAATGTTGAATATGACTTGTGTGCAAAATTTGGGGTCAATCGAACTTGGTTTGGTTGATTTCGTCATCGGTTGTCGAATTTGGATGTTTTAAGTTCTTTAAGTTTGAATCGGAGGATGATTTGTGATTTTAGCATTGTTTGATATGGTTTGAGGGCTCGACTAAGTTCGTATGGTATTTTAGGATTGGTTGGTATGTTTGGTTGTGGTCCTGGGGGCCTCAGGTGAGTTTCGGGTGGTTAACAGACTTGGAATGGAACTTGAGAAATTTCTGAAGTTTGGTCTTTTGCTGGTATGATCGCACCTGCGGGGGTATTAGCCACAGCTGCGAGGCCGCATGTGCGGAAGGTTGAGCGCAGATGCGGAAGGGGTGGAGATCAGCAGAGGTCGCAGGTGCGATGGTTTCTACACACCTGCGATAGCGCAGATGCGGACCAGTGGTCGCAGAAGCGGTGGCAGCCAAGGTTAGTCATTTTCGCATGTGCGCCTACATTTTCGCACCAGCGGGCGTGCATGCACGAACCTAGGCTCCGCAGGTGCGAGCCCAGGCTCCGAAGGTGCGAGCCCAGGCTCTGTAGGTACGGAAATTCCTGGGAAGTGTTTAAAACCGAAGGGCTTCGTGATTTTTGTCATTTCGAATTTTGCAAACTCGGTTTAGGGCGATGTTTGAGAGCATTTTCGAGGCATTTCTTGAGGCAAGTCCCTTGTGCTTATATTTGATCAATAATCCTTCTTCTTCATTTATTTTTCTACTTAGTTAGTGTGTATTTAAGGTGGAATTTAAGAGTTTGAGGCTAGGGATTTGGAAAGTTTGATTTGTGGATTTGAAGAACCATTTGGTGTCGGATTTTAGTAAATTTGATATGGTTAGACTCGTGAGTGAATGGGATTTCGGATTTTGTGACTTTTACTAGATTCCGAGATGTGGGCCCGGGTCGACTTTTTTAGGACGGATTTTGGAATTTTTATTAAAATCTTGATTTCATTAATTAGATTAGTCTATTATAGTTTTATTTATGATATGTAATTATTTTGGCTAGATTTGGGCCATTCGAAGTCGGATATTCGTGGAAAAGGCATTGTTACCGATTGATTGAGCTTGGTTCGAGGTAAGTGGCTTGCCTAACTTTATGTGAGGGAAATCCCCTTAAGATTTGGAACTATTGTGATATGTGAGAACCGTGTACGTGAGGTGACGAGTACGTACACAGGCTAGTTGTGGAAAAACGCGATTTTCTTACTGAGCAGCAACCTGTTTTTCTTTTATTTTGAGTTATACCATTTTAATGAGTATTAATCTATTTTCATTCTTAATTGAGTTATTCCAATATGTGTAGCTATCCTGTTTAGTCTAATACAACATGTCTACGTGTCTTCATTGCTTATGTGAACTCTGTGCAACATGCTTAGTGAATTTCCTGCTTCTTCCTTGACTGGTACTTAGTCTAAATCGTAAGATTTTGTGATGTAGTTGTATTTCTATTGTTTGCGCTGCATATTTACTTTGGGACTACGGAACAGTATTACAAGAGATCCCCATGTACTGCATATTTACTTTGGGACTACGGAACGGTATTCCGAGAGATCCCCCTATTTTGCATATTTACTTTGGGATTACGGAACGGTATTCCGGGAGAATCCTCTGCACATTTACGTTTGGGATTATGAGACGGTATCTCGGGAAATCCCCTGTTGTTATCTCTGTGTATTGAGATGTTACCTTCTATGAATTCTTTCTTGTTAAATTTCAGTCTTTATTTTACTGCGATATTACATTTTTACCTTGCTTTATTATCATATTCTAGTAGGTCCCGGACCTGACCTCGTCACTACTCTACTGAGGTTAGGCTTGGCACTTACTGGGTACCGATTGTGGTGTACTCATGCTACTCTTCTGCACATGTTTTTCGTGTGCAGATCCAGGTGCTCCTTATCAGCCGCACTATCAGTGAGCCGGGACAACTTTGGAGACTTCAAGGTATATCTGCCGCGTCCACAGACCTCAAAGTCCCCTTCTACTCTTCCCAATGTCCATTATCTTCTGTATTTTTCTTTTGATAGACTCTGATGCGTAGAGACACTAAATTTTCCTTTTGTAGTTTGTGATTCACGATGTTCCAAATTTTGGGATTACTGTGTATTTTGAACAATTAGTTGTTTAATTTATGTTTTCATTATATTATTTCGCAAATGTTAGGCTTTTTTAGTCATAGAGACTAGGTGCCATCACGACGTCATACAGAGGGGAAATTGGGTCGTGATAAGTTGGTATCAGAACACTAGGTTCATAGGTGTCGTGAGTCGCAAGCCGGTTTATTAGAGTCTCGCGGATCGATACGGAGATGTCTGTACTTATCTTCGGGAGGATATGGAAATGTTAGGAAAATTTCACTACTTTGATTCCTTATCGTGCGAAAATTGTTGACTTCAAAAATTCTAAATTTCTGTATTCTATTCTCTCACAGATGGTGAGGACACGTACAAGCGGATCTGATGACCAGACACCCGCGCCCCCTGCTAGATCCGCGAGAGGCCAGGGCTGGGGTAGAGGCCGAGGACGTCCACGTGGTGCAGCCAGAGCACCTGCACGAGCTGCTACAGAGGAGCCCCCAGTAGCTCCAGCTGGAGGGGATACACCTGAGGTACCTGTTTCTTCACCAGCCCTCCAGGAGACTCTAGCCCAGTTTTTGAGCATGTTCAGCATCTTAGCTCAGTCTGGATTGATCCCACTTGCTCCTGCCATATCTCAGGCCGGGGGAGGAGCAAAGACTCCCGCCGTCGGTACTCCAGAGCAGCAGGTTTAGGTCGACCAGGTTCTTAGAGATTATACCAATGCAGCAGATAGCTCCAGTTCAACCCGGGGTTAGGGCAGCGACTTCTGAGGTGGAGCAGCTCAGACTTGAGAGGTACAAGAAGTACCACCCACCTACCTTCAGCGGATTGGCTATAGATGATGCTCAGGGTTTTCTGGAGGAGTGTCACCGTATTCTCCGTACTATGGGCGTAGCAGAGGTGAGCGAGGTTTCTTTTAATACATTCCAGCTTAGAGGAGCAGCTTATCAGTAGTGGTGTTCTTATGAGTTGAGTAGTCCAGATAAGGCAGTTTCACTTACATGGACTTAGTTCTCGGACATGTTTTTGAGAGAGTATGTCCCTCAGAGCCTCAGGGACTCATGGCGCATGGAGTTTGAGCAGTTGTGCCAGGGATCTATGTCTGTGTCAGAGTATGCAGTCCGTTTCAGTGATTTGGCCCGACATGCACCGACCTTGGTTGCCACAGTTCGAGAGAGGGTTCGACGCTTTATTGAGAGACTCCACCCTAGCATCCGGATTAGTATGGCCAGGGAGTTGGAGATGGATATTTCTTATCAGCAGGTTGTGAGTATCGCTAGGAGATTGGAGGGCATACTTGCCTGGGATAGAGAGGAGAGGGAGGACAAGAGGTTGTCACGACCCAAACTGATGGGCCGCGACGGGCACCCAGTACCTTACTCAACCGAGTACCAACATAACATATCTTTCTTATTACATCATCATATACACGTGACATACGGGCCTAATAGGCCAACATCACCATTTATAAACTCAAAACATAGGCCGACAAAGTCGTACAATCTTTCACGTACACGACATATATCTACAAGCCTCTAAGAGTACATAAATGTCATAAAGGTTGGGACAGGGCCCCGCCATACTAATCAGTATATGTTCTAATCATACTGACCACATAAGCAACTGCGGAACAAATGGAGTGCACCAACATCTTCCGCTGAGCTGATCGCCTACTTGGAGGACTCTCGACCTGTCTATCGAGACCTGTGGGCATGAAACACAATATCCCCAGGTAAAAGGGATGTCAGTACAAATAATGTACCGAGTATGTAAGGAATGAAAATCATTAAATAATAGACATGAGAGAAACATAGAGTAAAAGACTCGACATGTACGTCTGCATAGCTTTGTGAATCATTTCATTTTTATAATGTCATGCATATGTGTATAAATGTCATACCATGCATAGGTATATGTGTTCATAACATCATCAAGCCACTGAGGGCATCCCATCATATCATTTCGGCCACTGTGGGCAAATCATCAACGTATACCAGCTGATCAGGTGGTGGTGCGTATATAATGCCGTAACCTTTTCTCATATCTCATATCTCATATTATATACATATATACGCGTATATAACGTCATCTGGTCATGGGTCAATATACATGTATAAATGCATGAAATGCATAAGAAATACGTTAATAAGATTTCTCGGAATATCATAAAAATAATATGTCTGTCGGATAAACTTTATCAAATACGTATTTTTCTGAGACCCATGAACAGAAGATATAATGATAATTCACATGGGGAATCAAGAATATAGAAACCCCTAGTATTTCTATGAATGGAGTCATTTATGGAAGTTGCGTATTTTACTCATTTTATTTGTATCATTTGGATCATGCCAAAAGGAAATAAGGGATAGCCTTAACATACCTGAGTCGATTCTCTTGAGAAAGATTACACTGTATTCCCTTAATATTGTAAAATCTCCCGTTAATTAAGGTGCTCTGAAATCTCGGGTTTTTGAAGTGTTGAAGACGCTATGGAATATCATACTTTGAATTCCTGAAGATCCATGAAAGCTCACGGGTATTGAATTCTTAAAGATCTATGGAAGCTCTTGTTATTGAATTCTTGAAGATCCCTGGAAGCTTACGTTATGGAATTCCTTAAGATCATACTTTAGCATTTGATATATGCTAAAGTAAAGAAACCTTATATTAAATGGGTGTGGGGCCCACTTCATGTGGTTTATTTTATCCAAAATTGCCTACATATGCCACCTAACTATCAAGACACAAAGAGTCACAATTACTTCAAGGCCTTGCTGCCACGTTGGGAGATTTAATTCTTATCCAAATATTTGAATTAATTATTCACTAATCACTTGATTAACTTGTTAATCTCTCATTAATCAATAATTAACCAATTACTCACATAGTTAAGAATTATCTCAAATTACTTAAAATACGACCCACCTTTAACATACCTTATACACCTTATTATCATGGTCATGTGGTACCTTGTATGACACTAGTCCATAAATACGGGGTACTATAGCTTGGACCGTATTTTATCCCAAATTGTCAAACTTTGATGAAACTCGTTTTCTTTAATTTGCTTACCCTCTCACCTTCACGAATTTACTTATCACTTGTTTAAAATACCATAATACTTATAATCCCAAGGTAATCTAATTCCCGAACTTTCACTAATTTACTTATGGCGTACTTTCACGTACGAAAACATGGGATGTAACATCATGCATTTATCATTTTCATAACTTATGCCTTCCGAATACTTTAATATTCTCCTTGACATTTAGGCAACTGTTCTTTGAATAAATCCAAAGCCGAGAGCATTCCCCCCTTTTAGCCTCTTTCTCACACCACGACTTGTAGTCGGAATCCTTCTAATCTCGTAACTGTTGCTACCTTCTATCATGCAGTCTGTACGACTCTAACTTTGTATGTGTGCCTATGCGACTCTTCTCTTCTCTTTCCTCCAGCTTTTAGCCAATCTCTAGGCTTCACTTTGTGTTCATATATAAAATGATGTCAAGCTGTCCCTCTGGGCATCATTAGCTTTGCTTTATCTAAGTAGGCCATACTATACCATAACTCTTACCTCGATTTATCGTTACTGAGGGCTGCTATCAAACTCCAGGTTACTTTTGTTGCTTATCCCATATGCATAAATCTAAGTCTTTTAATGCTTCTTCACTACTGTTCATCTTAAGGATGACAGACTAATCTTAGCTCATACTTTGTGACTTTTGTCCATCCATTGTTGATTCACCTCAATATTGATCTACAATATACTACTAATAACTTGAAACTTTTTACGTAATATCTTGCCACTAGGGCTTACGTGCATTGAGGAATATTTGAAGTGATTTTCCTGATCCATTTAGCCGATATTGTACTTCAATAACCGTATCTTATAACATCCCAATGCAATTCAATTATATGGGTATTTTAATCCCGTACAATTCATGAAATCCTCTTCAAATCATTACTCAATCGAAGGCCCAAACATCATCCTTTATCTATCACAATTACACCCTCATTGGACTATCAGATTAGCATTCCATCTCTTCTAAATGCCATTAGTCTTAGACTCCTTTGAGTTCACTCAGGCTATACTGAGCTTTCTATAACTTAGAGAGACCATTAGCTCCCTTGTTTTCATGGGCTTAATCCTGAGGACTTATCCATTCTCGTCACCTTCACACTCGCCCTTTTTTATCCTTACTCTTGCCTTCCTAAAACCTTGTCGTTTTACCATACTTTAGCTTGCGACCTGCACATATCTATTCATACTACTCGCAACCTTCCTTCAACTTGCTCGCACCATAGATTTCCTCGTGTTATTCTGGAACATCAAGCGAGACATCATATCATCTCTAACTCTTCTTTACTCTTTTAACTAGACCTCTCGATACATAGAAACCATAGGTTGGGAAATATACCACTGACGCCGCCGCTACCATTCCTGGATACTGAATCCTAGTGCTTCTAGCCTTCTATCTGTAGTATGGATTATTTGCAACCTTCTGCATTTGAATATCTCATACGTTGTTCATTTTTACCTTACTTACCTTAAAATCTCGCATAGCATCTTCTATCTCTTTCATGACCTCCCTTCCACATAGGTATATTTCACATCCACAACTTGAAGTTCTATTATAATACTTGTACCTCTGGTGCATACATAATCCGGTGGGAGCTTCATACTGACTTCTTATGAGGCTGGTACTCTTCTAACCAGCTTTCTCATAGAGCTGTTATAGAATATGGTTGTTGTACTATCTTTCTTGTACCTTTGATATTAAGAGTGATCCTCCAATGTTCTCAATCACGATGTCTATAATTTTCTGGATCCAATAATCAAATTCTTGGTTTACATAGCTGATGTAACTCTTTAGTTTTCTCTTCCCTCTGATCAACATTTATGTAGGCTTACGCTATCTTCCAATCTGTGGCTCATGGTGTTAGTTATTAATTTAGCCTTTCATGGGCGCTATGGAATATCTCTGATACCATCATCTAACAATTCAATCCTTTGTCGATGACCTGAACTCAATCCTTTCTTTTACTTATACCGGAGTTTTCTATGGTTGTATGATTGTCAACTAACTCTGGATCATTAATCTAATAATCCTTTCGTTTCTTCTCAGTTTTATTTAAACGTAAGCAATTACTTTTCCTGGTCTTTCTGCCCCCTTGTTGCGTGCATACTTAGCTCATCTTTGTTCCCACGCATGCCAGAATTTTGTGCAATTAATATGGTCTCGAATATTACTTTTGGTTTCATTTCTCTCTTATTAGCCACGATAGGTGACACTTTCTTATGGAGTGCATACAATGTTGTCGTGAGATTGTTATTACAAGACCATTTCCTCTTTAGGTCACTGTGCTTAGGTTGAAGTAGTCTTTCATTGTAGTACTTAAGGACCCTCTGGCTATTGTAAAGATGCGAGCTTATTAAATCATATTCCCGATAGAATTTTTGATGTTCGTGCTCACTTATAATTATCCTTAGTTACTTACCTCCACACTCATATGCTCGTACGGTTGCTTGTAAACTGAAGTTTTGACTGTCTTCCCAGTGGAACTCTCTTTTATTTCCGTAACACTCATACAGTACCTTTAACTACCCTAACTCCTATCTGAATAGTTCTCAAGGATTACCTTATCAAAACTATGAGGCTGAATTCACTATGTTGGATTTTACTATGTTTATCTTGCACGATCCACTACTTCGTCTGTATCCTCTTGTATATCCATAACTAGGCTCTTCCTGAATCAACTAATAACTACTCATTATCTTATTCTCATATCAATATTCTGCGTAATCTTTCCTGGGTCATTTCCTTTATCTTACTTACGTCCCGCACTGGCTCATTATCTATCAATAACATCTCAGGCAGGAACCCTTACCTCCTCTCCTTGATGTCGTGTTTGCATAATGTTCTGGAATCGTAGCATATCTGTAGGATTTGAATAAGTGAAATCTTATCCCTTTCTCATTCTTATCACATTCTTCCTTTATTAATCCATAGTTACTAGAACCACTTAATTCTGACTTAATTCAACATCACTCCATATTCCCCCCTTAAGGGGAATACTAGGAGTTGGAACCACGAGGATCTACCTATAGATATTTTACCTCTTCATCTTTGGCATATTTTCAAATCATCGATGGCCCTTACTCTCCTTGCGGCAATCCTTCTATATCAAGAATAATAAAATTCCTTATTCGCGAGGGTGACACTTAGTGTAACTGGCACATACAGTCCCTTAAGCTTAACTTTACTCACCTTGCTTGCTTTAGGGAAGAGTCTTCCTGAATGACCTTTAAAGGGTATTCTTCTGTTGTGCAATCTCTGAAATTCTCATGATGCCGACTATTACTCAGTCTCTAGTTCATGTTTAGTTTATCTTGTTCACCAGCCCATACTGATTTCTATTATTCTGGGGTCTAACTTTTCCTTCTGGTAGTCGCGTTAGAGTCACGAACTTATTTCTCGAAATGAGGATATGACTTTATAGCCTATACTCTTTTGTTGTCTCAAGGACTGTCACCTCTCGTCTTTTCCTTTACTTGACTATAGACTCTGTAATACTGTCATCTTTTTGATCTACCGTTATCATCCATGTATCACATCTTACTCATAATGCTTCATTAACTCTCTTCTTATTTTCCTCTAACATTTATGTCTATCACTTAATTTTGAAAACTCGAACAAGACATTCTTTTGCTTTTAGCTTCCCTTGCTCCATCTACTGGCTCTTCGGGTTGCCTAACATTCTTCCTCTACTAAGGACAGGGGCCACACTAAGGTAATATTTATCCCTTCAAGACTTTCAGTGTCTATCTTTGTAGTACTCATATCTAGCTGTACTATTTTAGAGTGCACCATCTGGGTGTCTCACAAGGAGATCTATTAGCACATTTGCACTATCCTTCAGAAATGTCAACTAACGCAAACAATCCATTCACCATTTTGGATTACTCTAACCCCAGCCAGATCCTGATATCCCGTCCTTCTCTTAAACCATATCTGTTAGTTCCCATAGGGCATATCTGAGATAGGTGTGACCGATTGTACATACCTCTGTTACAATTGAAGGTAACTCAAAATGCTTATATTTCTCTGCCTAAATTGTAAATACTGTTAATCTTCATTAACTAGGTACCTCGTACCCTTCTTCACCTTGCTTCTTTTACTTGCTGAAACTTGTGTCTACCTTCCGATTCTCTTATTCCTTTTTACCGTAAGAATGGATAGGCATTCTTGCCTTAGGGATCCTTATCAAGAAGCTTACATATCTTAGTATACATATGATCTGCTGAATACCTCATATTTATCCATCATAAGCATGATGCAAAAATCAAGTTCATCTGACTCAACTCTTCCACAACTATATCTCTTACCAACCGTCTTTCTGGATGTAGGCATCATCGTATTATGAATAAGATAGAGTTTAGGAAATTGAGTTCTTACAACTGAGGTCTACCACACGATCTAGAGTAAGAAGAAAGAGTGACAGTCCTAAATGCCCTGTATCCTCCTGCTTATAAGTGTGGTGCACAACACACCCATAAACAAGACTCTACTAGACACGGCTTGTAGACTCCCTAGGACAGAACTGCTCTGATACCACTTTTTTCACGATCCAAACTGATGGGCCACGACGGGCACCCGGTACCTTACTCAACCGAGTACCAACGTAACATATCTTTCTTATTACATCATCATATACACGTGACATACGGGCCGAATAGGCCAACATCATCATTTATAAACTCAAAACATAGGCCGACAAGGCCGTACAATCTTTCACGTACACGACATATGTCTACAAGCCTCTAAGAGCACATAAATGTCATAAAGGTTGGGACAGGGCCCCGCCATACTAATCAGTACATGTTCTAATCATACTGGCCACATAAGCAACTGCGAAATAAATGGAGTACACCAACATCTTCCGCTGAGCTGATCGCCTACTTGGAGGACTCTCGACCTGTCTATCGAGACCTGCGGGCATGAAACGCAGCGTCCCCAGGCAAAAGGGACGTCAGTAGAAATAATGTACCGAGTATGTAAGGAATGAAAATCAGTAAATAATAGACATGAGAGAAACATGGAGTAAAAGACTCTACATGTACGTCTGCATAGCTCTGTGAATTATTTCATTTTTATAATATCATGCATATGCATATAAATGTCATACCATGCATAGGTATATGTGTTCATAACATCATCCAGCTACTGAGGGCATCCCATCATATCATTTCAGCCATTGTGGGCAAATCATCAACGTATACCAGCTGATCAGGTGGTGGTGCGTATATAATGACGTAACCTTTTTCCCATATCCCATATAAATACAATATACATATATACGCATATATAACGCCATCTAGTCATGGGTCAATGTACATGTATAAATGCATGAAATGAATAAGAAATACGTTAATAAGATTTCTCGGAATGTCATAAAAATAATATGCCTGTCGGATAAACTTTATCAAATACGTATTTTTCTGAGACTCATGAACAGAAGATATAATAATAATTCACATGGGGAATCAAGAATATAGACACACCTGTATTTCTATGAATGGAGTCATTTATGGAAGTTGTGTATTTTGCTCGTTTCATTTGTATCATTTGGATCATGCCAAAAGGAAAGAAGGGATAGCCTTAACATACCTGAGTCGATTCTCTTGAAAAAGATTACACCGTATTCCCTTAATATTGCAACATCTCCCGTTAATTAAGGTGATCTGAAATCTCGGGTTTTTGAAGTGTTGAAGACGCTATGGAATATCATACTTTGAATTCCTGAAGATCCATGAAAGCTCACGGGTATTGAATTCTTACATTATGGAATTCCTTAAGATCATACTTTAGCATTTGATATATGCTAAAGTAAAGAAGCCTTATATTAAATGGGTGTGGGGCCCACTTCATGTGGTTTATTTTATCCAAAATTGTCTACATATGCCACCTAACTATCAAGACACAAAGAGTCACAATTACTTCAAGGCCTTGCTGCCACGTTGGGAGATTTAATTCTTATCCAAATATTTGAATTAATTATTTACTAATCACTTGATTAACTTGTTAATCTCCCATTAACCAATAATTAACCAATTACTCACATAGTTAAGAATTATCTCAAATTACTTAAAATACGACCCACCTTTAACATACCTTATACACCTTATTATCATGGTCATGTGGTACCTTGTATGACACTAGTCCATAAATACGGGGTACTATAGCTTGGACCGTATTTTATCCCAAATTATCAAATTTCGACGAAACTCGTTTTTTTCAATTTGCTTACCCTCTCACCTTCATGAATTTACTTATCACTTGTTTGAAATACCGTAATACTTATAATCCCAAGGTAATATCATTCCTGAACTTCCATCAATTTACTTATGGCATACTTTTACGTACAAAAACATGATGTGTAATAGAGGTCTCGAGAGACTGGTTCTTATTTTGGTGCTTGTGCCCCGGCAGCTCATCATGGTAGGGGTTATGTGAGTCTCCCCATTCATTCAGCTCTTCCAGCCGCCAGTGGTGTTCCAGTCCCTTCTAGGCCCCAGGAGCCTTATTATGCACCGCTAGTATCTAGTGTGCCTCCTGCACGGGGTGTTCCTAGCGGCCAATCCAGCAGACATGGCCCTCGACAGTTACAACAGCCACACCCTCCCAGAGCTTGTTTTGAGTGTGGCGACACTCGCCTTATGGTGAGGGATTTCCCCAGACTTAGGAGGGGTGCACCTCCACAGACTTCTCAGCCACAACATGTTCCACTGGGTCCTCAAGCTATGATTACAGCACCAGCTACCACCCCACCTACTCAGCCAGCTCGAGGTGGAGGTCGGGGAGGTAGAGGTCGCCCTAGAGGGGGAGGCCAGGCCAGATATTATGCCTTTCCTGCTCATACAGAGACAGTCGCTTCTGATTCTGTTATTACAGGTATTTTCCCGGTCTATCATAAAGATGCATCGGTTTTATTTGACCCAGGCTCTACATATTCTTATGTGTCCTCTTATTTTACCCCGTATTTGGGCGTATCGCGGGACTCTTTGAGTTTCTCTGTTTATGTGTCTACTCGTGCGGGAGATTCTCTTGTCGTGGACCGCATGTATCGGTCGTGTTTGATTGCTCTTAGTGGTTTTGAGACCAGAGCCTATTTGTTATTGTTCAGCATGGTGGACTTTGATATTATTTTGGGTATGGACTGGTTGTCGCCCCATTATGCTATTCTTGATTGTCACGCTAAGACCGTGACGCTGGCTATGCCAGGATTACCGCGATTAGAGTGGAGAGGTACCTTAGAGTATACTCCCATCAGAGTTATTTTATTTCTTAAAGCTCAACAAATGGTTGAGAAGGGGTGAACGCGTATCTAGCTTATGTGCGAGATGTCAGCATTGATACCCCTACAACTGAGTCAGTTCCAGTAGTGAAGGACTTTCCAGATGTGTTTCCAGCTGATCTTCCGGGCATGCTGCCCAACAGAGATATTGATTTTGGCATTGATTTATTGTCGGGCACTCAGCCCATCTCTATTCCTCCATATCGTATGGCTTCTCTTGAGTTAAAGGAGTTGAAGGAGCAGTCACATGAATTGCTTAATAAGGGCTTCATTCGGCCCAGTGTGTCACCTTGGGGTGCTCATGTCTTATTTGTGAAGAAGAAGGATGGTTTTGTGCGGCTGTGTATTGATTACCGCCAATTGAACAAAGTCACAGTGAAGAACATGTATCCATTGCTCGTATTGATGACTTATTTGATCAGTTATAGGGTGCCAGAGTGTTTTCCAAGATTGACTTACGTTCAGGCTATCATCAGTTGAAGATTCCAAGATCCTTGTGATGTCTTTTGGGATGATCAATGCCCCAACAACATTTATGCACTTGATGCACAGTGTGTTCCGGCCCTATCTTGACTCATTCGTCATTGTGTTTATTGACGACATTCTGGTATACTCCCGAAGTCGGGAGGATCATGAGTAGCACCTAAGGACTGCGCTTCAGACCTTAAGAGAAAAGAAGTTATATGCAAAATTTTCAAAGTGTGAGTTTTGGCTAGACTTAGTGGCATTCTTGGGTCATATAGTGTCGAGTGAGGGGATCCAGGTGGATCTGAAGAAGATTGAAGTAGTGCAGAGTTGGCCCAGACCGTCCTCAGCTAACGAGATCCGGAGTTTTCTTGGTTTGGCAGGCTATTACCGTCGATTTGTAGAGGGTTTCTCATCTATTGCAGCACTGATGACCAGGCTGACCTAGAAGGGTGCTCCGTTCAGGTGGACAGAGGAATGTGAGGAGAGCTTTAGAAGCTCAAAACAGCTTTGACTACAACCTCGGTATTGGTATTGCCTACAGGTTCGGGGTCTTATACTATATATTATGATGCATCATTTATTGGTCTCGGTGCAGTGTTCATGCAAGACGGTAGGGTGATTGCCTACGTGTCTAGACAACTGAAGGTGCATGAAAAGAATTATCCTATCCACGACCTTGAGTTAACCTCTATTGTTCATGCCTTGAAGATTTGGCAGCATTATTTGTACGGTATTCCTTGTGAGATTTACACCAATCATCGGAGTTTGCAGCATCTGTTTAAGAAAAACGATCTTAACTTGCGTCAGCGGAGGTGGTTGGAGCTACTTAAGGATTATGATATCACGATTTTGTACCACCCTGGGAAGGCCAATGTGGTGGTCAATGCTTTGAGTCGTCGGGAAGAGAGTTGGAGAGCTTAGCATATCTACCAACAGTAGAGAGGCCCATGTCGTTGGATGTTCAGACCTTAGCCAGCCAGTTTGTGAGATTGGATATTTCTTAGCCGAGTCGAGTGTTGGCTTGTGTGGTCTCTCGGTCTTTTCTTTAATATCGTATCAGGGAGCGTCAGTATGATGACCCCCATCTGTTTGTCCTTAGGGACACGGTCCAGCACGGTGATGCTAAGGAGGTCACTATTGGAGGTGATGGGGCATTGAGGATGCAGGGCAAGCTATGTGTGCCCAATATAGATGGTTTGCGTGATTTGATTCTCTAGGAGGCTCACAGTTCATGGTACTCTATTCATCCGGGTGCCGCAAAGATGTATCAGGACTTGAAACAACATTTCTGGTGGAGGAGGATGAAGAAGGACATAGTAGAGGATGTGGCCCGATGTCTAAATTGCCAGCAGGTGAAATATGAGCATCAGCGGCCAGGTGGGTTACTTCAGAAGTTGGAGATTCAGGAATGGAAATGGGAGCAGATCACTATGGATTTCATTGTTGGACTTCCACGGACTCAGCGAAAGTTTGATGCAGTTTGGGTGATTGTAGATAGGCTAACCAAGTCAGCTCATTTCATTCCTGTGATGACTACCTATTCTTCCGAGCAGTTGGCTTGAATTTATATCCGCGAGATTGTCAGGCTTCATGGCATACCAGTATCTATTATCTCTGACCGGGATACGTAGTTTACATCACGGTTCTAGAGAGATGTACAACATGAGTTGGGTACCCGGGTTGAGTTAAGCGCAACATTTCACCCTCAGACGGATGGACAGTCCTAGCGCACTATTCAGATACTATAGGATATGCTCTGCGCTTGTGTGATAGATTTTGGGGGTGCTTGGGACCAGTTCTTGCCACTTGCGGAGTTTGCCTACAACAACACTTATCAGTCCAGCATTCAGATGGCACCGTATGAGGCTCTGTATGGTAGGCATTGTCGGTGCCCAGTAGGTTGGTTCGAGCCATGCGAGGCCATATTATTAGGTACGGACTTGGTTCAGGATGCCTTGGAAAAGGTTAAGGTAATTTAGCATAGACTTCACACAGCCCAGTCCAGACAGAAGTGTTAAGCGGACCGAAAGGTTCGCCGATGTTGCATTCATGGTTGGAGAGCGGGTCTTGCTCCAGGTTTCGCCTATGAAGGGCGTTATGAGGTTCGGAAAGAGGGGCAAGCTGAGACCAAGGTTTATTGGTCCCTTTGAGGTATTGCGACAAGTTGGGAAAGTTGCTTATGAGATTGCCTTGCCTCCCAGCCTAGCAGGAGTTCATCCGATATTTCATGTTTCGATGCTCCGAAAGTATCACGGCGATCCGTCCCATGTGTTGAATTTCAGCTCAGTCCAATTAGACAAGGATCTATCTTATGTTGAGGAGCCAGTGGCTATTTTAGACAGGCAGGTCAGAAAGCTAAGATCAAAGAATATTGCTTCTGTGAAGGTTCAATGAAGGGGACAGCCGGCAGGAGGCGACTTAGGAGACCGAGCAGGATATGTGCAGTTGTTATCCTAATCTTTTCACCACTTCAGGTATGTCTCTATGCTCGTTCGAGGACGAACGATTATTTAAAGAGGGGGATGATGTAACGACCCGACTGGTCATTTTTTGAGTAATAGCCCCGGTCGCATATTTACTGCTTCTCCCATATCTATTTCTGCTATTGTGACTTGCCGGGAGGTTTTGTTTTGGTTTTTGGAGTATTTTGGGACACTTAGTCCCTAAATGGAGATTTAAGCCTTAGGATTTGGACCGTAGTCAGAAATGTGTGAAGAAAACTCCGGAATGGAATTCTGTCGGTTCTGTTTGCTCCGTTAGGTGATTTTGGACTTAGGGGCGTGTCCGGATTGTGTTTTGGAGGTCCATAGCTTATTTAGGCTTGAAATGGCGAAAGTCGAATTTTTGGAGATTTTGACCCGTAGTGGACCTTTTGATATCGGGGTTGGATTCTGATTCCGAAAGTTGGAGTAGCTCCATAATGTTGAATATGACTTGTGTACAAAATTTGGGGTCAATCAGACGTGGTTTGGTTGGTTTCGGTATCAGTTGTCGAATTTGGAAGTTTCAAGTTCTTTAAGTTTGAATCGGAGGATGATTTGTGATTTTAGAATTGTTTGATGTGGTTTGAGGGCTCGATTAAGTTCGTATGGTATTTTAGGATTGGTTGGTATATTTGGTTGAGGTCCCCGGGGCATCGGGTGAGTTTCAGGTAGTTAACGGACTTGGAATGGAAGTTGAGAAATTTCTAAAGTTTGTTCTTTTGCTGGTATGATCGCACCTACGAGGGTATTAGCTGCAAGTGCGAGGCCGCATGTGCGGAAGGTTGAGCGCAGGTACGGAAAGGGTGGAGATTAGCAGAGGTCGCAAGTGCGATAGTTTCTCCGCACCTGCGATAGCGTAGATGCGGACCAGTGATCGCAGAAGCGGAGGCAGCCAAGGTTAGTCGTTTTTGCAGGTGCACCCACATTTTTGCACCAGCGGGCGCGCAGGTGCGAGCCCAGGCTCCGCAGGTGCGGAAATGCCTGGGCAGTGTTTAAAACCGAAGGGCTTCGTGATTTTTGTCATTTCGGATTTTGCAAACTCGGTTTGGGCAATTTTTGAGAGTATTTTCGAGGCATTTCTTGAGGTAAGTCCTTTGTGCTTATTTTTTATCAATAATCTTGCTTCCCCATTTATTTTTCCACCTAGCTAGTGGGTATTTAAGGTGGAATTTGGGTGTTTGAGGCTAGGGATTTGGAAAGTTTGATTTGTGGATTTGAAGGACCATTTGGTGCCGGATTTTAATAAATTTGATATGGTTAGACTCGTGAGTGAATGGGCTTTCGGATTTGGTGACTTTTACCTGAGTCCGAGACGTGGACCCGGGTCGACTTTTTAGGACAGATTTTGGAATATTTATTAAAATCTTGATTTCATTAATTAGATTAGTCTATTATAGTTGTATTTATGATATGTAATTGTTTTGGCTAGATTTGGGCCATTCGGAGTCGGATATTCGTAGAAAAGGCATTGTTACTAATTGATTGAGCTTGGTTCGAGGTAAGTGGCTTGCCTAACTTTATGTAGGGAAAATCCCCTTAAGATTTGTAACTATTGTGATATGTGAGCACCGTGTACGTGAGGTGACGAGTACGTACACGGGCTAGTTGTGGTAAAATCCGATTTTCTTACTGAACAACAACTTGTTTTCCTTTTATTTTGAGTTATACCATTTTAATGAGTATTAATCTATTTTCATTCTTAATTGAGTTATTCCAATATGTGTAGCTATCCTGTTTAGTCTAATACAACATGTCTACGTGTCTTAATTGCTTATGTGAACTCTGTGCGGCATGCTTAGTGAATTTTCTGCTTCTTCCTTGACTGGTACTTAGTCTAAATCATAAGATTTTGTGATGTAGTTGTATTTATATTGTTTGCGCTGCATATTTACTTTGGGACTATGGAACGGTATTCCGGGAGATCCCCATGTACTGCATATTTACTTTGGGACTACGGAACGGTATTCTGAGAGATCCCCCTGTCTTGCATATTTACTTTGGTACTACAGAACGGTATTCCGGGAGATCCCCCTTCTCATTTACGTTTGGGACTACGAGACGGTATCTCGGGAGATCCCCTGTTGTTATCTATGTGTATTGATCTGTTACCTTCTATGAATTCTTTCTTGTTAAATTTCCGTCTTTATTTTACTGCGATATTTCATTTTTGCCTTGCTTTATTATCATATTCCAGTAGGGCCTGGACCTGACTTCGTCATTACTCTACCGAGGTTAGGCTTGGCACTTACTGGGTACCAATTGTGGTATACTCATGCTACTATTCTGCACATGTTATTCGTGTGCAGATCCAGGTGCTCCTTATTAGCCGCACTATTAGTGAGCCGGGACAACTTTGGAGACTTCATTATCTTCTGTATTTTTCTTTTGATAGACTCTGATGCGTAGAAACACTAGATTTTCCTTCTGTAGTTTGTGATTCACGATGTTCCGAATTTTGGGATTACTGTGTATTTTGAACAGTTAGTTGTTTAATTTATGTTTTCATTTCATTATTCCGCAGATGTTAGGCTTACCTAGTCATAGAGACTAAGTGCCGTCATGATGTCATACGGAGGAAAAATTGGGTCGTGACAACCTCTATTCTCAAACAACCCCCAATCCCCTAGGTCTCTTTGACATGTTTTGTTGTTATGGTGGGTGGCCCTATTGTGCACGAATTTGGTTGCAAATATTGGTTGTGTTGTTGTATTTGAAGTAGTAAACTATAATTCGCTCTACTTCATTTAAATTTGAGAGGGCTACCTTGTTCCATCATTGTTGAAATAAGAGAAGCAAAATTGATGTCCACAAGGTATTTGCTAAAATGCCTAAAAGAGTGAATTGAACACCGATGAATTCTAAGAAGCAGCGTGTGCGTTTGATCGCAACAAGTTTTTTAGCTATTTTTCTAGATTAGACATTTTTTTATCTATTCAAGTTTATTTATTTATTTTTAGTTTGGTTAGTATTTTTTTATATATTTTAACATGGTATCTTGGAATGAAAATTGTTCAAATGATGATTATTCTTATTTTGATGATCCTTGTCCATATTGTGGAGGATCCCACTAGTAAAAAAATTGTCAGAATATTCCCGGGATCGAGTTGTGCGCACAATCTCAATCCTTCGAGTGGAATATTTATAATGTATGTGGTGGTCAAGGTGGTCATTGAGATTGTTGTCCTAATTTTTTTTATCTTTTTCTGAGCCCATATTATGATCTTTCTAACAGTGTTTGTGAGTTTGATAGGGGCAATAAAGTGCAGGATATAGAACGTGATGCATATATTAGGGATATTTTGAGGTAAGTAGAAGAGCAACATGATGAACTCAAAAAAGATATGAAAAGAGTGAGGGCAACAATCACAAGAATGAAGGCCAATCTGGAAGAATTGAATGAAGAGAGCGAGTGCTAGCAAGAGAAAATTTTTGAAAAAGAAGAGATTTTGAGCCAAACTTGGCTAGTGGAACAAGCTGAAAAATTGAAAATATATGAGGCTCAACGTGAGGAAATTACAAATTAGATGAGATACTTTATAGAAGGAAGAGCTGAATTGGGACAAGAGAACGATAAATTTGACACTGTTATTCACGACTTAGAGGCTCAATTGAATGCAAAGGTTGATGAGGTTGATGCGTCTAATGCCCAACAAAATAGTAATGAGTTGTGTGAAGCTGAAAATGAGCTTATACGCCAAATTAAGGAGCTAAAAGTGGAGAGCCAATCATTCGAGTATATTTTTGTTGATGATGCCCATGTTGAGAAAAGTACACTAGAGCCATGTGAGGAAGTAGATAATGTTATATTTGAAGACTCTTGTGCATGTAAATATGAGGATGTAAAGAGTAATACAATTCTAGAGTTAGGGCGTATTGGCCCTCATTCCATATATTTTTCAACACTGTGTTTGGATGATGACATAGAAATCGAGTCATCTGAGCCTTTGGAGGAGCCAATGGACGAGGAACGGGGTGCTTACATTCTTGAATTCGTCGTGCTAGAGAGACAGAATTACATACCTCATCTGAAGGCCAAGAAGTGTAGAATGTGATATTGGTTGCTTGGCCCAATTAAATTTGTCTCATCGCCCCGGGAGCATAATAGAAAGCTTGAAGCCAAATTAGGGGCTCAATTCATAAGTTCAAGGTGGAGGCAAAATATTGGACTTTTTCTGACGATGGATCTTCTAGACAGTTTTCTTGAGGGATTAATGTCTATCAAAAAAATTGAAAAACAAATACAAAAGTATGTCTTTTTGTTTTTTAGGTAGTAATAATCCACCATGGTTTTTCTTTGTGCCTCGGTTCTTTTTCATGGGATGTAGTTTGAACCGGGTAGTAGTTTTTCAATTTTTAGAGTAGATTAGAATTTAGAAAATAAATGGAGGAAGAAATATGAGATTCCTAGGCGCTCTTGACTTGTTTGATAGTAGCATATTTAGGCTTTGGCATGTGTAGTATCTTCCCTGTATCTTGAAATTGTCCGTATGCCTTGTTAAATTGGATAGCATGTCTTGTGACGCCTATGTCTCATTTACTTGACTTATGTTTACTTTGTGCTTAATGCTTAATATCTCGTAGCTCCGTGAATACTTTTATTTGTTGAGAGTCGGAATGAGACCGTCCTTAGTGAATCATGTGCCATGTATGGTGAGGTTTTTATGTACTCCATGTATTGTACTTGTGTTTAGGACTTTCTCGGTATGTGAGTTGAAGTAAAATTTTAGGTATGCTCGGTTTGAAAAGTTATTTTAGGTTTTCTTTGATCTTTTTTGAGCTTTATTGCTTACCATAAATAAAAATTATCCCTAGTTAACCAATTTGAGCCTATAGATTTTATTTGGAACCCACATTACAGCCTATACCCTTTTTGTTCTTAATTGAAATTATTTTGATCATTTTACCTCTTAAAATACTTTAATTGTGAAATAAGCACTAAAAGAAGTAAGAAGAGACTAAGTGTTGGGTGGCTTTTAAGTGGAAGCAATGAAAGGCATAAAGGTGCACTTATTTTGTAAAAGAATACACCACTAGCGGACAAAAAAGAATACTAAAAAAAAAGAGAGAGAAAAATATAGATGAATAAATATCTTGTTTTTGCTAGTGGATTACAAATTAAGATAGTGCTTAAAGTAAGAGAAAATATTTTTGGGGGTGATATTGTTTGTGAAGTTGAAGTTAGATTGAGGAAATATGCGTTTAAAGTTGATTATGTGATGTGTTAAAGTGCTTAGGAGGGTGAACCACTATTCCTAAATATACCCTACCCATCCGTTAGCCCACATTACAACCATAAAAAGTCCTAATGTATTTGAGGCTAGGATTGTTATGAGCACATTGTCTTTATTGTGAATATTGTTGAAGAATGGCATAAGTAAAGGGAAATGTAAGCAGGGCCGGATCTATGTAGTAAGTTTGGGGTTCCACGCCACCCAGACGCTCGGAGAAAATTTTATGTATATATTGATATTTTACACAAGAAAATCTATATAATTAAAGAGTGGCACCCTCAATCACAAAGTAACTCTAGGTGCCATGGTTAAACTACCAATTTTCCCACGCAAGACGCAAGATCAAGATTCTGCTCAATTCCCAAGTTAATTTATTTACCCTCGTTCCCTTTTCCAGTCTTTGCTTTTTGTACCTTTTCTTAGATTCCTTTATTTTTCCATCTTTGTATTTTCTTTCTTTTTGTACATCCTCGTTTTTATTATTTATTAAATTATATGTTTGATTCCTTTTTTCTTTCTTTCTACAATTGCAAATATTTGTGATTTTAATCATTTTTTTCTCTTTTTATCCGTATAATATTATCTTTTCCTTGGATTCATGTTTTGTAGAATGATGGCATCGATAGACATGATATTAATCTAGTTATGCGTAGAATAAAAGAGTTTGTTTTTATTTTATATTTTTAAGTCACATTAACAAATAGAATTTGAATCGAGAGAATTAGATCGAACAAAATTAAGTCATAAAAATCTAGAATTAGATAGAATTTAAGTCATAAAAATCTTGTAAAACGAACAAAATTAATTTAGAATGAACCATACCGAACCAAGCCTAATAAATTCGAATGGATCGAAATGACTCAATACACTACAATTCAATATTCTTCACTAATGGTAGGTTTAGATAGTGAAAAATCCTGGATCCGCCTTTGTGTAAATGATTGCATATGCTATAGTTTAATTGTTGCTATCAATCATGGTTATTGGTGTAGTGTGCTTCAAATGTGTAAATATGAAGTGCTCAAGAATAGTGTGAATTGTTGGTTGACTCGAGGACGAGCAAGAGTTAAAGTGTGGGGTGGTGATGCTCAGCTAAAAAATGCATATATTTAACCATTGTTGCCTCACATTCTAGTACTTTTAATCGTCTTTTGAGTATCAATTATATTATTTTGTGCATAATAATATATTTTAACTGTGTAGGAATAAAACGGAGTGAAGATGAAGAGATTTGGAGCAAAATTAAATAAAACACGAAAGAAAAAAAGAAAATGAAAAGACTAAAAAAAGGGGGTATACCCTTTAGGTTTTGTCCCCCCAAATGGAAGACTAAAGAGTAAGCTATGGAATGCAAAGAAAAACACAGCAAAGAAGGATTGCAAAACGTTACTGGTTTCTGCGCGAGGGCTAGCGCCCCACACTGCCCTGGGCGATGATGATGCGGATCTGTCCTATTTCGACCGGGACTCATTTATTTTGACCCCAAGATACCCCAACTCATATAAAAGCCAACCTAAACCTAGTTTTGGGGGGGGGGGGATGTGACTTTGAGAGAAAAACAAAAGTACGAAACACTTGGGAGCATGGATTTGATCAATTCTTCCATTCTTCTTCTAGTGTTCATTGATTTTCTGTTTGAAAACATCATTTTTTATAATTGTATGAACATGAGTGGCTAAGATCCCTATTATTCTGGGGTCATGGGTGCTACTCAAATGTTATCGTTTGAAGTTTAACTTGACGAGTTTGATTTTATCATATTGTGTTATTTATTTAATTATATTCTTAATTATTTTGCTGAGTAGCTAACAATGAAATACTATTTATGAATTTAGAGTTGAACTCAAAAGTGGAAATTCTAGATTGCATATAGGATTAAATAGAGCAAGTTTTTGAACCCGAAAATCGGGGAACGGATTCGAAATTAGGATAGAAATATACCTAATTGTCTTACTTTGTTGAAATATAGGAAGTGTAAATGCATTCCTGTTAGTCTTAATTCTATAGACATATAGGCATTAAGTTAGTTTGAATAGGTGAGTAAGAACTCGATAAATTCTTATGAGTACTATCAACTCTGTCAATTAAGAATCCAGATAAATCAATTAGTCATTTTAAGCCAAGAACGCAACAAGATTGTTAGCTAGCATATGACCCCGAAATATCCTCTCCTACTGATTTTTATCCGTAATTGCTCAAGTATTGTGGTTGATTTCTAGTTATTGCATTGCTTGATAGTGTCTTAGGTAGTAAATTAGTCACTTACATATTTAGTGATATATCTCTTGAATCGATAAGTTGTTTGAGTTTGAATCGGTCAAAAGTTAATCATAAGTCTCTGTGGGAACGATACTCTACTCACTACTCTATTACTTGACGACCACGTATACTTGAGTGAGTGTGTTTGGTCGCAAAAGTACTCTTAAAGAGGACGTCTCCTATTCATTCTGGCACGAGCAATTGAAGTTTTTGTTAACTTTCAAATGATAAAACTAACTCATCATTTGGACAAGAAATAAGATAAAAATAAAAGGACTTTGTTTTATTCCCTTTAATTTTTAAAGTAAATAGGCATTTGTTTGCATAAATAAATAAAGTTTCCAATTCATCTGGTTTATTTGTATAACTTATTTCTACAGGGTTGACCATACAATCCCCGATCATGATGAAACACTGATCCCGGTTCTCACAGTCCCGGTTTTCATGGGATTTCTGGTGCCATATCAGATATTATTCCCCCTAATGTTTGAATGTGAAGCATGAGAATTCGAACACCGGAAGTCTTGTACCCAGATTATTGTTTCACCGGTGGAAACAACTTGTGAATTGTTAAATAATCCTTGTTTTAATAATGGAAGGCGAGGCTTGCCATCGATCCAAAGATTATTTAACCATCCTCATAGATGTTTACCATCGATGTGAAAATTTTAGTGCCTTGGTATTTAAAGGTCTTTGTTTTGCCGTTGACGCTTCCTTCGTAGTATGCTTCCGTCGCTGCCTTGTTGAAACCCTTGCCAGAAAATCCTGATTGGGACAAAAACTAGCCAAAGGGAAAAATAGTGTAGCACATACTTTCAATATTGACAGGAACCATCAGCAATATTACCTTTTGAGGTGAGTCACGTTCCAATTGCTGGGTAATTTGACTCCATATTGATTTTTCAACTCATACAATTCTTTACTGGTGATAGCTGAAACCCGATAAGGACCTTCCCACGTTTCTCCCAGTTTCCGGCATTGATTTCTCGAGTGCTTTGAGTCACCTTCCTCAAAATGAAATCTCCTACCTTGAAATAACGGAGATTGGCCCTGCGATTATAATACATTTCCATCATTTTCTTTTGAGCCACCATTCGCACGTATGCCAAGTCCCGGTGTTAGTCGAGCAAGTCTAGCTTTACCAGCAACGCTTCGTTGTTTGCTTCTTCGTTCGTTTGGGAAAACCTCAAAGTCGGCTCCCCCACTTCCACCGGTATTAGAGCCTCCGCTCTGTACATGAGAGGGAAAGGTGTTTCTCCCGTGCTTGACTCCGTCGTTGTCCGATATTCCCATGGAATTCCCATTAGATCATCAGGCCACTTGCCTTATTATCTTCTAACTTCTTTCTAAGGTTCTGAATAATTACCTTGTTGGTCGATTCTGCCTGTCCGCTAGCACTTGGATGTTATGGTGAGGATGTGATTCTCTTGATTTTTAATCCTTCCAAAAACTTTGTGACTTTTGAACCTATGAATTGTGACCCGTTGTCGCAAGCGATTTCCTTCGGTATTCCAAATCGACAAACTATGTGGTCCAATATGAAGTTGACCACTTCGCGTTCATCAATCTTTTGGTAAGTACCTGCTTCAACCCATTTAGTGAAGTAATCAGTTAAAACTAAAAAGAAATCTTACCTTTTCGGGGCCCGGTAGTAGAAGACCAACTATGTCCATCACCCATTTCATGAATGGCCAAGGGGACAATACCAAATGCAAAAGTTCTGCTGGTTGGTGCACCAGTTGTGCATGTTGTTGACATTTGTCACATTTTTGAATGAATACCTTTGCGTCATATTCTATTCGGGGCCAATAGTAACCTGCCTGATCAACTTTAGAACTAATGAGCCTGCACCAGAATGATTCCCGCAAACTCCTTCGTGGACTTCCCTTATCACGTAGTCCGACTCCGAGGCCCCTAGACACCAGGCCAACAGTCCTTGGAATGACCTCCTGTATAACTGCCTATCTACGAGGCAGTAGCGAGCTGCTTTGGTCCATAATGCCCGGGACGCCTTTGGGTCCTCGGATAATTTACTATGCCAGAGATACTCGATGAACTCGTTCCTCCAGTCCCAGACCAAGTTGGTCGAATTTTGCTTGCATTAGCCATCCACGTCCAACACCAAAACCGTACCGGGATCAGATCATTTCTTCTCCGTGGATGACCCCAAATTAGCCAATGCATCTGCTTCCACATTTTGTTCCCTTGGAATGTGGATGATTGACCATTCCTTGAATCGTGCAAGCAACGCCTGAACCTTGTTCAAATATTATTGCATGTGTTCCTACTTTGTGTCGAAAATCCCATACAATTGGTTTGCTACTAGTTAGGAGTTACATTTTACTTCGATGGCCTTGGAGACTAATCCCATATAGTTGGTTTACTACCAGTCTTGCAACCAAAGCCTCATACTCGGCTTTATTGTTAGTTAATGGAACAGTTTTAATGGCCCGCCCGAGAGTTTTCCCCCAGGGCGTGATTAGAACTACCCCGAGACCGGACCCTTTTACATTGGAAGCTCCATCCGTAAATGAGGTCCAAACTTCCGATGCCGTCTCCGACACCAACACTGCTTCCTTAGCAGCTAAGGGCTTTAACCCGGACTAAAATTAGCCACAAAATTGGCCAAAACTTGTGACTTGATTGTAGTCCTAGGTTTGTACTCAATGTCGAATTCGCTAATTTTGACTTCCCATTGAGCCAAACGGCCCGATAATTTAGGCTTGTGAAGGACATTCCTTAAGGGAAAGGTTGTCACGGAGACTATATGATGGTACTGAATATAAGGCCTAAGCTTTCGGGAGGCAACAATGAGAACTAAGGTCAGCTTTTCGAGGTACGGATAATGAGTCTCCGCTCCAGACAATATTTTACTAACGTAGTAAACAGGAAATTGCGTACCTGATAAGTAAAGATTTTGACTGCTTATTAGCACCTTTTAACTTTTGTTTTAGTCCGAAAGTATTGAATTATGTTCCAAAAACTAATAAAATTGTGCACATTGTAGGAATGCTGGAAGTTTGGTCTCCTGAGATGTAATCCGACTCAAAAAGGAGTGTTCTGAAGCACAAGGCAATAAAGGGCGCAGAAGCACAAATGTGCGGTCTGCATAAGAATAGAAGAAATTGCGGACCGCATAATTCCATTTGTGGCCGCAAACCAAGAAGAAATAGCCAACAGGACTTTCAGCAATGTGCAGACCGCACATGAATTGTGCGGCCGCAGAACTGGTCTTAAGAGTCAAAGATCAGAGAGTATGCAAAAAGACCAAGTCTAGGAGCCTTTCTAAAGTGCGGACCGCACAAGAATTGTGAGGCCACAGAACATTGCCTCGCGGCCGCAGAACTCACCTGCTGCCAACTGAAGAATTCTGCGGACCGCACATTGAATTGTGCGGCCGCAGAACCTCCCGAGGGGCATTTTTGTCCGCGATTTTTGGCCCTATATAAATAGACAAGTTTCACAAAATTAGGTCAAGTTTAAACATACAAAGTTGTTATAGCCGTTTCTCTTTGCTATTTTAGGAAGTTTTAGCTTATTTGAGTATTTTAACATTAGATTTCATCATTTTAATCTTTTATTATGAGTTTAATTAGCTTTTCATCTTTATTTTCTTCAAATTCCATTATGAGTAGCTAGATTTTTATTAGGGTTATGACCCAATCCTAGTGTGTAAACCTTATGAGTGATTGATTTTATGTTTGTTTATGATTGTGTGTTGATTATTTAGCTTAGTTCATGCTTCAATTTTAGAATTAATGGTTGCAAATATTTATTCATGCCTATTTGACTTAGTCTCTACATAAGAAAGAGGGACCTAGTCTAGAAAAACTTAGCTAACAAGGAATTGGGTTAATTGAGAGATTGATTAACTTAATTAAAGGGTTCAAACTAGAGAAAGTAAGAACCCGACCTGAACTCTTATCAACTATTTTGGTTGACACCCACTTGGACTTGAGAAAGCCAAATTGGGAAAAATCACTCTCTGACTGAGAGATATTGAGTGGGTAACGTGGAGTTGAGAGCTATAATATACCCCAATCAACAAAAATAAGTATAAACATCTTTATTCCATTAGGCAAATACCTAGGTTATGGTCACAACCCTAAGCCTTTAATACAATTGGAAAAACCTCAAAAATATTTATCTATAATCTATTTTCTTTAACTTGCATTCATTAGAGTAACCATAGAAATAGAAAACAAAACCTTGTTGTGGAAGTGCAATCTTCGATAACCCATTTGCTTGCTTAAAATATATACTCATAACACCCCTCATAACACCAGTGGATTCGACCCCGACTCATAGTTGGGTTATTATTATTGCATACGACCATATCATATCTCCTATAGAGGTGTGTTGTGGACATCATCAATTTTTGGCGTCGTTGCGAGGGAGTTAAAACGGTGTTAGCTATATATGTGGGTGTGTTTTTGGAATATCTTCTTTTTCTTCTGTGTTACTAACTTATTTGAGAAATCGTAGGTACAACCATGGCGAACAATGAACTCAAAAACTTACCTTTGGGGGATGTGGACGTCGAGGATGATTTAGTTTATGAGGTTCCTCTTGAACCTCAAGCCAATAGAAGAGGCCGAGTGCCTCATGACAATGTCCCCGCTCCACCCCCACCTCTACCAGGAGCGTCTCCATAACGAATATTACCCAATGAAGGATATGCAAGTGCAATAGTCTCTCCCCGTATTAGGGCAGGCAACTTTCAAATCACCAAGGTGATGCTCACTTTGCTTGAAAAATGGGGTTTCTTCACCTGTGCTCCAACTCAAAATGCGTACAAACATTTGAAGGGGTTTGTGGACACTTGTTTGGGGATCAAACAAATAAATGTCTCCGAGGATGCATTGAGGCTAAGGCTTTTTCCCTTCTTTCTACGGGGAAAAGCTTTAGATTGGTTGGAACGATTGCCGAACCATTTCATTCACTCTTGGGATGAGTTGGTAGAAAAGTTTATTTCTAAGTTCTTCTCTTTGGGGCACATGGATACACTTCGAGATAAGATTTTGACATTTAAGCAAGAGCCAAATAAACCACTACACGAGATATGGGAACGCTATAGAACAATGGTTAAGGAATGTCCCAACAACGACATGACGGAGAATCTGATTCAATAAACTTTCTATCGTGGGATTAACATAACCAACCACTGTGTATTGAATCAACTTGCCGGTGGGAATTTCATGACTATGCCTTATGCAGAGGCGTGTGAGATTATGGATGAGATGGCAGAAATGTCATTCGCTTGGCAATCCCGGGTCAATGTTCCACAAGGTTACCCAAACATGATTCACCTTCACAAAGAATTGCAAGACCATGGGCAAGCCATTGCCTAGTTAACAACCACCATGACGAAACTAGCAAAGGCCCAACTAAATCAAGTGCAAAATCCCAAGCAAGTCAATGCCATGGAGGGAGTGAACATGAAGGTGAATAAGAGGGGGACTAAAGGTCTACAAGTATAAAATCGAGTGGAGAATTATGTGCAAGAAGATAGTGGTTTTGATCAAGATGATTCTTATAATGAACAAGAAGAGGAGGTGCAATATGTGAACAACTTTCAAGGGCAAAGAAACAACTTCCAAGGCCCAAACCAACAACAATGGCAACCTCAAAACAATCAAGGCAAGTGGAATTTTAATAACTAAGGAAATTAGAGTGGTCGTAACAATCAAGGGAATTGGCATAACAACAACAATCAAGGAAATTGGAGTGGAAATAATCAAGAAAATTGGGGGGGGGAGGGTAACAATCAAGGAGGATGGAACAACAATCAAGGCAACCGGGGGTCGAGCTTTCAAAGGCCCCCAATGTATCAACAACCGAATAACCCGCCTCCTTATCCTTCCCATGGTTCAAGTTCTTCAAACAACAAGATGGGGAGTATTGAAACATGTTCAAGCAAATGATGGAAAAGAATGCCAATTCTGATGCCCAACTTGCCTCACACACCACATCAATCCGCAACTTAGAAGTTCAAATAGGGCAAATCTCTCAAGCTCTAAATTCTCGTCCTAAGGGGGCACTACCAAGTGACATGGTAGTAAACCTAAAGGGTGGAAACAACATGGGGAATTCCATGACCGTTACTACAAGAAGTGGAAGAGGTGGGAATGCACCCACCTCAAGTCAAAGGCAACTTGTGGATGATGAGCAAGTGGTGCAAGAAGAAGAGATCCCGAGTAATGAGGTGCAACTTAATGATAAGTCCAGATTGATATTGATGATAGTGTGGAAGAGACTCGAGAGGAGGTAAACCCGTCTAGGGATCATATTATTGACATACCAGAGTCGTAGTGCAAAAGGCTAAGGCACCTTTGACTAAGCCTCTACCTCCATACCCTTAAAGACTTGCCAAGCAAACTGGTGAAAACTAATTCAAGAAGTTTATTCAAATTATGAAGAGTCTCTCAATCAATGTGCCATTAGTTGAAGCTTTGGATCAAATGCCTGGTTATGCAAAGTTTATGAAGGATCTCGTGACAAAGAAGCGGTCAATAAATTTTAAAACAATCAAAGTCACTCATCAAGTGAGTGCAATTGTGCATTCAATGGATCCTAAGTTGGAGGATCCCGGTGCTTTCACGATTCCTTGTACAATTGGAAGTGCCAAGTTTGCTAAAGTTATTTGTGATCTTGGGGCAAGTATCAAATTGATGCCATATTCGGTTTTCAAGATTGTGGGGATTGGGAAACCAAGACCCACCTCTATGAGATTGCAAATGGTCAATCGTACTATGAAGAGACCCTTGGGAGTGATTGAAGATGTCTTGGTTCATGTTGATAAATTCATTCTTCCAGTGCATTTTGTCATTGTAGATGAAAAAGGCTCTTTGTGATGTTGAAGTCGGAGAACTTACATTCCGAGTTGGTGATGAAAAAGTGGTTTTCTATGTGTGTAAGTCCATGCGGACACCAAATATCAATGAGGTGTGATGTTTTGTGGACTTTGTGACCGATGTTATTGTTGATGACACAAGTGCTACAATCAATGTTAGTGATATGTTGGAGGCCGTCTTGCTCAAGTTTGATGATGACAAGATGGATGGATTCATGGAATGTGTGAACTCTTTGCAAGGAATGGGGTCGTACAACTATGCACCCCAGAAATTGTCCTTGGATCTTGAAAATAGGACAACTCCTCCAACAAAGCCTTCTATTAAAGAGCCTCTTACCTTGGAGTTGAATCCATTGCCTTCACATCTTTGGTATGAATTTCTTGGTCCTTGTTCTACTTTACCGGTTATTCTTTCCTCTTGTTTAGCTAACGTACAGGTAGATTCCACATTGGCGGTGCTACAAAAGAGGAAGAAGGCTATTGGGTGGACATTGGCGGATATTCGGGGGATAAGCCCCGCCTTTTGCATGCATAATATCAAGTTTGAGGATGGCTCCAAACCATCTATTGAACACCAAAGGAGACTCAATGAGGCTATGCAAGAAGTTGTCAAGAAGGATATTATCAAGTGGTTGGATGCCGAGGTTGTCTACCCATCTCCGATAGTTCGTGGACTTCTCCGGTTCAATGTGTCCCAAAGAAGGGGGCATGACGGTGGTCACCAATGACAAGAATGAGTTGATTCCTACAAGAACGGTGACCGGATGAAGGGTGTGTCTGAACTATCACAAGCTCAACAAAGTCACAAGGAAAGATCACTTTCCACTTCCTTTCTTAGAACCAATGCTTGATAGATTGGCCGGTCGTGCTTTCTATTGCTTTCTTGATGGGTATTCGGGCTACAACCATAATCTTATTGGTCCGGAAGATCAAGAGAAAACAACCTTTACATGCCCCTATGGTACTTTCACCTTCAAGCGGATGTCATTCGGTTTGTGCAATGCACCGGCGACTTTTCAAAGGTATATGATGGCTATCTTCACGGACATGGTAGAGTACTACCTTGAAGTTTTCATGGATGACTTCTCTGTGGTTGGATATTCTTTTGATGACTGTCTTGCAAATTTGGATAAAGTGTTGGCTAGATGTGAAGAAACAAATTTAGTGCTTAATTGGAAGAAATGTCGTTTCATGGTCGAGGAAGGCATTGTACTTGGCCACAAAATCTCAAAGAATGGAATTGAAGTTGACAAGGCAAAGATTGAGGTGATTTCTAAACTTCCACCTCTAACTTCGGTGAAGAGTGTGCAAAGTTTCTTAGGCCGCGTGGGATTTTACCGGTATTTCATCAAAGATTTCTCAAAGGTGGTGAACCCGTTGTGCAAGCTTCTTGAGAAGTATGCTAAGTTCAAATTCAATGATGATTGCATGAGAACTTTTGAATTGTTGAAGTTCAAGTTAACAACTACTCCCATCATCACCGCTCCAAATTAGAGTGTCCCTTTTGAACTCATGTGTAATGCAAGTGACGTAGCGGTTGGGGCTATTTTTGGGAATCACATAAACAAAAATTTTCATCCGGTCTACTATGCTATTAAGACCATGAATAGTGCCTAAGTCAACTATACCGTTACGGAGAAAGAGCTCCATGCCATTGTGTTTGCAATTGAGAAGTTTCGACCTTACTTGGTGGGTGAAAAAGTCATTGTCCACACGGATCATGTGGCGCTTCGGTATCTTATGAGAAAGAAGGACTCTAAAGCTCGATTGATTAGATCGAGGGTGCTTTTGTTGCAAGAATTTGATATTGACATCCAATATAGAAAAGGGAGTGAAAACCAAGTGGCGGACCACTTGTCTTGTTTGGAGGAGGAGGGAAAGCCGTTTGATGGCCTTGAAATTAATGACTCCTTCCCCGATGAGCAACTCTTGCCTATTTCAATGAAAGTGGTGCCATGGTTCACAAATCTAGCAAATTTTCTTCTGTGTGGAATCATTCCGGATGAGTTCTCGTCAAACCAAAGGAAGAAGCTCAAATGGGATTGTCAAGATTATTATTAGGATGAACCATAACTTTTGGATTTGTACGGATGGGGTGATTAGAAGATGTGTACCGGAATAAGAGCAAGGTGAAATTCTTAGGGCTTGTCATTCTTCGCCATATGGTGGTCATCATGGTGGCGCAAGAACGGCGGCCAAAGTGCTTAGTTGCATCTTTTATTGGCCCACTCTTTACAAGGATGCAAGTGAGCTAGTGAAGAGATGTGATGAATGTCAACGGGACGGTGGAATCTCAAAGAAGAATGAAATGCCTCTCGCAACCATCTTGGAGATTGATATTTTTGATGTATGGGGTATTGACTTCATGGGTTATTTTGTGAGTTCTTGTGAAAACACCTACATCTTGGTCACGGTTGATTATGTATCCAAATGGATTAAGGCCGTTGCTTTACCCAACAATTAGGCGAGAAGTGTGGTAGCTTTCTTGAAGAAGAATATTTTCACACGGTTTGGTACTCCACGTGCTATTATAAGCGATGGGGGTCACATTTTTGCAACAAGGCTTTCGACACCTTGCCTAGCAAGTATGGTGTTACTAACAAAGTCACGAGTCCTTATCACCCACAAGATAGTGGGCAAGTGAAAGTTTCCAACCGGGAGATAAAGAGTATTTTGTCCAAAATGGTGAATGCTAATCAGACGGATTGGTCCAAGAAGCTTAATGATGCATTATGGGCTTATTGGACGGCTTACAAAACACCTATCGGAATGTCGCCATACCAATTGGTGTTCAGAAAAGCTTGTCAGCTTCTGGTGGAACTAGAGCACAAGGCCATGTAGACTTTAATAAAGTTGAACCTTGATTGGGATGTATCCCTTAACTTGAGGGTTGCACATTTGAATGAATTGGATGAGTTCTAGTACCATGCTTATGCAAGTTCGTCCTTGTATAAATAAAAGATGAAATATATTCATGAAAAATACATTTGGAACAAAGAGTTCAAGGTGGGCGATCTTGTATTGTTGTTTAACTCAAGGTTGAGGATGTTTCCCGGGAAGCTAAAGTCTAAATGGAGTGATCCTTTTGAAATTGCGGGTGTGACACCTTTTGGTGCATTAGACTTGAAGAACAAAAATAATTAAGTATTCTGAGTCAATGGTCACCGGGTGAAACACTATTTGGGAAAGGTTGGAGATAGCCACATCGTGGCGGTCATTCATTTCAATTGATGGTATTTTGCGTCATGCCGCGACGTTAAATCGGGCGCTTCTTGGGAGGCAACCCATGTTTCTTTTCCTTTTTTTGTTTTGTAGTTAGGTGTTATATTTTTGCTAATTTGATTTGAAGTGTGCTACAGGGCTGAGTGCAACTTACAGGAATTGCGGACAAAAATCTGGCTAAGTGTTGCAAGAATTGAGGACCGCGGTTGATTTGTGCAGACCGCACATTTATGGTTGCTGCAGGAAAAGTGCATTGCGAACGCACAATTATCTTGTGAACTGCACAAATGAAAGGTTGAAAATGTCAACTCTCTGAAGTTTAGTATGTCAGAGAAAAGGTCGATATGCGACCGCAAAAGGAAATTTGCGGACGCAACATGAAATCTGCGGCCGCACACAAAATTCTGCAGACCGCATATGAGGTGTTGAGTTAAGGTCACCAGGTAATAGAGTGCGAACCGTACATGAAATTGTGCGGCCGCACTCGCTCCTCTTTCCCTTAGCCGACCAACTCGTATAAATAGAGGAACATGGGCATTTGTTACATTTTTTTTACTCTTTAAGCATAGAAATATTGCCCTCTTGAAATTTCTTGGTGATTTTATCTGTACACACACACAACATCCTTCATCAGTCACTCATTACACTCATTCATCTGGTATGCTTCAAATTCTAGTTAGTCGTTTTCTTTTAATTTATAGATTTTTAGTTATTTTTAGGCTATTTGCCATTAGAATTCAATTGTGTATCTATATGGGGGTAAATCTATAATGGGTTAAATAATGCATTCTCTATAGGGACTGGGTCAACATATTTTCATGCATCTATGATGTTGTCATGTCAAACTGTGCACGAAATTGAAAAACCTAGAGTGAAACAACTGAAATGTTCGTAATTTTTGAATTCTGCGGCCGCACCTAAATTTGTGCGGTCCGTAGAAATAGATTTTAGGGCAGCAATAGTGAAGAAGGGATCTGCGACCACAAGGTAAAATGTGCGGACCGCAGAATTTCCATTGCGGCCGCAGAAATGCACTTTTACTGTCATTAGAGAGTCCCTATTTTGAGACTCCAATATGCGGCCGCAAATTTAATTGTGCGGACCGCAGAAAACGTGTTGTGGCTGCACATCAGCCAATTCTCAGTCATCAGAGAGTTGGCATTTGTTGGGTCTCAAATGTGCGGCCGCAATTGGAATTGTGCGGACCGCACTCGACTTTTGCAGCCGCAAAACAAAATTGTGCAGTTCGCAAGTCATCATCTGCGACCGCAAGCAAATTATGCGGACCGCAGATCTGGTTTCCTGCATGCATGCTTTGACTGTGTACCCTCACTATGTCTTCTGGTTTATAGCTTACTTGCATATCTCTTGTGTATGTCTGAACATTGAATTGCAACTAATAATCACTTTTTCTTGATAGAGACAATGGTTTGATCTAGAGGACGCGATGACACATCTAAAGGGAGAGGTGAACCTTCTCGGGGTCGAGGCAAGAGTGTCTTGCCCCTTGGCCAACAAAAGATAAGTACAAAGAAATCTACAATCGGCAGGGGGAGAGGTGCAGATCTCTCCGACACAAGCTCATATGTCCCATCTAGGGAAGCATCAGAGGGCAACTCAGACTCTGTTCAGGAGCAGTTGGTGGTACAGTCAATGACGCCAGGGAGATACCAACTCAGGGACGAACCGTCCTCATCTCAAAGCACTTCTGAGGAATCAGAGAGTGCTAGTCAAGCTTCTGAGCCATCGACTTCACTTGTCCCTGAGGCACAAGATACACCAGTTCAGGATATCCTCGATGATGGCAGAGGGGGAGATGCTATAGTTGTCAACTTTGAAAGGTCGAAGAAGAAAGAGGTTTGGGAGGACCAATTTGTTAGCTTGTCTGCCTTCACCAGCTTTCGTACATGGTGGCCAGTGAGGTCGCTAACCCTTGAGCGGTAGTTTCTATTGAAATATTTGGAGAGGTATAACCCAGCAGTGTTGAGAAAGTTCAGGGAGCGCAAGGGGTGGATGTGGTTCACTCAAAGTGTAGTGGACGCCAAAGAGTACCTGGTCCGTGAATTCTATGCAAATATGGCTTACATCAAAAAGGGGACAAAAGTGACCAAAGTATGTAACCTAAATGTGAGATTTGATCAGCATACACTCAACACGTACTTGGGCTTCAAAGATGTTGAGCCAAAGGAATATTTGGAGAAGTATGCATTGGGAGACACAGCACGACCTTGGTTAGTAGAGATTCTAGCAGCACCAGGGCCACCACCACCATGGATTGCCGCTGGGGTTCCCATCCACCAGAGCACTCTGAGTTTCGAGGCGAAGGGGTGGCAAACCTTTATCTGTAGCAGACTAGACCCGAGCCATCATGAGACTTACCTTCTAATTCCTTGGGTAGTTCTGGTTGCTTCTATTATAGTGGTACCCTATCAATGTGGGTGTCGTGATGTCGGCCAACATCTCAGTGATTTCTCGGTAAGATGATTCGTCCTACTCGTATCCCAACACTATTACAGAACATCTCACGGATGCAAGGGTAGAGCCGAGGGATTAGGACACAAAGGTGAAGCCGAATTAGCCTTTTACTTAGTATTCACTGATGGATGCAAACAATCCGAAGAAGAAAGTTTGACCTCCTACCACCGCGAGCCAGTCTGATGAGCCAGCTATGGTAGCTGCTAAGGTAGTTGATGTTCTGTCCACTTCAGTCGAGCCTTCCTCTAGTGCCGCATCAATGCCTCCGCCATCCTCCATACCCCTACGGCAGTTCCTGCCACAGCTCCCACCTCGGCTTTGAAGCTAGTGCTTATGCCTACTGTCCCACTTTCTGCGCTACGAGTCTCCCAGACATTGGCGAGCCTCAACAACTGGATGCAGAAAGCCACTGCAAAGTTTTCTGACTTATCCAGTATTTTTGCAGCGCAGTCTTCTGTTCAGCACCTCAGCTTCCCCTGACAGTTGAAGAGACATTGAAAAAGCTCCTAGAGAACCAGAACATTATTATGGCTACCTTGGTACAACACGGGTCAGTGATCGAAGAGCTGGGAAAAGAAGTAAAGAAGATGCCAGCAAGAAGTCAGTGGACAAGCTCCGGAGACAGGTGACCAGGATTGCTACAACTGGAGATCTCCCCTTGACATGTTGCTTGACCCAAATCATTTTTCCCAGATCCTACAGCACCATCTGCACCGGTGGCGCTACCTGGCCAGTCTGAAGAGTCAGACCTTGTTGCTGACGCTGCTGAGCCAGTGCATCAGATGTTTGCCAACCCAGCCATACCCAGAGTTGAGGATGATGAGATTCAGTTGGTTGAGCCTGATGGCGATGAAAGTGTTGGGGATACAGTGATGTCCAAGGAGCCATAGGGAGTTTTCTTCACTCTTTTCCCTCCTTTACTCTAATTTTGTTAAGCATTGGGGACAATGCTTATCTTTATTCAAGGGTGGAGTTTATTTATTATATTTGATACATTCTGAGACATTTGGCCTGTAATAACTTGATATTATTCTCTCTTTTCTTTTTATGTATATATATTCTCTCTCTTTCTCTCATTATGTATATTCATTCTATCTTCAGTAGTTTTTGCTTATTAGCTTCTTTATTTTTGTTTCTTTATTAGTTCTTTATTTGATTTAGTAGCTTCTTTGTTTGATTTAGTAGCTTTTTTTTACATTTTAGTAGATAATAAGCCTTTGTTTTTCTTAATTCTATGGTTCTTTCCGAAGGTAGTTGTTGTGTGAACCGGGTGACTCATCCCAACGATAGATTTCGTAACAACCTTCTTAAGGGAATGAGTTTGTTTTTGTGTTTAGTTAATAATAGTAGTAGTAATGAATAAAAAGACCTAATTAAGTCATGCCCGAAGAGTTAACCATGCTTCAATTGGCACCAATACACTTAATTACGTGTTTATGGTTAGAAACAAGATTTTTGAAATAAATAGCTCTAGTTAGTGACTTTGTGACTCTTGTGTTGACTTTGAAAATCATCGAGTGGTTTAATTGGACCATAGTGATCTTTAAACTTAAATGTGATCATTGTGGGACCTCGACTCTGTCCTCTTTTACAATCCAGTTGCGTGAGGGATGAGATGAATTGTTGCTAGTCCAAGTATCCGTGCGAGGGGTCTAGAACTTGCCCCGAATGTGTTTCAAGGTGAAATCCTAAGTTTTGCTTGGTTTTAGAAGTAATTGTAGGCTCTCCTTGGCCCTTTTGAGTTTTCTATTGCCAACCAATGTCATTATCCCTAGTCAATCCCTTTGAGCCTATAGCCTTTCTCATTTGATAACCATGTTACAAGCCTTTACCCGTTTGGTCGTGACCGTCTCTTAGCACCCGAGCTTTCCTTAACACTCTTGTGAAAAAAATGGCTTAAAACGTAAGTTTTGGGGGAGATGAGGAACTTGAAAAAGGTATCAAGGCATAAAAAGAGAAAAGAAATGATCTTATGAGAAGAAAAGGCAAGAAAAGAAAAGAACAAAAAGAAAGATACAAAAAGTGAATAAGTAGAAGGGTTGAAGAGATTCAAAAAGAGGTAATGATCCCAAACATGGAAAAATCAAAAAGGGGGAAAAAGAATGAAATGATCAATAAAGAGTGATGCTAAGTCTCTCTAGTCCCCAATGAAAAGAAAGTGCCTCTAAGAATTGGCGAAGTGTGAGCCGAGAAATGGAAGATGAAGTGCTTAAGGAAAGGTGTAACCACTTACCCATACAGTGTCCTACCCTAACCCAAAAGCCTTCATTACATCTCGAAAGAAGTCCTACTTGATTTCAAACCGAGTGAGCTTACATTAGTGGCGATCTACATGAGAGGCAAGCCTATAGTACTTGATGTCGTACTTGTGACATTCTCTTGAGAGAGATGAGTGAACCTTTCATAAATATTTGGATTGAGTTCTAAATTTCTTAAGTGAGATAGACAAATGGAAAAGTAGAGGAGGAAGAGTTTGGAGTTCACCATGACCTACATGATAGAGCAAGAGTCCTTGATGAGTAAAGTCAATGCTTGAAGCTCAAATGTCACATTAGAACTATATGTGCATGAATGTTTAACTTGTCGCCTTGTTGATAATACATAAGTAGTGTGGGTAATTATTGGTCCCAACTGATGTGTGGATGGCTCACCTTTGACTCCCTGAAATGACCCTTAACTTTTGGAGATGGGAACTAATTTATTTTCTTGAGGACAAGTAAAGACTTAAGTTTGGGAGAGTTGATAAGTGGGGATTTTGACTACTTATTAGCACCTTTTAACTTTTGTTTTAGTCCGAAAGTATTGAATTGTATTCCCGAAACTAATGAAATTGTGCAAATTGCAGGAATACTAGAAGTTTGGTCTCCCGAGATGAAATCCGACTCAAAAAGAGTGTTCCGAAGCACAAGACAATAAAGGGTGCAGAAGCACAAATGTGCGGTCTGCAGAAGGAATTTTGCGGCCGCAGAAGAAATTGCAGACCACAGAATTCCATCTGCAGCCTCAAAACAAGAAGAAATACCCAACAGGACTTTCAGCAACGTGCGGACCGCACATGAATTGTGCAGCTACAGAACTGGGCTTAAGAGTCAAAGATCAGAGAGTATGCAAAAAGACCAAGTCCAGGAGACTTTGTGAAGTGCAGACCACACAAGAATTGTGCGGCCACAAAATTGGGCTTAAGAGTCAAAGATCAAAGAGTATGCAAAAAGACCAAGTCCAATAGCCTTTGTGAAGTGCGGGCCGCAGAAGAATTGTGCGGCCGCAGTCCAGAAATGTGCGGCCGCAGAACTCACCTGCCTGCCAACTGAAGAATTCTGCGGACCGCACATTGAATTGTGCGACCGCAGAACCTCCCGAGGGGCATTTTTGTCCGCGATTTTTGGCCCTCTATAAATAGACAAGTTTCACAAAATTAGGTCAAGTTTAAACATACAAAGTTGTTATAGCCGTTTCTCTTTGCTATTTTAGGAAGTTTAAGCTTATTTGAGTATTTTAATATTAGATTTAATCATTTTAATCTTTTATTATGAGTTTAATTAGCTTTTCATCTTTATTTTCTTCAAATCCCATTATGAGTAGCTAGATTTTTATTAGGGTTATGACCCAATCCTAGTGTGTAAACCTTATGAGTGATTGATTTTATGTTTGTTTATGATTGTGTGTTGATTATTTAGCTTAGTTCATGCTTCAATTTTAGAATTAATGGTTGCAAATATTTATTCATGCCTATTTGACTTAGTCTCTACATAAGAAAGAGGGACCTAGTCTAGAAAAACTTAGCTAACAAGGAATTGGGTTAATTGAGAGATTGATTAACTTAATTAAAGGGTTCAAACTAGAGAAAGTAAGAACCCGACCTGAACTCTTATCAACTATTTTGGTTGACACCCACTTGGACTTGAGAAAGCCAAATTGGGAAAAATCACTCTCTGACTGAGAGATATTGAGTGGGTAACGTGGAGTTGAGAGCTATAATATACCCCAATCAACAAAATAAGTATAAACATCTTTATTCTATTAGGCAAATACCTAGGTTATGGTCACAACCCTAAGCCTTTAATACAATTGGAAAAACCTCAAAAATATTTATCTATAATCTATTTTATTTAACTTGCATTCATTAGAGTAACCATAGAAATAGAAAACAAAACCTTGTTGTGGAAGTGCAATCTTCGATAACCCATTTGCTTGCTTCAAAAATATACTCCTAACACCCATCATAACTCCCAGTGGATTCGACCCCGACTTATAGTTAGGTAATTATTATTGCATACGACCGTATTGTATCTCCTATATAGGTGTGTTGTGGACGTCATTAGTACCTTCCTCTTCTCGGACCAAAACGGCACTTACCGCTACTTCTGAGACCGCTAGATATATCAACAACTGCTTGCCTTCCCCCAGTTTTGACAGTAATGGAGGGCTGGAAATGTACCATTTTAGGTCTTTCAATGCTTGTAGATATTTCAGAGTCCATTCGAAATCGTTCTTCTTTTTCATAAGTCAAAAGAAGTGATGACATTTTTCTGAGGATCTTGAGATGAACCTGCTGAGAGTCGCCAACCTTCCGGTCAGCCTCTCTACTTCCTTCATGTTTGTTAATTAGTTCGAAATATCCTTGATAGCTTTGATTTTATTGGAATTTATCTCGATCCCTCTTTACGAGACCAGGAACCCCAAGAACTTACCAGAGCCAACCCCGAACGCGCATTTCTCCAGGTTGAGTTTCATGTTATGCTTCCTTAGAATGTCAAAATTTTCTTGAAGATGTTTCAAATGATCCCCTACATTCAAAGACTTGACTAACATGTCATCAATGTATACTTCCATTGTTCTGCCTATCTGATTCTCAAACATTTTATTAATGAGCCTCTGTTAAGTGGATCTGGCGTTCTTAAGTCCAAAAGGCATCACATTATAGCAATATGTGCCAAAGTTTGTTATGAAAGAGGTTTTTCCTAATCCTACAGGTTCATCTTGATCTGATTGTACCCGGAATAAGCATCAAGGAAAGTCATTAGCTTGTGTCCGGTAGTAGAATCAATGATTTGATTAATGTTCGGCAACGGGAATGAGTCTTTAGGGCATGCCTTACTTAAATCCTTATAGTCTACGCACATCTTAAACTTGTTATTCTTTTGGGTACTACAACTACGTTAGCTAACCATTCTGGATACTTTACCTCCCGGATCGAACCAATATTAAGCAATTGGGTTACCTCTTCTTTAAGAAACTTGTTCTTGACTTCTGTTATCGGGTATTTCTTTTGCCTTACCGGTATAAAGTTTAGATCCAGACTTAGCTTGTGGATCCCTACCTCCAATGGATACCTGTCATATCCGTGTACGACCATGCAAAGAAGTCAACGTCAGCTTTAAGAAAATTTATAAATCCTAACCTGAGCTCGGGATTTAACCTTGTTCCCAGATGAAACTTGCTTTCCAAAAACTCTTCGAGCAAGACCACTTGCTTGAGTTCTTCCGCGGTCTACTTGGTCGTATCTATCTCCTCTGGTACCTGAAAATATCTTGGAACCTGATGGGATTATGATGACTCCTTGCCTTTATCGTCTTCATTCAGAAAGGGAGAAGGCATCGGTCCCTGTAATTGCTATTTGTTGGACTCCTTCCCCTTGCTGCTGAGTCACAGGTATCAAACATATTCATACCTAACAATTTTCCACAAAGTGGTGACGAAACATATAACTTGTACAAATCTTTCCATTTTCCAAGTTGATCTGATTGTACCCGGAATAAGCATCGAGAAAACTCATTAGCTCGTGTCCGGCCGTAGCATCAATCATTTGATCAATATTCGGCAACGGGAATGAGTTTTTAAGGCATGTATTATTTAAATCCTTATAGTCTACACACATCCTAAACTTGTTATTCTTTTTGGGTATTACAACTACGTTAGCTAACCATTTTGTATACTTTACCTCCCAAATCGAACCAATATTGAGCAATCGGGTTACCTCTTCGTTAACAAACCTATTCCCGACTTCTGCTATCGGGCGTTTCCTTTGCCTTACTGGTGGAAAGTTTGGATCCAGACTTAGATTGTGTACTGCTACCTCCAATGGTATACCTGTCATATCCGAGTGCGACCACGCAAAGCATTCAATGTTAGCTTTAAGAAAATTTATAAATCCCAACATGAGCTCGGGATTTAACCTTGTTCCTAGATGAAACTTCCTTTCCAAAAACACTTCAAATAAGGACACATGCTCGAGTTATTTCGCGGTCGACTTGGTCGCATCCGTCTCCTCTAGTACCTGAAAATATCTTAGAACCTGATGGAATTTCGATGACTCTTTGCTGTTATCATCTTCATTCAGAAAGGGAGAAGGCATTGGTCCCTGTAATTGCTATTTGTTGGACTCCTTCCCCTTTCTGCCAGAAACAGTCACCACTTTTATCTCCTTCTCCACCGTATGGTCTCCTCTTATTTTCTTGATTCCCTCTGGCATTGGAAATTTCAATAACTGGTGATATGTTGAGGGTACGGCCTTCATCTCGTATATTCACGGCCTTTCAAGGATTACATTGTAACCCATATCTTCATCCAACACTTCGAATAGAGTGCTCTTTGTTACCCCTTCATCGTGTGTGGGCAGAAAAATCTCTCCCTGGGTTATCACGCTTGTCAAGTTGAAGCTAGCTAAGAGTTTTATCGTTGGAACAATATTGCCGGTTAACTTCGCTTGTTCTAGAACTCTCCATTGGATAATGGTTGCTGAACTTCCTGGATCAGCCAGAACATGCTTAATTTTGAAATCTAAAACATTGAGAGAGATTACTAAAGCATCATTATGTAGCAGAAGAATTCTGTCAACATCCTCCTATGTGCAGGTGATATCATCTTCCGTGACTTCCCGGTGTCTCTTGTTGTGAGTCACCGATATTTTTGTTTTCTTTGCTGCTGAAAGGGTAACACCATTGAATTCGTTTCCTCCGGCTTCTGCCATAGTTATTCTTGGCTCGGTCACTTAAGAACTCCCTATGATGGCCATTCTTCGACAATGTCGCCACCTCTTCACGAAGATGTCGGCAGTCCCCAGTTCTATCGCCGTGAGTTCCATGGTATTCACACCATAAACTGGGATCCCTCTAGCTAGGGTCTGATCGGATTGGCTTCGGGAATTGTGCTTCTTTGATATTTCTCATTGCCGATACCAACTCTACCAAGCTGATGTTAAAGTTATAATATGATAGTCTGTTATATGCGGAGTCTCGGGCCCATACACCTCCTTCTCATATCATGACCTACTGTTCTGGCCACGATCGGCTCTTCTGTCGGAAGCAAACATATCCGATGACTGAAACCCTTTGCTGCTACGCTCATCGGTCCTTTCATACTTAAAAAACAACCTCTAGAGGACCGTCGATCTACATCAAAGTCACTCTTAAACTTGTCCTGATTTTTGTATCGACCTCTTCCCTTGGTTGACACTGAAGACCCAAGCTGATTGTCTTCTATCCTTATCTTTGACTCATAACGGTTATGGATATCTACCCATGTGGTTGCCTGAAACTCGAGCAGGCCCTCCTTCAGTTTTCGGGAGGCATCGGAACTCAGTGGATTTAGCCCCTTTGTGAATGCCTCTGCTGCCCAATCATCTGGAACTGCCGGTAGCAACATCCTTTGTTTTTGGAATCAGATCACAAATTCTCACAGCAGCTCGGATTCGCCCTGCGTAATCCTGAATATGTCTGCCTTTGTGGCCTGAACCTTTCTTGCTCCGGCATGGGCCTTAATGAACGAGTCTGTAAGCATCTCAAAAGAATCAATTGAATGCTCGGGTAAGAGAGAGTACCTTGTCAGGGGCCCATTTATGAGGGTTTCACCAAACGTTTTCAACAGAACCGACTCGATATCATGTTGAGCTAAATTGTTTCCTTTCACTGTCGTGTGTAGGTTGTGATGTGCTCCTGGGATCCAAAGTCCCATCGTATTTCGGTATGTCCGGCATCTTGAATCTCTTAGGAATTAGTTCTGGTGTTGCACTTGGCTTAAACAACAACTGTGTGTATTTTTTCGAATCTGGACCTTTTAGCACCGGTGGCGCTCCTGGAATTCGATCCATCCGAGCGTGAAACTCCTTCGCATTTTGATCCATCCATTCGTTCATTTCTCTCATGAACCTCATAAGCTCGGTCTTGAAAGGATCACTCTCATTGTTATTCCCAGATCCGCTTTCGGTCCCTCCAGCTTCGTCGAAACCAACTTCACCCCTTGGGGTGTTGTTATCGATTATCTGAGCCGTTTGATTCGTAGGAACACTGGGTGGATGGGGATCGGTCCCTTCCGTTCGTGTTATTGGAGGCACCTGCCAATGCTTGCTTTAACTCCATCATCACCTAATCTTGCCTTGAAAGGTGATCCATGATTGCTTTATGTTGTACCCTCAGGAGTCTGACCATTTCCACGATATGTCCCTCATCCGCATCATCAGGAGTTGGTTCCCGCACATGCCAAGGATACTGACCTTCTCGAACTGGGGTCGTATCGTCCTCTTCATTGTGAGTCTCACTGATTGAGTCATCACGTTGGGACCGTTCTTCGGGTACCTCAACGTTGTGTGTGTTTAGACATCATTAGTTGCAAGATCTGATTTTTATTAAGGAAAGAACCAGAACTTGTTAGTAATAAATGAATGAATCAAAGTGATTGCGCAGCTGTCTATGCCCACGGTGGGCGTCAGATTGTTTGCCCGTAAAACGGTACAGTTAAATTTATAACGTGGTTTATAGACAAGTGAATCATTTTGATTCAAAAAGTGATAAAGAAATAAGATTAAAATTAAGATTCAACGACTGAAATTAAAGAAAATAACAAACCTGATTTTGAACTCAGCCTTTCCGAGAGCAGAGACGAAAATAATGATAAAGCAATGATAAAGCTATTAAATTGAGAGCTAAATTGTAAAGTGCGAGAACAAAAATAGTAAAGTATAACTTTTCGTACAGAATGAATTTGACTATCTGTTAGTTATTTCCCGACTTGTCTTTTGCCTATCTTTGGTTGCATGTGTCATATTACCATTCGACTATCTGTTATTAGAGGCAGAGCTAGAATTTGAAGTTTATGGGTTCTGAATCCGTCACTGAACCCATAACTCGTCTTAGCTACTGGTTTCGTAATTAAATATTTATACATATTTTATAAAAATTTTAACACAAATATTGAGTTTAAGCAAAAGTTACTAGGTTCGTCGAACCCATAATTAATGCTTTCCCTCCGCCCCGATATGTTATCAACCACTTTTACTCCATACAGTATCGAAGACAAAATTTCAAATCAACTGGACATCTTTGACACAATTAATAAAAGTATCTAGATGTGTATTGCAAGGAAACAAGTAGCTACTAGCTAGGTAGAATTATAAATTCTTTGGCAAAGGAACATTCTTGCAGCAAACTGCGTAAAGTGGAAAATGTTTTGCATCTGGTACCTTAGTTATTTATAAATTCTTATTCTGGTCCTTGTGATAAATGATACGCATATTTAACCTTCAGTTGAGTAATATATGTGTTATTATGACATTTAGATTATTTGTACAAACTATTAGGGGTGGCAATTTAAGCCCAAACCCATTTAACCCGTTTAAGGTTGGGCGGTCATTGAACTCGTCCATTTGTTGAACTCAGCTCATCTCAACTCATCTAAAGTTTGACTAATTTTTAGTCCAATTTGATCCATGAGTAACTTTGCTAAAATATCTTTAAAATATCTTTTTATATGTTATACATGACCATAATAAAAGAAAAAAGTCTTATTTGATAATTAAACAATTCAAAGAAAACAACACACATTAATTAAATCTTGATAAGAGTTGGCGGGATTGGGCTATGACGGAAATTTTAGTTTATCAAAACCTAGTCCATTTCAACCCAAGGAACTTTTGGGCGGGTCATTGACCCCCTCATTTATTGGCTCAGCTTATTTCGACCCGCCCAAAATCAGCCAAACTCGTCCATTTGATACCCCTACTCTCATATATGGAGTAATAATACAAACTAAATATTATACATGGATAATTAAATCATATAATGGTTAATAGGACAAGTGAGGCTTACTCAGTTGGTAAAAACACCTTTCACCTACGACCGTGAGGTCCTGGGTTCGAGTCACGTTGGAGGAAAAGTGTAAAAACACTGTAGATCCTCCTAATTTGGGAGGAGTTTAATAAAAAAAGATATATATATATATATATATATATATATAGGAATAGTTCATTTAATTTGTATTCATTCACATGCAAAGGGATAAAAAATGCATATTTCAATTAATTGAAAGTTAAACGTATTTAACCAAATAGTACAATGACCACAATCATAATCTATATATCTATATATTTACTAGTGAGGGTATGCCCAGGCCCAACTACTATTTAGTATTTTTGTTAATCGAGCTATATAGCTTAAATCTATCGTGGGGCATAGAAAAGAAACATGTTATGGAATATGTTTTTGTATACTTAAAGGTTTTGTTAGGATGCTTTATAAAGCAAAGTATAACAGGCTAAAGGGAGACTGTATTTAACAGTCATAACTATACTACATACAAAATGTGATTTTAACAGTATTTAGCAACATGGCCACTGTCTTCACCTATCCATCCAGCTTTTTCATTATGTTGGACCAACCATCAGGCATGTTGGTACTGTTGCAGGCACTAAAGTGGCCTCTAGCAGTTTGTCAGCTGAGTGTCTTCTACTCTGTTATGAAGATGAATTAAGCGTGTTAATGATTCACATGAGAGAGTATAATCTGCTCAAATAAACTCAATGATATCCAACACCCACAAAAACTACGTGCAATAATTATTAACTGGAGAGCTGAGGATAAACTTGTGAGATGTATTCATCCGTAAGATTATCTTAGAAACACAGAAATTATATATTAATGCCCTTTTGAACGCACATCCTCATTTATATACACGACTACCATATGGTAGACTATGACTGCAATAATAGCAGGGAATAGAAGTCGTTTTTTGAGGCCAATTTCACAAGGAATAAAGCTATACTGTTTCAACAAGGAATGAGCTTGTGTCTAGAATATTACACATCTTACAAAAATGTAACTCATTTCTAATTCATATGTTACCAAAAAAAGTATGGCTTTCCCGTAGCACCTGTTGAAATGGAGCTGTGTAAGATGGCAGCAATTAGAATTATTATCAACAAAGATGATAAACTATTATGTCAAATAAACGTTACCAACACTGAAAAAAATTTAGCAATTAAATAATTAGGAGATTTATCTTTACGGATCAGTTTCTAGCCTAAGCATTTGTGGGTCATGTTGATAATTTAGAACCAGCCAAAAAGGTAACACAGTTGGTATAGACATGTACAGTATCGCCCAGTGTGTTTGTCAAGAAGGCATCAACAGGAAATAATTCTACTATCAATGATATAGATACCTGATATTGTACAAATGATTCTACTATTAACCAGTTGCGAAAGAAATATGCGCAAGAAAAGTAAAAGGAAGGAGTGACATCTGTTTTTAAGTCATGTTAATGTTTAGATTTAAATTACAAAATGAACTAAAGCTTTCTTCTAAACATTCAGATTGGTAGGAGTTCCAAAAAGTACCGTTAAATTCAAAGAGTTAGTCCATTTATTCAGCTGGTTTAACCAATAATGCACCATCTGTAGAACTCGAAATAATCAAACGCCACAAATTAAAATAATTAGTTATGTAATCATGTTAGCTATGAATTGTCAAATGGAATGCAATAAAACTATTCGTTATGTCCTATCTAATGTATAATATGGAAGAATCGACACATTCAGGTCTCAAGTTCTCATGAACAAAAAGTGTGTTAATTAGCATTCATGATTCCCAACATAGGATCAAACTACAACCAAGGAAAAGTAAGCAGATAATAACAGACGACCAAAGCCTACAAGCTAAAAAAGAACACCAGAGATGAAGAAACTAAAACAGATATGCACCTTAATTAGATAGAGCACTCACCAAAAATTAAGATCACATTAATTTCCTGAAATGATCCATGATTTTCAAGAATAATATTATAGGTCATTTGTTTAGCCGGAACTGAAAAAAATTAAAGAATACTTATAAAGAAGTTTACACATTCATTGCGGGATAAAATTAAAATTTAGTCCTTTAATAGTCAAAAGTTACTTGCTTTACACCAAAGTATACTTTCACTTAGAGTGCACTTTAGTTTGCTAATAAACGTACACTACGTGTAACAACCCGGCCGGTCGTTTTGAGAGTTAGAGCCCCGAACCCCTATTAACTACTTTCCCCAAATCTATTTCTGCTATTGGGACTTGCTGGGATGATTGGTTTTGAGTTTCGGAGTGTTTTGGGACACTTAGTCCCTAAATGAGAGCTTAAGCCTTGGAATTTGGACCGTAGTCGGAACTGTGTGAAGACGATTTCGGAATGGAATTCCGTCGGTTCCTTTAGCTCCGTTAGGTGATTTTGGGTTTAAGAGCGTGTCCGGATTGTGTTTTGGAGGTTCGTATCTCATTTAGGCTTGAAATGGTGAAAGTCGAATTTTATTAAGTTTTGGGCCGGTAGTGGAATTTTTGATATCGAGGTCGTTTTCTGATTCCGGAAGTTGGAGTAGGTCCGTAATGTTGATTATGACTTGTGCGCAAAATTTGAGGTCAATCAGACGTGATTTGATAGGTTTCGGCATCGGTTGTAGAATTTTAAAGTTTCAAGTTCTTTAACTTTGAATTGGAGGGTGATTCGTGATTTTAGCGTTGTTTGATGTGATTTGAGAGCTCGACTAAGTTCGTATGGTGTTTTAGGATTGGTTGGTATGTTTGGTCGAGGTCCCGGGGGCCTCGGGTGTGTTTCGGATGCTCAACGAGTCATCTTTGGACTTAGAAAAGTGGTAGATTTCTGGTGTTTTATTGCAGAAAAATCTTTCATCGCGTTCGCGAGAGGTGCCTCGCGATCGCGTAGAGCATCTGGGAAAGGCAGCGAAGTTGTTCTTCACGTTCGCGATGTTGTTCCCGCGTTCGCGAATGTGTGGGACCTTAAGCCTACGCGTTCGCGATATGGTCCTCGCGTTCGCGTAGAGGAACGGGGCAAAGGAAGCTTCAGGCATTAAGCCTACGCATTCGCGAAGAGGTTCCCGCGTTCGCGAAGGGTCCGTCAGTGGAAGGTACGCGTTCGCGAGAGTCCCCTCGCGTTCCCGAAGGAGGAATTTTGGGCCAGTGGAAGATTGTTCATCGCGTTCGCGATCATGATGTCGCGTTCGCGAAGAAGAACGCACCTGGGCAAAATTTAAGGTTCAAAAACGAAGGTTGAGTTCATAACACAAAAAATTGACTGAGAGCTCGGTAGAAGGCGAAATTTTGAGAGATTTTCGGAGGAAGTTTTTGGGTAATGATTCCTAACTCCTTTATGGTTTTATTCCACTAATCTATTGTTGATTTCATCATTTAATTTCGGATTTGGGGTGAAAAATTGAGAAAGATTCTTAGGCCGAATTTTGGGGTTTTGATCGAGATTTTGGTATCGGATTTGAGCAATTTTGGTACGAGTAAACTCGTGAGTGAATGGGTGTTCATATTTTGCGACTTTTACCCGATTTCGAGACGTGGGCCCGGGGTGACTTTTGGGGTGTTTTTCCTAATTTCACGCTTTAGCTTCGAATTAATTAGCTAAATTAGTTACTCGTAGTTATATTTACATTATGCAATTTATTTGAATAGATTCGGGCCATTTGGAGTCGGATACTCGTGGCAAGAACGTGTTATCGAGGTGATTTGAGCGGTTCGAGGTAAGTGGCTTGCCTAACCTTGTGTTGGGGACTTTCCCCTTAGGATGTCTTGATATTATTTGGTCATAAATTGCTTCTCTTATTAAATTGCACTAATATGCTTAATTGTTTAGTTTAGACTAGAAGATCATGCTTACGTGTTTTAACTGCCTATTTGACATTCTGTGTGCCATGCTTAGTTAAATCCCTATTCCCTTATCTGTGTTCAGTATAAACTATATAACTCGATGCCATACCTGCCATTTCATCTTGCGCTGCATATTTAAATTGGGACTACGGACGTATTCCGGGAGATCCCCTCCCCCTGTCTTGCATATTTACTTTAGGACTACGGACGTATTCCGAGAGATCCCCCAGCACTGCATATTTACTTTGGGACTACGGACGTATTCCGGGAGATTCCCCAGCACTGCATATTTACTTTGGGACTATGGACGTATTCCGGGAGATCCCTCAGCACTGCATATTTACTTTGGGACTACGGACATATTCCGGGAGATCCCCATCACTGCATATTTACTTTGGAACTACGGACGTATTCCGAGAGATCCCCATGTACTGCATATTCATTCGGAACTACGGGATGGTATCCCGGGAGATTTCCCATTCTGTTTACCTTGTTTTAGAGTCGAGGGCTCCCTTAACTATTAAATTTTTGAGAATTTCTTTAACTATGTTATCGTAAATTTTACTTATATCTTTTACTGTTTAATTTATTATATTTACTCCGGTAGGGTCTTGACCTGACCTCGTCACTACTCGACCGAGGTTAGGCTTGGCACTTACTGGGTACCATTGTGGTATACTCATGCCCTTCGTGCACATGTTTTCGTGTGCAGATCCAGATAAGAGCTATCAGCCTTGGGGTTAGTGCATGCTACTAATTCTAGGAGACTTCAAGGTACTTTTGCTTACGTCCGCAGATCTTCGGAGTCCCCTTCTACTCCCTCGTCTAGAGACTTTCCTTATTATCTTTAGACCTTTGTATAGAGATACATAGATTATAGCAGCTTGTGACTTAGTGATATTCCGGGTCTTGAAAAATTATTTTGTATATGCCGAGTGGTACTACTCTTGGCTATTTATAATATTAGGCTTACCTAATCGTAAAGACTAGGTGCCATCACGACACCTTTCGGAGGGTTAATTTGAGTCGTGACAAGTTGGTATCAGAGCACTAGGTTAATAGGAGTCGCGAGTCACAGGCCGATTTATTAGAGTCTCGTGGATCGATGCAGAGACGTCCGTACTTATCTTCGGGAGGCTATGTAACTGTTAAGAACAATCATATTTCTTTGATTTCCTTATCGTGCGAGTTATTGACATCAAAAAATTCTAAGATTCTATTCTATTCTTTCTCATAGATGGTGAGGACCTGTACCGGGAGGACCGACGATCAGGCACCCGAGCCCCCTGTCAGAACCGCCAGAGGTCGGGGTCGGGGTAGAGGACGACCACGTGGTGCAGCCCGAGCACCTGCGAGAGCTGCATCAGAGGAGCCCCCAGCAGCTCGAGCTGGAAGGCCAGCGCCAGAGATCCCTATTGCTACTCCAGCCCGCCAGGAGACTTTAGCTCAGTTCTTGAGCATGTTCAGCACTCTGGCTCAGGCTAGACTATTTCCGATAGCTCCCGCTACATCTCAGGCCGGGGGAGGGGCACAGACTCCCACAGCCCGCACTCCTGAGCAGAGGGTCTAGGTTGATCGGGCCCCAGAGTATATTCCTATGCCCCTAGTGGCTCCGATTCAGCATGAGATCAGGGTAGCTGCTTCTAAGGCAGAGCAGCTCAGATTTGAGAGGTACAAGAAGTACCACCCTCCTACTTTCAGCGGACTAGCTTCAGATGATGCTCTGGGTTTTCTTGAGAAGTGTCATCGTATTCTCCGCACTATGGGCATTGTGGAGACGAGTGGGGTTTCTTTCACCGCTTTCCAGCTTAAGGGAGCGGCATATTAGTGGTGGTGTGCAGGAGTCTAGTCCGGACGAGGCAGCCTCACTCACTTGGACTCAATTTTCAGAGATGTTCTTACGTGAGTATGTTCCTCTGAGCCTCAGGGACGCTTGGCGTGCAGAGTTTGAGCAGTTGCGTCAGGGTGCTATGACTGTATCGGAGTATGCAGTCTGTTTCAATGAGTTAGCTCGCCATGCGCCGGCTCTGGTTGCTACAGTCATAGAGAGGGTTCGTCGTTAAGGGACTCCACCCCAGTATTCGGACCAGTATGGCCAGGGGAGTTGGAGATGGACATCACTTATCAGCAGGCAGTGAGCATTGCCAGGAGGGTGGAGGGCATGTTTGCCCGGAACAGAGAGGAGAGAGAGGCCAAGAGGTCTCGAGAGACTGGTCATTATTCAGGAGCTCGTGCACCAGCAGCACGCTATGGTAGGGGTTTTGTGAGTCGCCCTGTTCATTCAGCTCTTCCAGCAGCCAGCGGTGTTCCAGCCCCTCCTCGACCTCAGGAGCCCTATTATGCACCGCTAGTATCCAGTATGCCTCCTACTCGAGGTGCTATTACCGGCCAGTCCAGCAAGCCAGGTCCGAGTCAGTCTCAGCCGCCGCGTCCTCCGAGAGGTTGTTTTGAGTGTGGTGATACTCGTCACCTGGTTAGAGATTGCCCCATAGCCAGGAGGGGTGTACCTCCACAGACTTATCAGCCTCCACGTGCTCCACCGGGTCCTCCGGCCATTCTTCCAGCACCAGCTGCCACCCCACCTCCTCAGCCAGCTCGAGGTGGAGGTCGGGGAGGTCGAGGTCGCCCTAGAGGGGAGGCCAGGCCAGGAACTATGCCCTTTCAGCCCGTTCAGAGGCCGTTGCTTCAGATTCAGTCATCACAGGTATCGTCCCTGTTTGTCATAGGGATGCATCAGTATTATTTGACCCAGGCTCTACGTATTCATATGTGTCTTCTTATTTTTCTCCACATTTGGGGATATCTCGGGATTCTTTGAGTTCCCCTGTTTATGTGTCTACTCCTGTGGGAGATTCTCTCGTTGTGGACCGCCTATATCGGTCGTGTTTGATTGCTCTTAGTGGTTTTGAGACCAGAGCCGATTTGTTATTACTCAGTATGGTAGATTTTGATGTTATCTTGGGCATGAACTGGTTGTCGCCTCATTATGCTATTCTTGATTGTCACGCTAAGACCGTGACGATGGCTATGCCAGGCTTGTTGAGATTAGAATGGAGAGGTACCTTAGAGTATACTTCTCGCAGGGTCATTTCATTTCTTAAGGCACAGCGAATGGTTGAGAAAGGGTGTGACGCATATTTGGCCTATGTGAGAGATGTCAGTATTGATATCCCTAAAGTTGAGTCAGTTCCAGTAGTGAGGGACTTTCCAGATGTGTTTCCAGCTGATCTTCCGGGCATGCCGCCCGACAGAGATATTGATTTCGGCATTGATTTATTGCCGGGCACTCAACCCATATCTATTCCTCCTTACCGTATGGCTCCTCCTGAGTTGAAGGAGTTGAAGGAGCAGTTACATGAGTTGCTTGATAAGGGTTTCATCAGGCCCAGTGTATCACCTTGGGGTGCTCCGGTCTTATTTGTGAAGAAAAAGGTGGTTCTATGCGTATGTGTATAGATTATCGGCAGCTGAACAAGGTTACAGTGAAGAACAGGTATCCTTTGCCTCGCATTGATGAATTATTTGATCAGTTGCAGGGTTCCAGGGTGTTTTTCAAGATTGACTTGCGTTCTGGCTATCATCAGTTGAAGATTCGGGAGCCAGATATCCCGAAGACTGCTTTCAGGACCAGATATGGTCACTATGAGTTTCTTGTCATGTCATTTGGGCTGACCAATGCCCCAACAGCCTTTATGCATTTGATGCACAATGTATTCTGGCCTTATCTTGATTCCTTCGTCATTGTGTTTATTGACGACATCCTGGTATATTCCCAGTCTCGGGAAGATCATGAGCAGCACCTGAGGACCGTGCTTCAGACTTTGAGGGAGAAGAGGTTGTATGCAAAATTTTCTAAGTGTGAATTCTGGCTTGATTCAGTGGCATTCTTGGGCCACATAGTGTCTTGTGATGGGATCAAGGTAGATCCGAAGAAGGTGGAGGCAGTGCAGAGTTGGCCTAGACTGTCATCAGCTACGGAGATCCACAGTTTCCTTGGTTTGGCGAGGTATTACCGTCGCTTTGTGGAGGGATTTTCATCCATTGCAGCACCTATGACCAGGCTGACCCAGAAGGGTGCTCCGTTCAGGTGGACCGACGAGTGTGAGCAGAACTTTCAGAAGCTCAAGACAGCTTTGACTATAGCCCAGTATTAGTATTGCCTACAGGTTCGGGGTCCTACAATGTCTATTGTGATGCCTCAATGATTGGCCTTGGAGCGGTATTGATGCAGGACAGTAGGGTGATTGCCTATGCGTCTAGACAATTGAAGGTGCATAAGAAGAATTATCCGGTTCATGATCTCGAGTTAGCAGCTATTGTTCACGCCCTGAAGATCTGGTGTCATTATTTGTACGGTGTTCCCTGTGAGATTTACACTGACCATCGGAGTTTGCAATACTTGTCCAGGAAGAAGGACCTTAATTTGCGTCAGCGGAGGTAGTTGGAGCTACTTAAAGACTATGATATCACTATATTGTACCACCCGGGGAAGGCCAATGTAGTGGTCGACGCCTTGAGTCGCCGGGCAGAGTGTTTGGGGAGTTTGGCATATCTTCCGGCTGCTGAGAGGCCCCTAGCCTTGTGAGGTTGCTCAGTCTTCTCTTTATGACCGTATCAGGGAGCGCCAGTATGATGATCCTCATCTTCTAGTTCTTCGGGACAGGGTTCGGCGAGGTGATGCTAGAGATGTGACCATTGGTGATGACGGTGTGATGAGGATACAGGGTCGGATATGTGTGCCCAATGTAGATGGGTTTCGGGAGTTGATTCTTGAGGAGGCCCATAGCTCGCGGTACTACATTCATCCGGGTACCGTGAAGATGTACCAGGACTTGAGGCAACACTACTGGTGGAGGAGGATGAAGAAGGATATAGTTGGGTTTGTGGCCAAGTGTCTCAACTGTCAGCAGGTCAAATATGAGCACCAGAGGCCGGGTGGATTACTTCAGAGGTTAGAGATCCAGAGTGGAAGTGGGAGCGGATCACCATGGACTTTGTAGTTGGACTTCCACGGACTTTGAGAAGGTTCGATGCTATTTGGGTGATCGTGAATCGGCTGACCAAGTCAGCTCATTTTATTCCAGTGTTGATCACTTATTCTTCTGAGAGGTTGGCTGAGATTTATATCATAGAGATTGTCCGCCTTCATGGTATTCCAGTATCTATCATTTCAGACAGAGGTACACATTTCACATCCCGGTTTTGGACAGCCGTACAGCAGGAGTTGGGTACTAGGGTGGAGTTGAGCACGACCTTTCACCCTCAGATGGACGGGCAGTCCAAGCGCACGATTCAGATTCTTGAGGATATGCTCTGTGCCTGTGTGATGGAGTTCGGAGGGTCATGGGACCAATACTTGCCACTTGCAGAGTTTGCCTACAACAACAGTTACCAGTCCAGCATTCAGATGGCACCGTATGAGGCTTTGTATGGTAGGCGGTGCCGGTCCCCTGTGGGATGGTTTGAGCCGGGCGAGGCCCGATTGTTGGGTACAGACTTGGTCCAGGATGCCCTGGATAAGGTGAAGGTGATTCATGTGAGACTTCGCACAGCCCAGTCCAAGCAGAAGAGTTATGCAGACTGTAAGGTTCATGATTTGGCATTTATGGTTGGTGAGCGGGTCTTGCTTCGGGTATCGCCTATGAACGGTGTCATGAGGTTCGGGAAGAAAGCAAGCTGAGCCCGAGATTCATTGGTCCTTTTGAGATATTGCGGCGAGTTGGGGAGGTTTCTTATGAGCTTACCTTGCCTCCCAGCCTAGCAGGAGTTCACCCGGTATTCCACGTGTCTATGCTCCGGAAGTATCACGGTGATCCGACTCATGTATTGTATTTCAGCTCAGTCCAGTTGGACAAAGATCTATCTTATGTTGAGGAGCCATTAGCCATTTTGGACAGGCAGGTCAGAAAGCTCAGGTCAAAAAATATTGCTTCAGTAAAGGTCCAGTGGAGAGTTCAGCCGGTCGAGGAGGCGACTTGGGAGACCGAGCAGGATATGCGCAGCCAGTACCCTCATCTTTTAACAGTTTTAGGTATGTCTTTAAACTCGTTCGAGGACGAACGATTGTTTTAAGAGGGGGAGGATGTAACGACCCGGCCGATCGTTTTGAGAGTTAGAGCCCCGAACCCCTATTAACTGCTTTCCCCAAATCTATTTCTGCTATTGTGACTTGCCGAGATGATTGGTTTTGAGTTTCGGAGTGTTTGGGACACTTAGTCCCTAAATGAGAACTTAAGCTTTAGAATTTGGACTGTAGTCAGAACTGTGTGAAGACGATTCCAGAATGGAATTCCGTCGGTTCTATTAGCTCCGTTAGGTAAGTTTGGGTTTAGGAGCGTGTCCGGATTGTGTTTTGGAGGTTCGTAGCTCATTTAGGCTTGAAATGGCGAAAGTCGAATTTTTTTGAGTTTTGAATCGGTAATGGAATTTTTGATATCTGGGTCGTTTTCTGATTTCGGAAGTTGGAGTAGGTCCGTAATGTTGATTATGACTTGTGCGCAAAATTTGAGGTCAATCGGACGTGATTTGATAGGTTTCAGCATCGGTTGTAGAATTTTGAAGTTTCAAGTTCTTTAAGTTTGAATTGGAGGGTGATTCGTGATTTTAGCGTCGTTTGATGTGATTTGAGAGCTCGACTAAGTTCGTATGGTGTTTTAGGATTGGTTGATATGTTTGGTCGAGGTCCCGGGGCGGGTGTGTTTCTGATGCTCAACGAGTCATCTTTGGACTTAGAAAAATGGCAGATTTCTGGTGTTTTATTGCAGAAAAATCCTTCATCACGTTCGCGAGAGGTGCCTCGCGATCGCGTAGAGCACCTGGGAAAGGCAGAGAAGTTGTTCTTCGCGTTCGCGATGTTGTTCCCGCGTTCGCGAAGGTGTCGGACCTTAAGCCTACGCGTTCGCGATATGGTCCTCGTGTTCGCGTAGAGGAACGAAGCAGAGGAAGCTTCGGGCATTAAGCCTACGCATTCTCGAAGAGGTTCCCACGTTCACGAAGGGTTCGTCAGTGGAAGGTACGCATTCGCGAAGGAGGACTTTTGGGCCAGTGGAAGATTGTTCATTGCGTTCGCGAAGAAGAACGCACCTAGGCAGAATTTAAGGTTCAAAAACGAGGGTTGAGTTCATAACACAAAACTTTGACTGAGAGCTCGGTAGAAGGCGAAATTTGGAGAGATTTTCGGAGGAAGTTTTTGGGTAATGATTCCTAACTCCTTTATGGTTATATTCCACTAATCTATGGTTGATTTCATCATTTAATTTCGGATTTCGGGTGAAAAATTGAGAAAGATTCTTAGGGCAAAGTTTGAGGTTTTGATCGAGATTTTGGTATCGGATTTGAGCAATTTTGGTACGAGTAAACTCGTGAGTGAATGGGTGTTCGTATTTTGTGACTTTTACCCGATTCTGATACGTGGGCCCGGTGTGACTTTTTGGGCGTTTTTCCTAATTTCACGCTTTAGCTTCGAATTAATTAGCTAAATTAGTTACTCGTAGTTATATTTACATTATGCAATTTATTTGAATAGATTCGGGCCATTTGGAGTCGGATACTCGTGGCAAGAACGTGTTATCGGGGTGATTTGAGCGGTTCGAGATAAGTGGCTTGCCTAACCTTGTGTTGGGGACTTTTCCCTTAGGATGTCTTGATATTATTTGGTGTGTGGGTACCGTGTACGTGAGATGATGAGTACGTACACGGGTTGTTATTGCAAAAATCCTGTTTATCCTTTTTAAATCATAAATTGCTTCTCTTATTAAATTGCTCTAATATGCTTAATTGTTTAGTTTAGACTAGAAGATCATGCTTACGTGTTTTAACTGCCTATTTGACATTCTGTGTGCCATGCTTAGTTAAATCCATATTCCCTTATCTGTGTTCAGTATAAAATGTATAACTCGATGCCATACCTGCCATTTCATCTTGCGTTGCATATTTAAATTGGGACTACAAATGTATTCTGGGAGATCCTCTCCCCCTGTCTTGCATATTTACTTTGGGACTGCGGACGTATTCCGGGAGATCCCCCAGCACTGCATATTTACTTTGGGACTACGGACGTATTCCGGGAGATCCCCCAGCACTGCATATTTACTTTGGGACTACGGACGTATTCTGGGAGATCCCCCTGTACTGCATATTCATTCGGAACTACGGGACGGTATCCCGGGAGATTTCCCACTGTGTTTACCTTATTTTGGAGCCGAGGGCTTCCTTAACTGTTTAATTTTCGAGAATTTCTTTAACTATGTTACCGTAAATTTCACTTATATCTTTTACTATTTAATTTATTATATTTACTCCGGTAGGGCCTTGACCTGACCTCGTCACTACTCGACCGAGGTTAGACTTGGCACTTACTGGGTACCATTGTGGTGTACTCATGCCCTTCATGCACATGTTTTCGTGTGCAGATCCAGGTACGAGCTATCAGCCTTGGAGTTAGTGCGTGCTGCTGATTCTAGGAGACTTCAAGGTACTTCTGCTTGCGTCCGCAGATCTTCAGAGTCCCCTTCTACTCCCTCGTCTAGAGACTTTCCTTATTATCTTCAGACCTTTGTATAGAGCTACATAGATTATAGCAGCCTGTGACTTAGTGATATTCCGGGTCTTGGGAAATTATTTTGTATATGCCGAGTGGTACTACTCTTGGCTATTTATAATATGTTGTTTATCTTTAAAATGTTGTGTTTTCTTTATATTTTTTCGCAATATTAGGCTTACCTAGTCGTAAAGATTAGATGTCATCACGACACCTTACGGAGGGTTAATTTGGGTCGTGATACTACGTTAGCAGATCCATGGACATTTTTATTTCCGTTGAAATTACCAAATTGATTAGCAGAAGCAGCAACCACATTTAACATTTCTGTTACTGTGTTCTTGCCAAAGAAAACATATTGTTTTCTGCACTTTCAGCGGAGTCTTAACCAAAATGTGACAATATTAAAATCTATTAAGAGGTATTTGTGAGCTTAATACATAATTCAAATTGTGAAGAGCTTGTAAAGTTTTTTACTTTCAGCTACAATGAAATGCAATAACTGGAAAATATTTTCTCTCTTAGTTGTCAAATTGAGGAAGATATTTTTTCTCAGATATAGTTTGAAAAATGTTGAGATCTCATAGCAGTCCAAGAGTGAAAAGGTGAAAAATCTCAGATGAAGTATTTCTATAATAACAGTAGTCAAATTTACCTCTGGTTTGGCTAAAGCCTCTCTTTAAGAGTTCATGTAAACATGAAAGGTACTGTACTCTTTTCCTAAAATACAAGCACTATTTCTGACGGTTGCCACAAAGGAGCAAAATGAAAGACCAAATCTTTTTTTATATGTCAATATGCAGAAGACCAACATATATTCAACCACACATTTTGAATAGTAATTATGTCGAATAGGTTGATATTAGTTTATATGCAAGAGCTAAACATGCTATTCGCACCTTTCATCTATGTCTTCCAACCAGCAAAGTCAAGAATAACGATGTCATCCTGGGAGATAGTCACCTAGAAAAAGAGAAATGTTATTCAACATGATAAAATTGAATAGCTAAAGAATCGCACCGGAGACGTGCACCACTAAATATGGGCTATGGCAGCAGCAATCATATCTACTAAAACATTAAAACTCCTACAAAGAACAAAGAAATTCAAAGAACTTCCTCTAACCCCTAATTCTAATGCACATAGAGGTTTCCAGACCATGCATCATTGTTTCCAGGCGTGCTACTTTCAGAAATAAATAGCGCTGAAATCCCAAATTTCCAGTGCCAGACAAAAACCCTCTCTATAATCCTCGGCTTAATTTCTCTATTCCAAACGTTAAACCCACGAAACACCAAAGAAAATTTATTTTTTGACCAATTCTTAATAATAAAATCCACTCCAAACAGTTTACCGGCAAATCACAAAAACCAATTCTTAATAATAAAATCAAACACATCGGAGAACCAAAAAGGATGAAACCTATTAAGTCAAATAGCCAAACCAATACAACAGCAAAGTTGAAGAAGCAGAACAAATTACAGAGAGATGAAAATAGAATGCCATCAAAATTACCTAAAATCAAATTACCCAAAATCAAAATTATCAGATTATTCTTTACCCCCGAACCAAGAAATTAAATCCAAAGACAATAATAGAAATCGAGTAGAAAGTCTGATTCATTGAAGAATTTTTTTCAAACACATATATAACAAATGCCCTTATTCTCAAGGAAATACACAGAAGTTGGGGTGAAGGAAGCGAAAATCCAGGCAAAACATAACTGACATGATTACTATTTCGAAGCCGCAAAAGAAAAGACCAGAAGAGACAAAGAAAAATTGAAGAGGAGTTGAGAAAGTCATGAAAATCTGGAGAAAGAGTAGTATGGGCCTTCAGTTTGAGTTGAGACGTCGCAGCTGGAAATCAAAGATAACACGTGTCTCTAGAAAGCTAAAATAATTGAAATTTCCCGAAATACCCTTACTACCCCAAGCTCCTCTCTTAGCCGTTTCTATAATAGTAGTAATATATATCTAGAAAGTAGTGGCTAAGGGGAGGGGAGGTGGCACTCTCATCGTCCATCTTTCGCATTTATCTCTATTGTCAAATTTTTGCCTTTTTCCTTTAATAAATGATGAGAGGAAAAAAAAAAAAGCAATTCAACAGTCGCTACTTTTCTTTACAAACAAAATCGCCATTTCTTTTAATTCTCTCCAATCTTAAGTATGGCTCTTTCGCTTCCTCTTTTCCTTCCCTGCAAATCTCCTATCCTTGCAAACATTCTTCTTTTCCTCTTCTTCCTCCCCTCGCCACTGGTAGAATTCTTCTTTTGTTTCTTCAATTTTTCTTAATACCTTCATTTTTTGTTCCGACCCTTCCTACTACTTGCCATATGTAAATCTCCCCTCTCTGTTATTATAATTTCCTTATCTCTCTCATGTTTGGTAGGCCTTTCAAGGTAGCAAGAGTCTGAGGATTTAAAATTTGAAGCAAATGATAAGATGAAAACTAAGAACTGGTAATCTGGTATGACATTCCTTTTGTAAATTTTGTAGCTTTATAGTTTTTGTGCTGTAGGATCTCTGTTTAAACCCACTTGTGTGTGAGAATAGAAGCACAGAAAAAGTAATTTCATAATCTGATTTTAGTTGATTAAGATTATGGTGTCTGCGCACGAAGCCAGCTTCACTCCAACCAGAAGAACATGAGTATGAGTGTATGACTAAGGTTTTCTTTTTAAAGTCGATAACGTCAGAGAGTGAAATTAGCGAGAAAACGTAGGAAGAGTTTAAGTACTTTCTTAGATTTCACTCTTTTTACTTTTTCTTTTTTGGTTCTTTTATTCTATCATATATATTTGTCTACGAGATTATCAAAAAAAAAAAAGATATTTGATATCTTGGTGAATACCATTAATGTTTTTGAACGATTATTATTATACATTATAGTACTATGGAGTTTTTTCCTTGATTATTATTATTATCAATCATGTATCATTTAGTGATCTTTTTCTTTTTTCCTATTTACAAGATTGTACAACACTAATATTTTGGGTATATATCAGTGCTTAATTTTCCTTTGGTATGTAATAAGGATAACTATTTTCCTTTTTTTTTTTTACCCTTTAAGACTGATTTTCCGTTGATCAGTGCGTGCCATTGGCATCATTGCTCCTTCTTCTTACATTGTTTATCTTCTTATCTTTTAAGGTTAATTGAACTTGAAACAACACAAGTCGAGAAGAAAAGGGAGAACTAATCAAAAACTTAGTAGAATCAACGAGAGAAGTAATCATCGTGTTGAATTGATGAGAGAATTCCCTAATGTTATATTAGTGGCTACTCCTTCTAGACACCTGCAGAGAATTTCAAAAATGCAGGTTATTCCGTTTTTCTTGTGACGTTTTGTTTTGATATTGTTGTATTTACATGATAACTATTGCAATGAAGTTAGGTATCTATTAGGTCGTGCCAGTTGTTAGTAATTTGAATAATATGAGTATTGCGAATAGAATTGTCATCAGTGTAGTGCAATATAGCAGTTTACTTTTCCTTTTTTCTCCTTAAATAAGCAATTTCAGTTTTATATTTTGGGTTTTTGCTCGTATTACCCTTCTACCTTTCTTTCTCCTTTTACTATGTATTCTTCCAGTTTTAATGACTATATAGATAGAGAAGTTAGGTGTTTATGATGGAGTCTGGTGTGAATAGGAGAAGAGGATTTTTTTGTTACTCCATTATTGCATATATTTAAATTATTTTTAAAACTTCTATATCTGAATCATTATAGTATATCAATTTATACATCACTACTTTATGTTTTAATAGTCCTGATTGAGATTTGGTGGTAAGGCCATCATAGAAGTATACTAGAGTGTTCGGAAAACTATAGCCATTAGTGCAGCCTGAAATAGAAGCTTGAATTCGATAAATTTCCGCTAAAGAAACAAGTGTAGGGATGTTTTTGTTCTAACTGAGGAGTTGTGCAAATAATTGAATAAATAAGGAAAATCACCCGAGAATAGAAACAACATTAGAAGACATTTTTATAAAATAATTTAGAAAATTTAATAAATTTTTTGTGTTAGTTAATGAAATACTAAGGGCATAAATTCAGTAGTGGGTCAAAAACATGAAGGGTTAGAAGGTGGCGTTGCACCTATCTTAAAAGAATTGTTTTTTTACGTTTTAGATTTTAATCTCAAAAAGTCTCTCATATAGAGTTTAGACTGTTTACATTTTCATCATAACCTCGGAAATTGGTATCGGATAGTTGTTCAACTTCTTCTCTACACTTTGCTCATTTGTGTTATGCTTGCAACGATATATGCATTTAACTTAGCTACAACATTGTAATGATAAGAGAAAGCTTCTTCTTTTTTTCCAGCAAAATTGTAATGCCTTTTGGGGCACAAAGTTCGACAACAATGTCGTAAAATATTGATTATAGTTTTCTGCCCCTTACTATCTCCTTCTTTTTCTTCCTTGCACTTCCATAGAGAAATATCCCAACTCTTTCTCTTCTTTCTCCTAATCCCTGAGGGTAAATTTCCTCTTTCTTAGTTTAAATTTTTGTCATTTTCTTTCATGTTTGGTGAGTGTATGGTGTATCTCTGTATTTTAATTAGGAGAAAAATAACCGCATGATGACTTATTATCTGTTGCAATTTTTGTTTGCTGGATTATGCATTTTTTCTTCCTTTTTGGGTGTTTGACATTTAAATAAAGCATAAAGGCAGTTCATATGATGGTTGGTTTTTATAGAGTTCAAGTTAAATTTAAACGGATTATGTAACGACCCGACCGATCGTTTTGAGTTCTAGCGCAACGTTCGGCGGTTTGAGGTCTTTAGTAGCTTCACTTCATGTATTATGACTTGCACATGTAGTCGTATTAGATTTTCGGGGAGATCAGAGTTGGTTTGGATGAATAATTCTCAATTCATAAGCTTTAAGTTGGAAGAGTTGACCAAGGTTCGAATTTTGAGTAAACGACCTCGGATCGGAGTTTTGACGGTTCTGTTAGGTCCGGATGATGATTTTGGACTCAGGCGTATGTCCGAATTTGGATTTGAAAGTCTGTAGGTTGATTTGATGCTTTTAGCAAAAGTTGGAAGATTGAAGGTTTAAAAGGTTGATAGATTTGACCGAGAGTTGACTTTAGTGATATCGGATTCGGATTATGGTTTCGGGAGTTGGTATAGGTCTGTTGTGTCATTTGAGACTTGCATGCAAAATTTGAAGTCATTCCGGGTTGGTTTGGTATAGTTCAGCATTAGTTTTAGAAGTTTAAAAGTTCATTAGTTCATTAGGTTTGAATTGATGTGCGATTCATGGTTTTTATATTGTTTGGTGTGATTTGACGCCTCGAGTAGGTTCGTGTTATGTTTTGGGACTGGTTTGTGTGATTGGACGGGGTCTCGGAGGCCTCAGGTGTGTTTCGGATGTGTTTGGGTTGTGTCGCGCTCTTATTTGATGTTTCAGCGTCGTTTCTTTGGGCATAAAGGGCACTATATTGAGCAAACGACCTATGATTTGTGATTAGATTAAACAATTAGATCCGTATCATAATTACGGAGCTAGTGCAACCAGAATCGTCGAATTTCGATGTCGTATGAGAGAGTTATGCACATTTCCGTGTCGGACAAAATTACTGAATTCTGGTGCGAAGCTTTGTTTTTCGCGAACGCGAGAGAGGTTCCGCGAATGCGAAGAAGGATTTCTGGGTTGACCGGTCAACGCGAAAAATTGCTCTTTGCGAACGCGAAGGTGTCCCGCAAAGACGAAGAACAAAAATCGCATGGATAGTATTTTAAATGGACAGACCGAGCATTTTAGTATTTGAGCATATCTTGAGTTCTAGAGATCCGTTTGAGGTGATTTCGCAGCTTTGTTCTCGTCCCAATAATGGGGTAAATATCTGACCTTTATTTTGATGTTTCTTCATGATTATTTCCGTTGGTTATTATTTTTATCCGTGTTTGGATTGTAGAAATTGAGATTTTGAGCCCCAAAGTTGAGAAATAGTAAATCCTTGATTTGAGGGTCGATCTATGGACGGAATTGGATGATTTTCTGGATATATACCATATGAGTTATGGATAATATTTATTTTCAATAATTTTGGGAATCCGACACGTGGGCTCGGGGGTTGACTATGTTGACTCTTCGAGCGGAGTTGAGAATTATTATAAATTATTAAATTACGAGTGTTGGAGTATATTTTGATTGGTTTTGCACGTTATTTGATTAGTTTCGGATCTTTTGGCATCGGTTTGAGGAGTTAGAGAGGCGTTGAAGCCGGTTATCATAGTTTGGAGTGAGCTAAGTCTCCTATCTAACCTTGTGAGGGGGAACGTACCCCGTAAGTGTTATATTTATTATGTGCTATATGTTGTGGGAGCTATGCACGCATGAGGTGACGAGTGTCCGTGCGTATGCTAGAATTCCTGATTATGTTCGGGTAGACTTACACTCCCACTATGCTTTAATTATACTATTTGAGTTATTCTTGCATGTTTAAATGCTTTAATTTACATTTAGCCCGTGACTAGACTTGCGTAGAGTATCAGACTTGCCATTTTAGATACTTGACGAGCTACTTGATTAGCCGTAATTGTGCTTTCTTTTACGGATTTCTTTTGCGTTGCGCGTATTCCTCCGATAGTTTTCTTGAACTTTATAACTCACAGTATATTCGTGAGTGGGGTCAGTGAACCGTCAAAATTTCATATTCTAATGGGATGTGGCTGGTCGCCTCAACAACACGCTTATGGGAGCGGGTCGTTCGCCTCGGCAGAGTAACATATTCTTATGGGAACGGGTTGTTCGCCTCGGCTGTATCATGTAACACACTCTTATGGGATTGGGCCGTTCGCCTCGGTAGAGTAACATATTCTTATGGGATCGGGTTGTTCACCTCAGCAGTATCATGTATCATATTCTTATGGGATCGGGCCGTTCGCCTCGGCAGGATTATGTATCACACTCTTGTGGGATCAGGCCGTTCGCCTCGGCAGTTCTATGAAATACTCTTATGGAATCGGGCCGCTCGCCTCGACAGAATCGTGCGAAATACATCATAAGGAATCCGCGTACTCATGAGTTTCCTGAGTACGCGTTGATTTACGTACTCATGCTGCACTTCTGCACTAAATGTGCATGATCTAGCATGTTCATTTGGGTGCGTAGGCGCAGCTGCTGAGGGGACTTTATGGTAGGTTGCATTACATGCTACGATTCGCAGCACACAGAGTCTCCATCGTAATTATTTACTTTATCCTGTCTATCTTGTATTCCAGACAGATGTTGTATTATTATTGTACTTCCTAGTAGATGCTCATGCACTTGTGACACCGGATTTTGGGATGTTCTAGAATTTGTTTATGATTTTTTTAACCATTGACACACTTTTACTTTATATTTCATTTAAATTGTACGTATCTACAATTTTTAATGCATTGATTTCCCTATCTAATAGGATTTATGATTTTAAAAAATAATAAAATAAATAATTAAGTTGTTAGTTCACCTTTGGTTTGCCTAACGGCGAGATTGGACGCCATCTCGACCTATAGTGGATTTTGGGTCGTGACAGATTGTGTGAATGTTTATGGTTCTTTATTATCTTTAATATGTTTTTATGCAGTATATGTAAAGTTGGGGAAAATATTGAGCTTTTCTTTTCTTTTTTTGGAGGCTTGGAACAATAGGACAAACAAGTACGTTTTAAGGAATCTAATAGGAGACTTGTGTATTGGAGTTTTGTCCTCCTTGAAATTTAATCGTACATTCACACATGTAAAAGGAAATAAGAGGAAGCTGCAACATTTTGAGGGAGCTATTGTATTCCACTGTTTTAGAGAAGCAAATCTCCTACAGGTTACAAAGCTAATTGGAGCTTAAAGTTGAAGCACATGGCTTGCTATTATACTTCTGAAAAGCATCCAAGAGAAGTTTAGAAGGTTAAAAGGAGTTTCATATGTTGTTGTCTTTGTATAAATATATAATAGTTCGTTTACTCCTTTTTTTCTAGCTTAACTGATCATAGTAGCAAAATTGTACATGAGACTTGTCTTTTTTCGCTAACCATATTTTTGCAGCTTTGTATAAAAAGAAAAGACAGCAGATGGGGATCATGTCCTAGCCCTCGGACTATATATGTGACTTTTCCAATAATAAAGAAAAGACTTGACTAATGGAGTTTGAATAAGCAGATTTCTCTGATGTTACTTCAAATTTGCTGATGATGATTGTAAGTGGACACATGTTCTTGGTTGATCCAACATACTGTGTGTGACAAAACTTTCTCACAAGAGTTTCATAGTGATAAGAGGAAATATTTAAACATTAGATTGAATACTACAACACTTTATGTTACAGTTATGTTAGCCAATATTCCATCAACTATGCTCTAAAAGAGGATGATTGTATCTGAAAGATAAATAATTTGTAGAATGTGGAACTTTATTACTATGAAGGAAAAAAAAGGTTGATTAGACATGTTTATTTGTGTATGAGTTTTGTCAAGATAAATCTAAAAAAAATACACGTGATACTTTTTAATTGATCTGTTTTATGTTTTATCTTGATATGTACCTTCTATCTTATATATTTGACTTTTAAATTTTTCATATTTATGTCTTTCATTATTTTTTATTTTTTATTGCTTCTATATTAAATTTAGAAAAAAATTATATTAAATTGCATGAAGCGCGGGTAAATTAACTAGTTTTTTGATATTTAAGGGACTAGAAGCACAAATTTTCCAAATTAAATTTGTGAGTATACTAATAATTCTCGTATTATAATTGAAGCATGATTTATTTTTTGGACTCTGATACAGCGAAATTGCATAATTCCACGCGCGGCAACAAGGCGCCAGAGGGAAAAAATTTCAAGTAAATTTCCCGCCTTGTCGGATTACAACCCTCGCGCCAAAATCCGACCATTTGCAACATAGACAATTAGGCACGCACACATTCTTCTTCTCTACTCTATCCCTTTACAGCTTCGAAGTTCGAAGTATCTCTAGCCGACAGCGAAGAGTTTCAAGTGATAACGACTCAGCCCCATTGTTAAAATTAGAAATGGAAGGATCTAATAAGCATCAATCTTTTTTTCAAGATATCAAATCAAGAGAGCTTCACGGATTCCGAGGTTTCCCTCAAATCTCTTCTCTTCTGTATCTTTTTGTGTTATAAATATCAATACCTAGTTAGAGATGGATCTATAATTTAAAATCTACGAGTCCAAGTAAATAAATGAAGTGTACCCACTGCTTTTATGCTGAATCTGCCTATTGTCACTAACATGAGTTCATCAATTTGATTACAAATTCTTCTTACTTTATTTGTGTATTTCTCCAGTTATAAAAAGACCATATATCAGCATTGAATCGTCTGAGGTTGACCAAATTGGTGCCGTGGCTGTTGAGCACAATGGCAACACGCCACCTCCAATGGCCATCTCGTTCTGCAAGGTTAGATATATGAATCAAACGAGTCTCAATTCAAATAGTGTAAAATATTTTTTAATTTTGACTCGTTGGCAAGTCATATACTAATATTTTGTTGTTATGCAGACAAGTAAAAATTCACATATACTTGCTGTTGCTGATGAGGGTGGCTATGTTAGCTTGTATAATACCAGGTTGAAATTTCCTCCTCCATCAACACACCAGCAAAATGCAGGTAAATTATTAACTAAAAAATTCTTTCTAAATTCTGAATTTTGCTTTGATGTTATATTTCTTGGACTTCTACCTGATCAATTTGCAATTTACAGAAAAAGCTAAGATGTTAGAGTGGGTCGCTCATGAAAATGCTATATTTGATGTATGTTGGATCAAGGTACATCTCTGCTTCCAAGTTAATTTGATAACCAAGATATTTTCTCAATGTTGTCAAAGGCTAAAAGCTTTAAAAAAGCTGTAGGTCTATTGGCACTTTATGCACAAAGTGCTGTTAAAGTGCAAGCTTTATTAGAAAAGGCGCAATGAAGAAAAAACAATATATATATATGCAAGAAAAAAGCAACAAATTCATTCATAATGATTTCCTTGATAAAAATATGTCTCTTGCCGATAATATTTATTGTTTAGTACTGGTCGATTCAAGATAAAATTCATGGGCAATGATTCACATGCCTTAGTGCCTTGCCTACATTGAAATGCAACTTAAGTGAGGGCTTTTCGGAGTGTCAGGGCGTAATCGCACCTTAAATGAGCCTTTGACAACACTTATTCCTATTACTGAATATTAGACATGAGCTAAAGCAACTGATAGAACCAATATATGGGAGTGTCAAAAAATGTTCAGGAAAGAGAAGCAAGTTTGGGGCATTGCATCCTAAGAGATCCACACTAAGGAGTTTAGAGTTCCAAGCAAAGATTGGGGAAGAAATAAATTGAATGCTCGAAGAGAAGAAAATAAGATAGTTTCAGCCCAGCACCCAAGGGTGTGGCCTAATGTTCAATGAAGTGGGTGAGAACTATGAGGTCTCAGGTTCAAATCCTAACGGAGGCAAATACTAGGTATTTTCTTCCCATCTATCCAAGCCTTGGTGGATAGATTTACCTGGTACCTGTTGCTGGTGGGAGGTGGCAGGTACCCCGTGGAATTAGTCGAGGTGCGCGCAAGCTGGTCCGGACACCTCGGTTATCAAATAAAAAATAAAAAAAAAAAGATAGTTTCAGCCCAATCAGACATCCATGTTTTTATTTCTGTAAAGAATATATTAGTATTAGAGTCTGAGTTTGATAGATCTGTCATAATTTGTTAATTAAATAATAATAAGAATACCTGAATCTTCAATCCTCATTTATCTTTTTTAGTTTTTGCTAGGATAACCTAAAATGAAGCCGGGCAGATATATTGGCTTAGACATGTTGAAACATGAATAGAGGCATCTGCTAAACTACTATAATTTCCATGTGTTTTTGTTTTCCTGCAATCATTTTTCAGTTATATCTTGTTAACACGACATACATTTGATCTTTGCAGGATGATACAAATATATTAACTGCTTCAGGCGATCAATGCGTGAGTGACTATATCTGATATTTGTTTATGTAGTAGAAACTGAGTTAATATTTGGTTGTCAATTTAAACTGTTCTATGTACTTTAAGGACAAAGCATCTGGTTACAGTAGCATTTGCATATTGACTGCTCGATCGTGGTGTTTATACAATTGAATTTGATTAGAATTTTTGTGAAGGTTCACCCTTCTAATTGGACTGTGATATTTAATTATGTAGAAGCTTAATGATTCTCTAAGGTCATTATACAAAGTTTGTATGGTAATATCCATTAATTACAAGTAATCTTGATGTATGTGAGCAGATAAAGGTATGGGATGCACAAGAAAAGCAATGTGTTAGAGCATTAATGGGTCACACCGGGAGTGTGAAATCCATTTGTTCTCATCCTACGAATCAGGGTAGGTTTGTGATTTTCCTACTTCTCTTCCTCGAATCACTCTTTTTCCCTTCCATGCTTTCTTTATTCAAAGATATGGCATGTTCTGATCCCCACATGTGATTTACTTTTAAATAGATATTATTGTATCTGGTTCAAGAGATGGCTCCTTTTCCCTATGGGACTTGAGGAGCTCGTGCAGCAGCAGTCACATATTTTCCATACCGTAAGTACTTTATTATAACCGTAAGATCAAAATGGTGATTAAAGAGCATTATCAATTGCTGTCTTGCTTCTAGTTTCATTAGCATGAGCAAAATTGGCAACACTTTGTAGTTACTTTCCCAACTAAACAACCTGATTCAGGTCAAATTAAAGCAACTAGATTACAAATTTAAAAAGACAGGTAGAGTTAGCAGCTTTAAAGTTTAAACCAGTCTCAAATGTGTTCTTTGTTCAGGTCAATTGCAGCAGTCCACAAGGCTCACGTTTCTCCTCGTCAGAGGCGGGTTAAAGGTGGAAAGGTTTGTCCTCGTGAAGATTTCCTTTATGACCCTATTCTATACTTTTGAATGCACAATTTATTTCTTACTTCCAGCAATTATTTCAGGCTACTTCCATGAGCATTACTTCAGTCCTTTACTTGAAAGATGAGATCTCCATTGCTACTGCTGGAGCAGTTGACAGGTGTCTAAGAAAACTTGCAATGTTCCTATAATTGAGCAAGCACTTCAAAGTGGGGTTTATCGTGTGATTTGTATTATTCACTGCTTTTACTTTTAAATTTCAGTGTCATAAAGTTTTGGGATACCAGGAACCTGAAGAGTCCTATTCTCCAGGCATGCCCTCATCCTAATGTGTCATCCCATAAGGTAATGATAAAGTTAAATTGCCATGTTATGATAGGCTAGCGATGTTTTCTGTGACCTTCACAACATTGAGCAGCATTTCACTAAATTTGTTTCATTAATAACTATGATTTAACCTGGTCCCTCCTTTATGATTGGGGATGTTAAGTTTGTTCGGTTGGTTTTAATTGGCAAATGATCCAACTCGTTCATAGTTTAGCAATTCTTGATTGATTTATAACAGCTTTTGATCTTGTTCAGGGAAAGCGATTACATGGAGTATCTAGTATATCTCAAGATTTAAATGGCGTGTTTATTGCTGCTTCATGCATGGACAGCAGGTATGCCAACGTTCTGATGAATATCACACGAAGTCACAATTTTCGCCAGCTAATATGAAGACTACACCTATTATGCACAAAAAGAGAACCTAATATTCTCTCTTATTAAGCTTAAACATCTGATATTTTCTTCTTCCGTGGATCTGCATCTTTCTTCAGAATCTATCTCTACAATGTGCTTCAGCCAGAAAAAGGGCCAGTGAAAACTTTCACAGGATGCCAAATTAATTCATTTTTTGTTAAGGTGAGTGACATTGTCAATTTCCATGATCATAACTTGGAATATAAACTTTGTGGAACTAAAGAAGTTTTTGAGAATTTCAGTCAGCGATAAGTCCTGATGCAGCTCATGTACTCAGTGGTTCCAGTGATGGAAATGCCTATATATGGCAGGTCAGTTTGGTAACTACAAAGGTTGACTGGATTCCATTTATGTGGTACTAACTCCAACATACTCATGACTCAGGTGAACAAACCTCTAGCAGATCCCCTAATACTGAAAAACCATGACGGAGAAGTTACAGCAGTAGACTGGTAAGTTTGTTCAGTATTATTGATACTTGTCCCTATAGCAAATCTAACCATCATCTGAATATTCAACTGCTACAGGTGCCCATCTGAGACGGGAAAAGTTGCTACAGCATCAGATGATTTCACGGTAAGCTGTACAGATGAGCAGAACATCAGCATGATCAAATCCATAATGTTAAAACAAAAAAGAATATGATGTTGTTTGCGTTAGCTTATCTTTTGTTTGTGAGATTGCTTGCTCAATTAAGATGGTTCCAATGCACTATTTTCAAACTCTTTGGCAGGTGCGATTTTGGAACATTCAAAGCAGTTGTTACTCAAACACAAGATCTCCATCGTCCATTCGAAGAAGAGTAATGGGACTTACTAACATAGAACGTCGCAAGCTGTTCTCTGATGAAAAACCAGAAAGCATCAAGAATGACTGTCATTCAGAAAACTTGCCTAGTTCAACTAAGACTCCTGAAATCAGCACTCCAGAGTCGCAGAAGAAGAAACATTTTCAGATTTTTGAAGTTGAAAACTTTGAGAGAACTCCAGAAGCCGCAATCAGGAGCCCTTCTTCGGTTCTGAATCCTCCATCCTCTTTGAAGAGGACAATTAGAGATTACTTTGTGCACAGTCAATGAGATTAGCATTATATTTTGACGATTAGATTTCCAGTATATACATACACAACAAGTTCAGATAGATTGGGAACAACTTTATTTCCATACTCGCTTGCTTCTGGCGTCCAAGTTTTTGCTTTGCAAACTAATGGCTTGTTTTTTATGATTTTTGTAGGCTGTATTTCAAATGTAGAAATTTATGATTTTTGTAGGCTGTAATAGGAAAGAACGTCAGATTTATCTGATGAATAATGTAGTCCCCTTTGTAATAGTACAAGTGCAGAATTGAGACATTAGATGCAAGATGGATCTGGAATTTTAGATCAAGTAGGTCTAAGTACTTTGTATTTTTGTTACACATTTTAAATTGTGAGTGAGAATTTAGATTTACAAAATTTTTATGAATTTTAACTATTATTTATAAAGATCAAATGGAAAATAAATGATTTGTTCGACTACTGATCGTCACTTGCTTGTAGGGTGTACATGAGTTGGGTTGGTTCGGATTTTCTAATTATCAAACCAAACTAATTGTATCGGGTTATTAAATTTAAATACCAAATCAAACCAATAAAAGTCGGATTTTTTTAATCTCGATTTTCTTGGGTTTTTTGATTTTTTTTCACATAAAGTCTTCATAGAACAAAACGTAAAATTTGTCAACAATAAAAATAATAAAATCGCATAAAATAAATATTATTAATAAGCATAATGAAAACAAATATAATTTAAAATTATGACTAATAAGTACTATTATTTACCTGACTCACCACTAAAAGAATATTGCCAACAAAGTTTTTACTTTGCAAATATGCTTATGCTTATGTGAGATGAACTCCATTAACCAAAATATTGGCCATATTACAAATCTCTACATTGGCCTAATTTTGGCTGATATAGTAAATTTGCTCCACCCTCTCCGCAAAAGCCCCCAATGGGCATATGTCAAAATTTAATGCCATCAAAATCAGACAAGTTATCTGATACCGAAACTGTAGTAGGGCCTATAACAGTAGATCCCAATAAAGTATACAGAGAACCAGATCTGTGTGCCTTCGTGATCACAAGAGCACCATGAGAAACTTTCAGAACTCCACTTTCACCTGCGTACTTGCACCCAAGAGATTCTACAGTGCCCAAAGAGATGAGATTTTTAGTCAGGAACATGTCTAATATCGGTGAGAATTCTCACCACACCATTGTGCATTTTGATTCGGACTGTACCTTTTCCAAAAATATTTTGCAGGTAGCATTGTTGCCCATCAAGACAACTCCACCTCCAATAGATTCATATGTGGTAAATAAATCCCGATTAGGACATATATGATAAGAACAACCCGAATCAAAAATCCACTCATTGTTAGATTTAAAACTATTATTAGTTGCTAAAAAAATAGTTCCTTCAGTCTCATTAGCAGCTACACTTGCTTCGGCAGTGTGAGTATTTTTTTGCTTATATTTCTTTTCCTTATGCTTTTCTTTATTTTCTAGCTTATAGCATTCGGAGATAATGTGACCTTTCTTATGACAATAGCGACACTCTAAATTATTGTATATGGATTTTGAGTCGTGATTGCCCCTAACAAACAAGCCAACTTCCGCTTGAGTTCCACTAGCTTCCCCAGTAATATCATTATCTATCTATTTTTTTGATTTTAAGATAGATTTAATATTCTTATAAGATATATTATCCTTCGCATAAAGCATAGTATCTCTTATATACTTAAAAGATGGGGGTAGAGAACAAAGCATTAATATGACTTGATCCTCATCTTTAATTTCAACATCTATATTACTTAAATCTATAAGAATGAAATCAAATGTGTCAAAATGAGAGAGAATAGAGGTACCTTCACCCATACAAATTGTATAAAGCTTCTGCTTCAGGTAAAGTCTATTTTTCACCGTCCTCTTTATATATAAAGTTTTCAATTTTTTCTACATGTCTTTGGCCGTGGTTTTTACAGAAACTTCACGTAAAACCTCATTTGAGAGATTTAAGAAGATACATGATTTTGCCCTTTTGTCTATGACGGCAAACTCCTCGTCCGTCATTTTATCCGACTTTTTCTCCTTTCCTTGCAACGCCAAGTCTAAGCCTTCTTGAATTAGGATAGCTTCCATCTTTAATTGTCACATTCCGAAGTTTGCACTTCGATCAAATTTCTCAACATAAGTCTTTGTTAAAGTCATTTGCAAAGTGAAGACTTTGTTGACAATATTCTTTGGGACCCAAAAATATTGTATTGTGTGGTGGATATCATTTGCACAAGTTGTATCTTTTCTTTTACAGCTAAGATCCCAAGTCTTTTTTGCGAAAGGACATTAGTTCATTTTAAACGCACCAACAAGACTTGCTCTTCATTTCTTGTTTCTTCCTTTCCTCCTTTATTTAGAGTGTTTTGTATGAGAGTTGAGTGTTAGGAGTCACTTGTGTGAACCCTTTCTTTGGAGTGATCTTGTGAGATTATTCTTTTAGGGTATTTGAGATTAATTAGAGTATACTCTAATTTTGTACTCTCTTTTGTACTCTTATTGGTATAGTGAAATTGCTCCTCTCCGCTTGTGTCTGGGTCACCTTGCCCGAACCACGTTAAATTTGTGACTTCTTTATCTTCTTTAATTGTTGTTATTATCAACTTACATTGTCTTTATTATTGTCATTATAATGTCGTTTGGCTAAATTTCGCACTACCCAGGTTCCCGATCCTAACCGTTATAATGATATTAACAACCGAAAGTGTTTTGATGAATTTTTGAGTATTACAGATTAATAGTAATATCTACGTATTATCTGAGCAAGAAATTAAAGTTAAAAGTTAAAAATAATTATAAAGGACTTCTGCACATAACTGAGAGAAGTCATATTTTTCCTAATAAAATATTTTCTGGATATAACCAAAAATCTAAAAGGATTTTCTCACGGATGAGTTGGAGAATTTGATTTGATTTTTTAAAAATGGAAATCTCAAGAGGAATGTAGCAATTAAACATTCTTCCAAATAGATCGTGATATGAACTTTGTTAATAGATTCATAGCTTCCTATTAGATCTTGGTTCGTTCTAACTTAATCTTTTTTTTTTTAATTAAGAGTTACATATATCTTTCTTAATCAGACCCATTGTTATAACATCTCATGATTGTACTAGCTTATTTGCACGTGCTTTCGGGGTCTTACTCAAAAAATTGGTTTGCTTACATTTCCTTTGGCTGTATATTGTCTGAAGGAGAGGTGCTCACTTTTCAATTTTCATTACGTGCCTCTGCGTCTGAATTTCCCTTCTGCACGACAAAGTAAGGCAGATGCATATTTTCACATCAATATAAACAATTTGATAAATTTACTTATTTCATGCTATTCTTTTTGTCATATTTTTCCCTCTTTACTTTTTATTTCGGAAAGGAGTCATAGCAGAGAGACTTTTACTTTATTTATGTAATAAAATTCATTTTTTCAATGGATTCTATTCTACTTGATTTTTTTTCTCTTCAGAATCATTTAATTGATGAAACAACTAAGTAGAGAATTGTATAGGTCAAAATCAGCCCTAAAATAATTAGGGCAATATAGCACTAAGGATTGGGTCAGTCGAGGTCGATCATGAAGCAATGAGGTTTGTGGTCGAGATATCAATAACAGGCGAGATCGAACACCATTTGCAGAGTTGTAACGGCTAGTTTTCAAAATGGGATATTAATGAGAATATTTTAGTGGATATTCTCTGCACTTGTACTATTAGGGTGAGTTAGGGGTATGTCTCATATATATATAGAAAAAGAGACAGTGATGTAGGGCATGTGACATTCATTTGATAAAATCAGACTTTTGAGAAAATATTCTTTCTCTTTTATAAAGATACAAGCACTACCTTTTTATCATGATTCTGGTTCATATTATTCCATACTTTTTCCATCAGATCCGAGAATAATTCGAACATTCGAGGATTTACCTGTCACTCATCATTGTCAGGATGGACAATCATCTAGTTCATCCTTTATTGGGTGAACCACTTCTCCTATTTACTTAAATATCATTTAATGTTATTTATTGTTAGTTCTCCCCCTGTTATTGCACACCCTTTTTAGAACAATTAATGTATATTATAGTCAACACATTTCCAGATCTGTCTAATGTTACTCATGTTTTCGAAATTCACATCTAGAGATATTATTTTTAACTAAGTTTAACCCGTTATTATATAAACTCTAACTGTTTTTATTTCGGAAAGCAATCATATAGCAGAGAGACTTTTACTTTATTTATGTAATAAATTCATCTTTTCAATGGATTCTATTCTACTTGATTTTTCTCTCTTCAGAATCATGTAATTGATGAAACAATTAAGTAGAGAATGGGAAGATGTGAGTCTTATATATAGAGATGTCAAAACGGGCCAGTTTGGCCCAGCCCAGTCCAAGTATTGCGGGTTTTTAAATTTGATGGACTAGGATTGGCCGGCCTCGGGGGCTAGCGGGCTGACTTGCGCTGTGTTTATAAGCCTCAGTTTTAAATGGGCTCAAAAAATTCTAGCTCAACCCTAATCCAAACAGCGGACTGGGTTGGGCTATCCTCACTTCACGGCTACTTGCTATTTTATTTGACACCTCCATTAATCATTGTTTCTACTGTGTATGCTAGCTACTCCGTGTAGGCAACTATTTAAGAAGAGCTTTTGCTTTCCGGATCCTAATAGAGTAGGCAACTATTCAGGCTACTGTCGTTATAGAAAAAGACGACGCCGCATACAGTTATTTCAAGATGCCAAAATGTTCACAAGCGAGCATAAACACATTAGTAAGGTTTAAAAAAATGTCCAATGTAGAAGTCAGATATTTCAAACAGTTTTTTTTTCTCTTTTCATACGCTATTGACTTGGGAACAAAGATGGTTGAAATTTTATGTTAAACTACTCTATATTATTTTGATATGCATGGTTCTTTTGGGGAGGTGGTCGGAGGGTGGTGGACATATGTGTCTTCAGTCGATTAAGAACGTAATTAGGAATGAGATGAAAATTAGAACGTAAGTTTCGAGCTAATTACACTTAGGAACCAATCATGAACATCTTTTTTTTAGCTTAATATAGCTTAAATAAGGGACATTTGCACAAAAGACCTTTTTTTGCGGCTGCTAGTTAACTTCTGTCCCCAATAGCTAGTGGGCTAAATATATATATCTTTAAAAAGAAGAATCTACATTCAACTAAAAGTGAAATTTAGCACACTGAACTAACAGGAGAGTGGTCCCAAAAAAGACTATATAGATGGTGCAAAATAAGAATTCACATATATATTGGAAACATATATTTCTCCACATATACATATACACAAACTCAATAATCCACCAAATTGATAGGATTGTTTTATACGTTAAGGTTTGCTTTCCCCTCCGCCTCCGGGAAACAAAGTTAACAAATACTAACAATATATATCTAGCTAGAATATCCTGATCAATCACCTGCCACTATCATGGTCAAATCCATTGTTATGATCTCCTGAAATACGACTATTCCATGCAGAAGAATAACTAGGACTAAACATTCCACTACCCGTTCCTCCTCCTGACTCATAATTGGTGTATCGCATTAAGTCAGCATTTGTGGCATCGAGTTCTTTTTGAAGGCGAATAACTTGCTTTTGGAGAACTGAAATTGCTCCAACACAGCCATAGACTGGATCTTTTAAGCGCGCTTCGGCTTCATAAGCCAGAGAATTCACTGCATCTTCTCTCTGATGTGGTTGGATTTCATTCAGGAGTTTACTTACGTTGCTCGCACCAAATACTTTGTGTACGGTGGTGAACTTTATTGGCTCCTCCGGAGGGAAATAAGGAGCAAAAATGCAACTTGGCAAACATTTTCTTCTCAAGAATTTGCAGGCTGCGCATGGAGGATTGGAGTAGTTGCTTGAAGAAGACATCTTGCTCACAAACAACACTTATCTAATTCATGCAAAGTTCAAGTTATATATATTTACAACGTATAATACCTTTACTCTATCAATGAAATTTTGTGACCAACGTCGGTTAAAGTTATACATACTGACATTGTAAAATCAATTTAATCGGTTACAACATCACTACTTTATTTCCTACATTACCATATCACACTAAATATGAAAAGTTATCCTTTGTTGTAGGCCAGTTTACTATGATGTTGTTAAAACATATATACTCAAAACTTAAATTCCAATTATAAGTTACTTCCTCCATTCCAATTTATGTTATAGCGCTTAACTCGGCATGAAATTTAAGGGAAAAAAAGATTTTTGAAATTTGCGATCGAATACAAGATGTGGCTATAAACTAGTATCTCATTAAAAGTAAAATGAAAAATTTAAAGTTAAATCCAAATATAAAAAGAAGTCATTCTCTAAGAAAAAAAATAAAATGAAATATCATCGCATAAATTAGGACGAAGAATTTAATATTTCAGGTCACAATATCAGAAATAATAGTAGGTCAACTTATTAACCTAAAAGTGTAAGGTCTTTTTACACCGTAAATCAACATAACACAAATTCATTGGTAAATATGCGCGGTAGCATATTAAAGATTAAAGCTAATGAAAAAGGTCTTTTTTTTGCCAAACATATCAAAAAGAGATATTTCAGACCTTAACATTATTGACAAATAAATACTCATATAGGCAAGTTTTAGTTTAAATCTTGAATATGTGATTAAATGTCTAAGAGAATCTCCATGATTCTCAATTCGCATGATCAAATGAATTCTTAACATTTTCCAGCTCTTTAAAAAAAAGAAAAAGAATTCTTATGAGCATGTCATTGCAAATGAGATTCAATGATCTAAGAATTATAAGATCACAGACTTTGGCTATGTATAGTATATGATTATAGGTAGAACAACAACAACAATAAACCTAGTGAAATTCCACAAATTGATTTGTGGAGGGTAGTATGTACGCAGATCTTACCCCTACCCTAAAAAGGTAAAATGGTTATTTCCGATAGACCCTCGGCTCAAGAGTAACAGTGTTACAAAATCGATTTAAGGCACGAGCATACAAAATGGATTAACGTTATTACTTTGCCAGTGGAAAAAATGACACAACTAAAATATTTCTGTAATGGTTCTAACATCAAACTTAACATCAATTTTCCTCTATAGGGAATCTTTTTGAAACTGTAATGAGAAACACCTAAATTGTTATCCTTCTCTTATTTAATTTCTTCATCTTGCAGGCCTTGACTAAATTTAAAGTTTCCATATATGGAGCTCAAAATTTTAATCAACAACATATTTATAGTTCCTTCTGCTACTCAATCATATTCAGCCTTCTTCATATTGTTGCATCTACTACTTTATATTAAATTAGGTTCCTTTAGGATAGGATTAAAACTTTTTTTGGAAATATTAATAAGCGAAAGGGAGATGGGATCAAACTAAAACCATGCTCAAAGGCTCACAGAAAAATGTCTAAACTCGGTAAATTTAATTTGGCAGCATGCTTAGTTACTTCCAAAGCCAAAGGTAAGGATAATATGTGTATTGCCATAATATATAAAATTTAGTGAACCCGAAATTGTCAAAGTCATCAGTAACAAAACAGTGAGACATGAGAACTTACTACGGCTTCTAAGTCTTTTAGATTTTATCCGACATTCCACCTGCAAAGTTCCGCAAAACAAGACTTTAAAGATCAAACTACAAAATCTAAAGTCAGACAAGTGTTTCATTTGATTGTCTTTCTAAAGATGCCAATACGCATCTTTTGGAAAACGTCTAAAGAAATTGTTAACGGTTATATATAGATCTACATCTTAGAGTGATTTCAGATCTAGAATTGAAAGGAAAAAAGAAGAAGCTATATAGTGATACCTATTATTCTTGGTAGTGCCAAATATTTCAAGCTTTGTCGTTTGCTTCTCCTAAGATTAAGGAGATCGCACCATTATAGAGCTATATAGGAAAGGATTATAAAAAGGTATTGGATTTTTGTAGAAGTTTTTGAAAGGGAAGAAAACCCTAGCAGGCAATAAACACTATGAACAAAAAGCTGAGGGAGATGATGAGAGAGAAACAAAGACAAGGCAATAAGCATTAAGTGAATGGAGATTGAACGGAAAGCAAAAAAGCAGAAAAGGACCAACCATAATAAATAGGAGATGCAATAATTTAAACAATGGTAACTGTAAAGCCTCGGCCGACTTGATTAATGTCCAAGAGATTGAGGCCAAGGGTTTTAATTTGTCCGACAATTTTTACATTCCCAAACGAGTTATAAATGCAACAATACCATACTTTTGGTGCTTCAATAAATTACTGTAAAAACAAAAGAAGAATGGATGGAACAATTTTTCACTCCAATTAATGGCCTGGTTTAGTATCTAGGCTCTGCTTTCAGTTTAGACTTTAGATTTTAATCTGTGAAGAAAAATATAGGTGCTTGGGTTTGTGTATTCATAATTAAACACATACATATACATATTAGTGCTACACCTTTTACCATATCATCGGGTTATTAAATTGATCTATAAGTAATAGAAAACCTTTCATAGCAAATCTGATACGGTGACGTGGAATTTAGAGTAATAATCTTTTATAGCTAATTAAATTAAATAGTGTAAAATGATGTTACCATAACATTCATTTCTATGGATATTAATATCTTATGAGAACATAACAAGTACCCGCATACTATTTTCATAGTCTCCTGTTAATTTTACTGATAATTTTTTCCACTAGATCATGCATATCAACATATTTCTCACCCCACGACAATTTATTAGAGGCCAAAGGCCATGACTGGACTTCTTGCAACTCCGATTGATGATTACCTCTTTTGCTATGTTGTATTTTACTCAAACAGAACTCTTTTAATGCTATTTGGCATTAGTCTATGTATGATTTTGTCATTGACATATTTTAGCTCTGACTAAAATACTCATAAAGAAAACTCTCCATGTCTTTCCATATAAAAAGAAATATTTTTCTAATATCTGCTCGATGTTGCATTGACGCTTTATTGATAGTGGGTACTAGGTATATATACGTTTTTTTTAAAGAAAAAAAAAGTATTAACACATGTGGAGCTAAGATTTTAACTTTATTATTTTTGAAGTTTAGAATGACCATTTCAAGTACTAATAACTGAATTTTATAATTTAAAATCTGTACATATTTAATAAATTTATTAATACAAATACACTTTTGAGGCTTCTAACTCCGCCTCTAATATCAATATAATAGTATAAAAGGGAGACTCTACCATTAAAGAATAATCAGGAAGAATCACCCAAATATAAAAGCTGCTACGGATCAATAGAAAGAAGAGGACAGAAAGTATTCTTGTAAAAGGTTCATATAGAAAACTCCCGGGCCACTACCAAATACATGGATATTCCTCAAATTTAATTGATCAAAACACCAGCTTCTATTATTGAGTTCACCTAAAAACACTCATCGCCTCTATTATTGAAGTCTTACATAGAAACAGTGACTAAATCTTTATGTGCATGTGAACAATAATGTCAACACTGATTGAAAATCTTCTTGAGATGACAGATAAAATTGCACGAATAGTTCAAGTTTCTGTTCTTTTCAGTTTTCACTTCATTATTCCTTTTACCTTTCTTTTCCTTTTCTTTTCCTTGCCTGGTCTGTCCCAACATGATAGACAAATTGCATGTTATCAGTGGTTGTCAGAAAATTTTGAATTTCTGTATTAACGTCGTAGATGCAGCTGTACAGTTAAGAGCACTATCAAAACTTCTTGAAACTTATGTGTGAGGGTTAGATCGGTGAGACTTACGCTAGGTGACGGAGACAGGATTACCGCCAAGGGGTTCAAAAAAAAAGGAAAAAGTTAAAAAGGTTATAGCTAGTGAGAATAAAACCAATGGCCTTACAAAGGTTTTGAACTCTCCTGACCACTAAGTTATGCTTTTGGACTGTGTCAATGAGATTCAAAACATAATATATAGAGGTAAAAAATAGATTTTGCGTTACATATATAGTATAATTTTTCGGCGAAGGGAGTTCGGATGAACACTATGCAAATCATGTGTTGAATTCACTAATTTGCATTGTTGACTCTCAAAATTCTTTAACAAATAAATTATTAAAGTTCTTTTTATATGTAGAAATATAAAAATTGTGAATAACTCCAATAACGAACCATAGTATTGCATATTTCCTAATTGAGAACATCGTGATAGTGAATATCATTTGAATATTTTTTCTAAAAATAGATAACCAAAATTTATATCTTTACTTGATAGATTTTCGTGTCTTAGTTCTATGTCTCTCAAAAGTATCATACATTTATTATTTTACTATTTAAAAATATTTTATATTTACTCATGAATGAGTAATATTTTAAATTACAGTATTTATAAAATTTAATGAGCATTTACTTTTAAGGAGGTAAAATATATAATTTGATAAATTTTTTTAAGAAATTATGATTTTTAATTGTTTGAAAGTTTAGACATTGTAGTTAATTTATATTTCATAGTAACTTTAATAGTATTGTATTATTTATACTTATAAAACATGCTAGATATTTTATTTTATATGAGTTTCTTTAATTCTTTTTAGTTTTCTCGAACTTTTAATGTACCTTTTATATTTTTTGTGTTATAATGCTATATTATTAATTCATAAATTTAAAAAATTAAAGATTCGTGGAGCTTACGTCCCATGTCTCAAAACTTTCGCCTCGTCCCGTATTAAGTAAAAGACCTCGCCTCACACCCTCACATTTTAAAACACTGCTCTCAAGTTGTCTGTATGTTTTTCTTTTGTTGTCAAAACGATAGTAATTCTTCTTAATAATACTCCATAATTAGCTACTACTATTGCATGAGGTTTTTCTTAGGGAAGCTGCACCACTAGAAGATCATTAACAAGAACACGTAATACAAAATTTTCTCCTGATGGTCATTAACAAGAGAAGGTAAATCGAGTAGCGCATCCACATTTTGAAACATAACAACGGTGACTAATTGAGGCGGATTCAAGATTTTAAAGTCTAGTTCAAAAATATAACTTCATTTTACAAAAATGGATACCCTAATTAATACTATTAATTTCTTTTGATTGTAGCTTTAGGCGATCAGATCCTCTTGCGGATTTACCATTTTGGACGCAGAGGAAGCATTCTAGCCCAAGAATACATCTCCTTATCTTTTTTGATTGTTGTTCTTCTTTAATTTTTCCTCTTTCTAAGTCGGCCGTACAAAATTAAAACCGAAAGCAGGGCTTAAATTTTTGGTCAAGAGCTTAAATTAAATAACGAGCCGCAATGATGAAGTACTGATTAAGGGCTTCTTCTTTTTCTAGGAGGTGGGAATCCATTCTGATTGTGGAAATCTGGTGTCCTCTCATGATCGTAAATGAGCATTTTCCATTAGATTTTTTTTTTTCGAGGTACATGAATCTATGTACTTTATATGCGTGCTTTATAAATAACTACTAATAAAAGGAAACTGCTATACAATTATTAAGATCAATTCTTTATGATCATGAAGGTTAGCCATATCTAATTCCATCGCAACTTTAGCTTATAGTTATTTTAATAAAGTCATGAAAACTTCAATTGCCAAAATATTAGATTCTCAATCTCTTGGAAAATCATATTTTATTGTTACTTTATAAAATGCAAACTGCTAAAAAAACATAATTAGCTTGAATTCCCAGTGCTGGGATATTTCTTTGATTAAAATTAATAGAATCCCTCTTTGGGAAATGGGTTTCTGTATAAAGAATAAAGATAACTACAGATCAAATTGAAATGTGCTTCTAATGATTAGGGAGTGGAGTATTGGTCCTTTGAGAGTATTTGTATGTAATATAATATAATATACGCCTCTGACCCCAAGTACATTATCTATTTACGTAATTTTGGTCCATAGCATTTTGTCTATTCCTGCGTAACATCTAGATGCTAGCCTTTTGGTAGATAGACAATAGATTCTGTAGATTATGGCTTCAAGAGTTCAAGTAGCCCTATTTGACATCTTTTTAATTATAAGTGCTTCTGCTAGTTTTAGTAGGAAAAGAAAAAGATGGGGCTCGGATTAACCTAATAATTTTCAATGCTACGAATGCGATTGGTTCCATTCCAGTTCCTAAATCTGCATCTTCTATGGCAATGTATAAAATAAGGATGAAGAAAGAGTACTTTTTCACTTAAATTGAATTAACTTGGAATGTATTGAATTTTTTACTTAAACGGAAAGAAATTGATAATATTCCTGGGAACAGATATTCAAAATTCAGGAAGCAGGAAGGAAATTAAGGCCATAGTACATGCGTGGAAGGAGGGTCCAAGAAATTGAAACTTAGGACTTTACTGACAATTTTCTCTATAATAGAAATATAGAATATATTATACGATATGCTTTGACAGAGACCGTCGAGTATAGACTATATAACACAAAGATATAGGCTTTTCATATTAGCCGACCACCTATGCAATTATGAGCTCACGTTCTTTGTTTCTGGTTGAGTCTATGTAAAAGGGAGGTACCTCTCCACAAACAATAATTTTAATATGATGGCATGACATTTACAATGATAAGGAGTGGATTTAAAAACTTGTTTTTGGCCCATCACATCCACTTCTTTTCTTTACGCTTTTTCTAGGTTTGGTAGTTGTTAAGGACATTAATCTTTAGCAAAAAAAGTAAAAGTAAAATAAAAAGGACATTAATCATTTAGGGATCGTTTGGTAGAATGTATTAGACGTACAAAATAATATATGTATTATCTTTAGTATTATTAATTCCTTGTTTGGTAGTGTTTTTCAATGTATGCATAACTAATACACCTTATTCAATATTATTCTTGTACATAGTAAACTATGACATTAACAATACCATGATTTTTAATACATGTATAAAGATAAAACTGTCCATTCAAAACCTTTAATGTACCAAACGAAACCATGTTTGGATTTAGGCCATCTCCAACCACATCCATTTTCTTCTCCAAAATGGAGTAAACTCCAAATAGAGTAAAGTTGCTCCAACAATTATTTTATTTTTTACTCCAAAAAAGAATATTTCATTTTATATTCTTCTCTCTCTTCAATATTATATTATTATTTTTTATTTAAATTTTATTTTCTTATTTCGAGTCACCCCAAGAGCAAGATAAGGAGTTCTTGGAAAGAGGGAGTCGGGGGTCTATCGGAAACAGCCTCTGTTGGTCGGTTTTTCAAAATATTTTATTTTTATTTTTTTTTTTTACGAAACCGACCAACTTTGGCCGGTCTTCTTTGGCGCAAAAATGTGGGAAACTATTTTTGAGACCTGCGAAATTTATTTTTCAAGAAACCGACCAACTTTGGTTGATTATTCAATTAAAATAAATAAAAATTAATATTAAAAAACCGACCAAAATTGGTCGGTTAATTTGGCCGGTCATTTAAAAAAACCAACCAACTTTGGTCGGTAATTTTACTTTTTAATAAAACCGACCAAAGTTGGTCGGTTATTTTCGTGCGAAAATACAATTAAAGAGTATAAGTCAAATAAAAGACAGTCTTAAAACAAAATATACCAATGGTCTAGTGGTAGAATAGTATCTTGCCACAGTACAGACCCCGGTTTGATTCCCAGATGGTGAATCTTTTTATTACATAATTAAAATACCGACCAACTTTGGTCGATTTTTTTTGCAATATTATTTTTTGAATTTAATTGACCGATCAAAGTTGGTCGGTAATTTCCGACCAACTTTGGTCGGTATGCCTTTCCGACCACAAAAATACCGTCCACACGTAAATGGTCGCGTTTTGGTCGGTTTTTGGCCATTACCGACCAATCTTGATCGATTATTTTGGTCGGTTTTTACCGGATTTCTAGTAGTGATTTTTTTTTACATATTCATCCCATATAATTTAATATAAAATTATTTTATACCATAAATTTTTAAATAATATAATTTGTAAGCAAATGTTATAGATTATATATATTAACGGATAATTCAAATAAAAGTGAAATCACTGAGATACAAGATAATTAAATATATATTACATTATGGTAAAATTCAGATTAAATACTATATAAATATTCAGCTTTCACCTTTAGTATGCTCCTATAAATGATCTATTAATGCATTACAAAGTGCAAAATGAGCATCTTTGTCCTTAATTTTTTTTGTATCGAGCTAAAAATTGCAACATCTAATATTTTATATTCGCACCTTTCATTTAACATCTAAATTGCAACGAAGTGCAAATTGCAACATCTTTTCATTTAATGTATTTTTAATTTTTACTTTTCAATTTTAGAAACATCTAATATTTTATATTCGTACCTTTCAATTTTAGCAACATCTAATATTTTATATTTGTACCATTCATTTTTTGAGATGATTATATATATTTTTTGTACAATTATAACTTATAATAAAATTAACTTACAATTTTACATAAAAATAATAAATGCACGAAAACTAATTTATCAAACTTATACGCCAAAGTTAAGATGTAAAATTAATATTATAAATATATTACATAAATATAATTAGGTATATATAAAGAGATAAATTAAAAGAGTTAAATAATAAAAATAATAATAAAATAAGGATGAATAGTAATGAAGGAGATGAATAGTGTTACTCCAACACTATTCATCCCCATTTTGGGGGCAAAAATGAGGGAGCCCCCAAAATGGGGGAGCATTGGAGCCACATTTTGGCAAATAATGTCTGCATTATGAAAAAATGAGAGAGGGTTGGAGATGCCCTAACACACCTTATTTAGTACTATTTTTATACATCCTACCAAAGATCCCTTAGAGTTCTGAAGGTTAAACCATTTAATTAAAGGTACCACGTTGCCACACAATCTAACGACATCGAAACTTTTTGGAGTCTGGTAACAAAAATCATTTGCCTAAAAATAAGATATTTTTATTTATTTCAGGTCTACAATACGTTCCTGTAGATGCACACAACATAATTCTTTTTTTTGATTTAAGAACGTGAAAGTATTTTGTCATGAGTGACGACAAGATTCAAACTCAAGACTTCAATATGTTCTCATGTACTACATTGAAGTTTCAATTATTTTATCTAAAAGTTGAAACTATTAAAGAAGAATATTTTTTTACTTTTATTTTCGATATAACATTCTGGTAAGAATGTTAATTTAGGGTGGTGTAATCGCATAATCATAAACGTTCTCCCAAGTCCCAAGCATCAATTCATAACATTTCCAGTTTTTGCAAGTGTAAGAATAAACGTGTACTTTGAATTGACTTTGGCATGTGCATGATTCTTCTATTAGTTATCATCCTAATGGAAAGCGAGTCCTCAAATTAAAGCCAATCTTACCCGTAGTACTTTTTTATATTTTATTTTTTAATTCAAAATTAATCCATAAAACTTGATCTTAATTAGGTGATGCTGTACATGGATTCAACATAAAGATTTTTCATAAATCACTATAGTTTAGAGTCTAGTAACTATAATGTAACGTGTGTAATGAATTCACACTGATTGAACCCTAAGGAGTTTAAGAGATGAAAAACCCGTGAACAGAATTCAACCCAAGTAGCTGGAAAGAGAGAATTTATGAGAAGAATTTCAATATTATTTCTGAATGAATGAGATACCGATACAAATGAGATGGATATAAACGATTCATATACTAGGGCCCAATTAACAGTCGCTAACTACTTGTAACTAACTCGTAACAACCAACTAACAAACTAACTCCCAGAAGTCCTCTTATTTACACAAGTGTCCCTACTTACTATATTAATTCCCAGCTAGCCACTAATTACTAAAAGTATGTAACTAATTCCTCCCTCTCAAGAGTCCTTGTCCTCAAGGACAATGTGTGGAAATTGCTGTTGAAATGTATACTAATCCAGCCAAGTGCAGTCTTCAGGAGGGCTGTTGAACCATTTCACTAAAACTTGAGTTATTTGCCTATTGTTCCGAGTGAGCTGCCTTCTGTCAACGATTGCTTCAGGCTCTATACTACATAACCATGATTAGATAGAGACACAGGAAGGGTAGGTGCCACTGCAACAGTTCCTTGATACTTCTTTGACTGCGAGACATGGAATGTAGAATGAATTTTAGGGACAACTGTCTGTAAGACTGAAACTTGACATAAACCATATCTCCCAGCTGAAACTCTCTAAAAGACATGTGTTTATCTGCCTGGTTCTTCATGTGCTGCTGAGCTAAGTATAAATGATGTTTAAGAAACCTGATAGTATTCTCCCTAGCTTGTAGACTCCTGTCCGCCTCTTCAACCATTGCTTCATGAGGGATATATGGGAGGCGTGTGGGAGGTTTCTGACCATACATAATTTCACAGTAGGTTATTTTAGCCGATGAATGATAGGTGGTATTGTACCACTAGTCAGCTAAAGGCAACCATTTTACCCAATCCTTAGGTCTGTCATGGCACATGTACCTCAAGTAAGCTTCAACACATTTGTTAACAACCTCAGATTGGCCATCTGATTGAGGGTAATAAGCAGTAGAATATTGCAGACTAACTCCGTGTGTACTGAAAAGAGTCTGCCAAACTTTGCTGAGAAAAAATGACATTTTTGTCACTTACAATTGTTTGGGGAAGGCCATGTAGTTTGTATATGTTATCCATCAAAGCTTGGGAAATAGTTATGGAAGTGTAGGGGTGTGTCAAGCTAATGAAGTGAGCATATTTACTGAGCCTGTCTACCACCACTAGAATAGCAGATTTGGACTGAGCCTTGGGTAGGCCCTCAATAAAATCTAGGCTAATATCCTGCCACACCTTATCAGGTATAAGCAGGGGCTGTAGTAAGCCAGGTGAAGCAACCGTCTCCCCTTTGCATTTCTGACATGTTTCACAAGCTCTGCTGTAAGCGTAAATGTCTTTCCTCAGTTCTTTCCAATAACAGATTTTTGAAACTCTCTGTAATGTGGTAGTCATTTCAGAGTGGCCTCCCATAGCACTTTCATGTTGAAACTGAAGTATTTCCTGTCTCAAATTCTTGTCAGGGCCTACTACAATTTTTCCCCTCCTATAAAGAACCCCATTCTGCAACACGTAACTAGCATCAGCTAGTGGATCTGCTGCCAGTTTGGCAATCAAGCTTTGTAGTAAGGCCTCAGTTACATATGATGCCTTGATCTGCTCCAAAAGATCAGAAGTAATAGTAGAAATCATGTGCATTTGAGCTGTAATTTAAGGATGTCTAGAGAGGGCATCAGTAACTATGTTTTCTTTACCCTTCTTGTACATAATAGTATAATCGTACCCCATCAATTTAGCTAACCATTTCTTTTGACTAGGTGTAGAAATCCTCTGTTCCATCAAATACTTAAGACTTTGGTGACCAATCTTAACAATAAAATGTCTTCCAATAAGATAAGGTCTCCACCTTTGAATAGTAGACACTACAACCAACATTTCCTTTTCATATACTAATATAGTTTGGTTCTTTTCTGCGAGTCCTTTGCTCATAAAGGCCAAATGATGCCCTCCTCACATTAACACAACACCAATTCCCATTTCACTTGCATCAGTTTCAATCGCAAATTCCTGAGTGAAATTTGGTAAGGAAAGTATAGAGGCAGAACTCATAGCTTGCTTCAATTTGTTGAAAGCATCTTCTGCATCTATATTCCATGTGAGGGCCTCTTTCTTCAGTAAGTCATTCAAGGGCCTAGCTATGCATATATATCCCCTTACAAATCTCCTATAGTAATTGGTCAGTCCTAAGAATCCTCTCAGTTCCTTCATGGTCTTAGGTGATGGCCATTCCATCATTAACCTAACCTTGTTAGCATCTGCCATCACTTCATTCTGAGTAATAATGTGGTCCAAGTGTTCCACCTTTATCTATCCAAACTAATACGTACTCATTTTAATAAACAGACAATGACTTCTCAATACAGCCTCTTCCAAATGCACCAAGTGTTCATCCCAAGTAGGGCTATAAATCAGGATATCATAAAAACAAAACAGTATAAACTTTCTGAAGTATGGTTGGAAGATCTTGTTCGTTAAGCTTTGAAAGGTAGAGGGTGCATTAATAAGTCCAAATGGTATGACAACAAATTCAAAGTGCCCATTATGGGATTTGAAGGCTGTTTTCTCAATATCTGCTTCAAACATTCTTATTTGATGATAACCAAATCTAAGACCCATTTTTGAAAAGTATTTAGAGCCTCCCGACTCATCTAATGGTTCTTCAATTACAGGGATAAGAAATTTGTCTTTAACATTATTTTATTCAATTGTCTGTAATCGATGCATAATCTCCAGCTACCATCTTTCTTCTTAATCATAACAATAGGTGAAGAGAAGGGACTTACACTTGGTCTGATGATTCCAGCATCTAACATCTTAGTAATCAACTTCTCAATCTCATCCTTCTGATTGACAGCATATCTATAAGGCCTCACGTTCACTGGTGGCACTCCTTCCTTGAGTATGATTCTATGATCATGGTCCCTATGTGGTGGTAAGCTAGTAGGAACAACCAAAAGGTCGGAGTATTTGTCCAACAACTGCTGCATATCCTCCTTAGTGTCAGAATTTATGGTAACATTCCCCATAAGTACTGTTTGTACAAAAGTGACAGTCACCATGTTTAGTTGTTTGGGCTGGCTAAGCATCCTACTCATGTGAACATCACCAATAACTTTGAATTTCCCTGGCTGGCTCCCTCTCAATGACACCTTCTTGCTACCAATTGTGAATTCTATTTTTAACAGTTTGAAGTTCCACCTTATGTCACCTAAGATGATAAGCCATTGAATACCAAGGACTACATCATTACCACATAAAGGCATGACTAACATGTCTGCCTTGAATTCAACTCCCTGCATCTTCCATGACACTCCCCTACTAATAAATGAACTATGTATCATGCTTCCATTGGCCACTGCTATAGAGAATGTGTGAATAGTTTTCAGTTTACACCCCAAATTTTAGCCACATTAAGATCCACAAAGTTGTGTGTGGAGTCTGAATCAATCAACACATGAATTATTTTTCCTTTCAAACCTCCCTTGACCCTTATAGTTCTAGAGTCAGAAGTTCCATCTAAAGCGTGGATAGAAACTTGAGGATTCATAGGAGAATCTTATGCACATTCTTTCTCCTCCAAACAGTCATCTATTTCCCAACCTTCCTCATTCTCATCTACCTCAATGATGAACAATGATTTCCTCTTAGTGCACCTGTGGTAAGGTGTATACATCTTATTATACCAATAACAAAGACCTTTAGCCCTCTTCTCATCCATTTCATCCCCAGGCAATCTCCTAGAACCTTGTAATATTCATTTGTTACAAGGGAGACTAGCCCTGCTACTTCCAACACTCCTGTTGACCTCATGATGATTTCCAGCACCATCAGCTCTAGAATTGTTATTCCAAGTAGTACTGGGGTTTAGCAGTATCACTCTTGTCCCCTTCAATAATACTTGAGTGTGTCCATCATGTAGTTGAAGGGATTGTTCAGCTAATCTTGCTTGACTATAAGCTTTCGGTAAAGTTTGTGGTCCCAACATGAGCACTTGAACTTGAATTTCTGGTTTTAGATTAGCTAAGAATACCGAGAAATACGTAAAAATAAAATACTCTTACTGTGAGTTGAATTCAAGACCTCTGCTAACTAAGCGAACGTTCTAACCAACTAACTACGAGAGCTTGTTGCTCTCTTATATCAATTCAAATAATTAATCTCTTATTTGATGGATTTGATATAAAATTCAAATATAATTATGAATGGTAAATTTGATGAAAGTATAACTACGAATGATAAAACGTTGTATATGTTTAATGTGCCGCGTAATTTTTCCATAAAAAATTACACCTTGATGATAAAGGAGCTGGGTTATGGGCTAAATTGATCCGAACTCTATTGAGCCCTCAAACTTGGTCCACGAGGTAAATTCTTTAGGAGACTCGATGGCCCAATTTCGTTGTCGATTAACCTTTTTGGGCGTTGAATATTTTCTAAGCCAGTTAGTTGCTCTTCAATTAAGGAATGGGCTTTTTTCACTTTTAGCCCGCGCTAGAAACTATTTATATTCGGTAATCGAAAAAGTGTATAAAATTTATGTAATTTTTGTATATAACATACAGAATGTATATATATACAAAACATATAAAAATATGCTATTATTTTGAGAACGGCTATACATTGTTATTTTTCTTTTTGCATATGAATTGCATATTGCATGCATACTAACATATAAAATGTTATAGATGATACCAGGGGCGGATTTATAGGCAAATATATGGGGCACGTGAACCCATGATCTTTCCGTCAAACTATGTATTTTATGTACATAATTTTTAGAATTGGTCTAGTATTATGTGTTATCACCCATGCTCCAAAGAGGCTAAATGGTGCACTTGGTTGAATGATGAGTTATTTGCCTAGAGGATTAGAGATCAAATCCTACTTAATACTTTTTTTTTTTAGTGGTGCACCCATGTTATAAAAATCCTAGGTACGCCTCTCGATGATACCTTATATCGCTTACGTACAGAAGGCTAGCCATGCTCCACCTATGAACCAGTATAGAGAAGTAAAAAAAAAAATGCACTAGTAAAAAAGAAATGTATAGCATAACAATTGCTACGTTATTCATCCCATAAACAATCAGTTCATTATATAGAGCTGCATTATATTATTCTTGTATGAGTAGCCTTCTGTGTATCATTGGTACGGGCCCATTCTATCCGTCACATACTCACATTACATACAAATTTCTTCATCTGTACTAGCGGTGACAAACGAGCGGGTCGGGTCAAAAATGGATCGTACAAAAATGAATAAATTATCCGACCCAATCCATTTTTAATACGGATAAAAAATGGGTTAACCAACGGATAATATGATTATCCATATTATCCATGGCTTCTTGAATATGATCACTTTTGGGAGATTTCCTCGTCTTCCAAAGTTGAGGAACTCCCAACTTGAGGCTTTACAAATGTAAAAGTTAAATCCATTAGTTACCTATTGGTTATCCATTTTCTAAATGGATAATATGGCTCTTATCCATATTTGACCCGTTTTTATAAAGTTCATTAACCAACCCATTTTTAATGAATAATATGGGTGTATAACTGTTTTCTTTTAACCATTTTGTCACCACTAATATGCACTCAAGCAGCGGAGGATTTGCTAGCATATATATATATGCTCTGTCTACTCTATTATAGTTGTAATTGTATTTACCTGTAAAACGGTACACTTGAATTTATACGTGGTTTATAGACAAGCGAATCGATTTGATCTCAAAATAATAAATAAATTAAATAAGAATGTAAGATTTAGCGTTGATTTCGAGATAAGACAACAGAGATCTTGGTTCTGGGAGCAGAGCTTCCGGAGCCAGTAATAATGATATTAAGAAGCAAGAAAATAAAATGTTATTGAGCTTTGAACAGTATATAGCATAAGTTTGTCAGAAAATTCCTCTCCTTGCAATGGCTGTTGAATTCACTATTTATAGTTGCACCTAAGGAACAAGGACCTAGGATCAAGCCACTCTTATATGACAATTATGGGGGCCATTGAAGAATGTGTAACAACAGGCTATGAATGTCATATTCTCTGTAATGGACTACATACTTAATGCTATAGAATATTCTCCATTGAATGTTCTCGGGTGGTAGATCTTTATTTGTTTTTATGAGCAACATTCCCTTAAGGGACAACCGAGATTACTGCCCCCGGGCTTGATTTCCATTTGCCTTGCTTTTCATATGTCTCCGGTTCCACGTGTCACTCTATTCTGCGAGTATTTAATATGAACATATTTTTCCCTATACAGATAGTCCTCCTGCTTTCTTGTGGTGCATCCTTGTGTTACTGGGAAGTTGGTAAAGATACCTTTCTTGGCGGAAAATTCTCTGACCCCCTCTGAAAAGTTTCTGACGGTTGATTAGACTCACGTCTCTCTGCATTTAATGCCTCGAACACGCGTCATCCCATGATTCAACAATACTTTCGCCGGTTATCGAGGTAATCATGGCCACGATTTTAGCCGCCTATTCCTTTACTTATACTCATCAATCTTCTTCTTTTATATTTTATAATTTTTCATACTCTCTCAAACTTTCTTTACTCTACTCACTCTTGCTTTCAACCTTCTTCTTCAGAGAAACCCTTATTTTCCTTTGTTAACTATGGCTTCTTCTTCCAAAAACTCTAGTTCTTCAAAGAACAAAGAAAGTAATGATGATGCTGCTCCTCTTATGGTGAGCTCCATTATCCCCAGAAAACTTACTACAACTAAGGATTTCGAAAAGAAGTTCCATTCTGCTAACTCCCGGACATGGGCTGTTGGTGTATATCCTTTTCTATCCGTCCTTCTAGCATCCCTGCTGTAAAGGAAGGCTGTGGTTTCCAAGATTTGAACATCATCGCTCCTGACCTAGCGGAGCGGGTAACCTTCTCCAAGAAGGGTTTTACGTACGTTTACACGTACCCCTTCACTTTGGGTCCTCTCATTGAGCGAGGGAGGGGGGTGACTCCGTTATCGTGGAGTTTTGCTTCTGTTACCATGTCTGTTTAGCACAGGTGAGCCATTCTGTGTGGCAGACGGTCTCATGTCTTCAATGTCTATGCCATGAGACGGGGGAAGAGCTCTCCTTAGCCCGACTAACGAACCTTTATTCCCCCAAGATTTTTCGTGGGGGAATGATAAATTTACGCAAACGTGGTCACCATGCTCTACTCACCAGCATGGATGACGACAATGAATGTGGATGGATGGAGCGTTTGTTGTAATTGCCACCAGGGACATCATCCCGGTCACAACTCTATCCTAACCTGAATCATAGAATCGTACACGTAAGTGCAACGTCAGTCCTTTATTCTATTAAAGGTTGTTCCATGCTATCATTGATCCTTCTTTTTTTTTTTAATTATTTTAGCAGCTCGATGGACACCACCAATGGTCGAAGGCTTGTATTGGTGGGTCTAGAGGATTTTGGATGTCACCACGCCCGAGACCCACTGATGGAAAAAAATGGCCCTCAAAGACGGGTGGATGGCCAAAAATTATGGTAAGTTGATTCTCGAACTCATCTTGTTTTAATCCCACATATAAGAAAATGGGCTAATGTTTCCCTTTGTTGAATTCAAGTCTTACACAGGATTCCCTTACCATCCCCGAGGAGGACGTTTTGGCTGATCCCATGGATGCGGCGAGGTTGTTGCAGGAGGCCTTCACTCAAATGGGTGTCGTGGGTATTGCTTCCAGTGCAGGTGTTTCTTCTTGGAGTCCTCGGCCGTAGAACAAGCAAAGAAAAAGGTGACGTTCCTCTACGACCGAGGATAAAAATAAAAAGGCGAAGAGCTCCATGCTGGAGCCTACTGCAGCCACTGTAGTGATCGATAATGGTAGGGAAGCCAGTGATGAAGGGGCTTCTCTACATAGAAGACAACAACCTTTATCAGCTCAACAGAATGCTCAATCTGCTGAGCTAATAACACCAACCAATGACGATGCCCAAGCGCTCTGGGGGAGTTTGATATGGTGGAGGATGCCAATTCTCGTGTTCGAGCCCCAGTCGCTACTCCCGGTACTGTGAGGCTGAGTACCGGGCCTCTTACGTCTTCGGTTATTGAGCAACCAATAATTAGTAATGCTTTTACCGCATCTGCTTCCCAACCTATAACGCCATCAATTTCATCTCCTTCTTCACCAACTTTGCCTTCGCCACCACCAACTGCTACATCATCTCCACTGGCCACAATCGTCCGAAAGGAGGATGTCCCTCCTCCCCAGTCCCCAGTTCATGGGATTTTGGGGCATAACTGTTCGGTCCCCTCCGCAGATCCTCAGAGGAGGAAGAACATCTCCCTCTCAGTTTCTGCCGAATGCGATCTGCAGTTTCGGGTGGTGGAGCTGCTGTAACCGTTATATTTTGCCACTTTAGGAAGTTGGTGATTATTTTAGGTCATAAACATCATATTTTATCATTTTAATCTTAGATTATGAGTTTAATTAGCATTTATTTTCTTCATTTCTCACTATGAGTAGCTAGATGTTTACTAGGGTTGTGACCCAACCCTAGTATTTAAACTTTATGTGTATTTAATTTAATATTTGTTTATGATTGAGTGTTGATTATTTTGCTTAGTTTATGCTTTAATTTTAGAATTATTGGTTGCAAACATTGATTCATGCCTTTTTGACCAGGTCTCTACTTGATAAAGTGGGACCTAGTCTAGGATAACTTGGCTAACAAGGAATTAGGCTAATTAAGGGGTTTATTAGCTTAATTAAAGGATTCAAACTAGAGATAGTGAGAACCCGACTTGAGCTCATATAAACTATTTAGTTTGATATCCATTTGGGCTTGAGAAATCCAAATTGGCCAAAAGCACTCTTTGACCGAGATGTATTGAGTGGGTAATGTAAAGTTGAGAGCTATAATACAGCCCAATCAACAAAACAAGTATTAACGTATTTAACTTATTAGGCGAACACCTAGGTTACGGTCACATCCCTAGAGTTTTTTACTATTTGGAAAAACACCAAAAACAATCATTCGCTTCTAGTTTATTTTCTTAGCTTATAATTGCTAGAGTAAAATTAGGATTAGAAATCAAAACCTTTTGTGGAAGTGCAATTTAGTTATTCCATTCGCTTTCGTCAAGTGTATACTCCTAACACCCCTAGTAACTTCCTGTGGAAATTGACCTCGACTCTTGTTAGGTATTATTCTTCCAATGACCGTTTCCACTCACTATTTAGTGTGGATTGGACATGGATCAATTTTTGGCATCGTTGCCGAGGATTTAAAACGGTTTTAGCTATATATTTGGGTTTGCTTTTTTGGAATATCTTCTTTTCTTGCTGTGTTACTAACTAGTGTGAGAAATCTTAGGTATAACCATGGCGAACAATGAGCTCGAAAATTTGCCTTTTCGGGATTTGAATGCAGATGAGGAGCAAGTAGATGAGGTACCTTATGAGCCACAAGCCAATCGGAGAGCCCATGTACCTCATGACAATGTGCCCATTCCACCCCCACCTCCACCACGAGTAGTTCCACACCAGATATTGCCCAACGAAGGTTATGCTAGTGCAATAGTCCCTTCCCGTATTAGGGTTGAAAACTTCCAAATCATCAATGTGATGCTCACTTTGCTTGAGCAACGAGGTTTCTTCACCAGTGATCTAACACAAAATGCTAATAAACATTTCAAGGGTTTGTGGACACTTGTTGGGGGAGCAAGCAAACAAATGTCTCCGAAGATGCATTGAGGCTAAGACTTTTTCCCTTCTCTCTACGGGGGAAAGCTTTAGATTGGTTGGAACGGTTGCCTAACCATTCAATTCACACTTGGGATAAGTTGGCGGTAAAGTTCATTGCTAAGTTTTTCTCTCCCGGACACATGGCTACACTTCGAGATGAGATCTTGGCATTCAAGCAAGAGCCGAATGAACCATTACACGAGATATGGAAGCGCTATATAACTATGGTCAAGGAATGTCCCAACAACGATATGACAAAAAACGTGTTTCAACAAACCTTCTACAGTGGGATTAACACGACCAACCAATGTATAGTGAATCAACTAGCCAATGGAAACTTTATGACTACGCCTTATGCAGAGGCGTGTGATATTTTGGATGAAATGGCGGATACATCATCAGCTTGGCAATCCCGGGCCAATTTTCACAAGGTGACCCGAATATAATCCACCTTCACAAAGAATTGCAAGACCATGGGCAAGCCATTGTCGAATTGACAACTACCATGACTCAACTAGCAAAGGCCCAACTAAATCAAGTGCAAACTCCTAAGAAAGTCAATGCTATGGAAGGAGTGAATATGATGGTGAACAAGAGGAGGACCAAGGGTCCACAAGTGCAAAATCGCGTGGAGAACTATGTGCGAGAAGATGGTAGTTTTGAGTAAGATGATTCCTATAATGAACAAGAAGAGGAAGTGCAATATGTGATTAATTTTCAAGGGAAAAGAAACAACTTCCAAGGCCCAAGCCAACAACAATGGTGACCACAAAATAATCAAGGCAATTGGAATTCTAACAATCAAAGAAATTGGAGTGGAGGCAACAATCAAGGGAATTGGAATAACAACAATAATCAAGAAAATTGTAGTGGAAACAACCAAGGAAATTGGGGAGGTAACAATCAAGGCGGATGGAGCAACAATCAAGGCAACCGGGGGTAGGATGTTTAAAGTCCCCCAATGTACCAACAACCAAGCAACTCACTTCCTTATCCTTCTCATGGTTCGAGTTCTTCAAATAATGAGATGGGGCGTATTGAAAATTTGTTCAAGCAAACGATGGAAAATAATGCCGATTCGGGTGCCCAACTTGCCTCACACAACCCATCAATCTGCAACCTCGAAGTTCAAATAGGGCAAATCTCCCAAGCTTTAAATTCTCATCCTAAGGGGCACTGCCAAGTGACACAGTGGTAAATCCTAGGGGAGGGGGTAATAACATGGGGCATGCCCTGGTGGTTATCACAAGAAGTGGAAGATGCGAAAATGCACCTACATCAAGGGGAAGGCAAGTTATTGATGATGATCAAGTGATGCAAGAAAAAGATATCCTAAACAATGTGGTGCAACCTAATGATGAAGTTCGGATTGATATTGATAATAGTGTGGAAGAGACTCAAGAGGAGGTGAACCCGTCTAGGAACATATTATTGACATACCGGAGCTGGTAATGCAAAAGGCTAAAGCACAATTGCCTAAGCTTCCACCTCCATACCCTCAAAGACATGCCAAGCAAAATGGTGAGAATCAATTCAAGAAGTTCATTCAAATTATGAAGAGTCTCTCAATCAATGTGCCATTAGTTGAAACTTTGTAACAAATGCCCGGTTATGAAAAGTTTATGAAGGATCTTGTGACAAAGAAGCGATTAATGAATTTTGAGACCATCAAAGTCAATCATCAAGTGAGTGTAATTGTGCATTCAATGGCTCCTAAGTTGGAGGATCCCGGTGCTTTCACGATTCCTTGTACAATTGGAAGTGCCGAGTTTGCTAAAGCTCTTTGTGATCTTGGGGCAAGTATCAATTTGATGCCCTATTTGGTTTTTAAGACTTTGGAAACTGGGAAACCAAGACTCACCTCTATGATATTGCAAATGGCCGATCATACCATTAAGAGGCCTTTGGGTGTGATTGAAGATGTTTTGGTTTGTGTTGATAAATTTATTCTCCCGGCGAATTTTGTCATTCTCGATTATGAGGTTGATTATGAAGTGCCGATTATTCTTGGGAGACCTTTCCTTGCTACGGGTAAGTCTCTTTGTGATGTTGAAGCCGGAGAACTCACTTTACGGGTTGGTGATGAAAAAGTGGTATTCCTTGTGTGTAAGTCCATGCGGCAACCAAATAGCAATGGGGTGTGTTCTTTTGTGGACTTGGTGACCGATGTTATTGTTGATGAAACAAGTGCTACAATCAATGTTGGTGATTTATTGGAGGCTGTCTTGCTCAACTTTGATGATGACGAGATAGATGACTTCATGGAATGTGTGAACTCTTTGCAAGGAATGGGGTCGTACAACTATGCACCCTCAAAATTATCTTTGGATCTTGAAAATAGGACAACTCCTCCTACAAAGCCTTCTATTGAAGAGTCCCATACCTTGGAGTTGAAGCCATTGCCTCCATATTTTTGGTATTAATTTCTTGGTCCTTGTTCTACTTTACTAGTTATTATTTTCTCTTATTTGACTAACGTGCAGGTAGATTCCACATTGGCGGTGCTACAAAAGAGGAAGAAGTCTATTGGGTGGACCTTGGCGGATATTCAGGGGATAAGCCCCGCCTTTTACATGCATAAGATCAAGTTAGAAGATGGCGCCAAACCATCTATTGAACATCAAAGGAGACTCAATGAGGCTATTCAAGAAGTTGTCAAGAAGGAGATTATCAAGTGGTTAGATGCCAGAGTTGTCTACCCCATATTCGATCGTTCATGGACTTCTCCGGTTCAATGTGTCCCAAAGAAGGGGGGCATGACGTTGGTCACCAATGATAAGAATGAGTTGATTCATACTAGAACGACCTGTTGGAGGGTGTGTATGGACTATCGCAAGCTCAACAAAGTCACAAGGAAGGATCACTTTCCATTTCCTTTCTTAGATCAAATGCTCGATAGATTGGCCGGCCGTGCTTTCTATTGCTTTCTTGATGGGTACTCGGTCTACAACCAAATTCTCATTGCTCCGAAAGATGAAGAGAAAATAACATTTACATGTCCCTATGATACTTTTGCTTTCAAGCGGATGCCATCTGGTTTGTGCAATACACCAGTGACTTTTCAAAAGTGTATGATGGCTATTTTCACGGACATGGTGGAGGACTATCTTGAAGTTTTCATGGATAACTTCTTGGTGGTTGGAGATTCATTTGATGTTTGTCTAGCAAATTTGGACAAAGTGTTGGCTAGATCTAAAGAAACAAATTTGTTGTTCAATTGGGAAAAATGCCATTTCATGGTCGAGGAAGGCATTGTCCTTGGCCACAAAATCTCAAGGAATGGAATTGAAGTTGACAAGGCAAAGATTGAGGTGATTTCTAACCTTCCACCCCTTACTTCGGTAAAGGGTGTGCGAAGTTTCCTAGGCCATGCGGGTTTTTACCGGCGCTTTATCAAAGACTTCTCTAAATAGTGAACCCGTTGTGCAAGCTTCTTGAGAAGGATGCTAAGTTTAATTTCAATGATGATTGCATGAGAGATTTTGAATTGTTGAAGCTCAAGTTGACAACTACTCCCATGATCACCGCTCCTAATTGGAATGTACCTTTTGAACTCATATGTGATGTAGCGGTTGGGGCTGTTTTGGGGCAACACATCAATTCATCCGATCTACTATGCTAGTAAGACCATGAATAGTTCCCAAGTCAACTATACCGTTACGGAGAAAGAGCTCATTGCTATTGTGTTTGCAATTAAGAAGTTCCGCCTGTACTTGATGGGTGCAAAAGTTATTGTCTACACGGATCATGCGACGATTCATTATCTTATGAGAAAAAAGGACTCCAAAGCTCAGTTGATGAGATGGGTGCACTTGTTACAAGAATTTGATATTGACATCCAAGATAGAAAAGGCAGTGAAAACCAAGTGGCGGACCACTTGTCTCGTTTGGAGGAGGAGGGGAGACCGCATGATGGCCTTGATATCAATGACTCTTTCCCCAATGAGCAACTCTTGGAAATTTCAATGAAAGAGGTGCCATGGTTCACGGATTTAGCAAATTTTCTTGTGTGTGGAATCATTCCGGATGAGTTCTCTTCAAGACAAATGAAGAAGCTCAAACGGGATTGTCAAATCCAATATTGGGATGAACCATACCTTTTCCGGATTTATACGGATGGGGTGATTAGAATATGTGTACCGGAAGAAGAGCAAGGTGAAATTATTGGGGTTTGTCATTCTTCGTCATTTGGTGGTCATCATGATGGAACAAGAACGGCGACCAAAGTTCTTAGTTGCAGTTTCTATTGGCCTACTCTTTACAAAGATTCTTGTAAGTTAGTGAAAAGATGTGATGAATGTCAACGGGCCGGTGGAATCTCAAAGAAAAATAAAATGCCTCTCACAACCATTTTGGAGATTGATATTTTCGATGTGTGGGGTATTGATTTCATGGACCCTTTTGTGAGTTCTTGTGGAAACACCTACATATTGGTCGCCGTGGATTATGTATCCAAATGGGTTGAGGCCGTTGCTTTACCCAACAATGAGGCGAGAAGTATGGTGGATTTCTTGAAGAAAAATATTTTCACAAGGTTTGGTACTCCACGTGCAATTAAGCGATGGGGGGTCATATTTTTGCAACAAAGCTTTTGACACTTTATTTAGCAAGTATGGTGTTGCTCACAAAGTCACTACTCCCTATCACCCCACAAGCTAGTGGGCAAGTGGAAGTCTCCAACCTGGAGATTAAGAGTATCTTGTCCAAACAGTGAATGCTAATCGGACAGATTGATACAAGAAGCTTGATGATGCATTATGGGCTTATCGGACGGCTTACAAAACACCTATCGGAATGTCGCTATGCCGGTTGGTGTTCGAAAAAGTTTGTCATCTTCCCGTGGAACTAGAGCACAAGGCAACGTGGGCTCTAAAGAAGTTGAATCTTGATTGGGATGTAGCCTCTAACTTGAGGGTTGCACATTTGAATGAATTGGATGAGTTCCGGTACCATACTTATGTGAGTTCATCCTTGTACAAAGAAAAGATGAAATATCGTCATGACATATACGTTTGGAACAAAGAGTTCAAGGTGGGGGATCTTGTATTGTTGTTTAACTCAAGGTTGGGGATGTTTCCCGGAAGCTAAACTCCAAGTGGAGTTGTCCTTTTGAAATTATGGGTGTGACACCTTTTGGTGCATTAGACTTGAAGAACACAAACAATGAAGTATTCCGAGTCAATAGTCACCGGGTGAAGCACTACTTGGGAAAGTTTGGAGATAGCCACGTGGTGGCGGTCCTTCACTTTATTTGAGGGTTTTCTGTGTCGTGCCGTGATGTTAAATCAGGCGCTTCTTGGGAGGAAACCCATGTTTCTTTTCCTTTTCCTTTTGTAGTTAGGTGTTATTTGTGTTCTAACTTAATTTTAAGTGTGCTACAAGGATGAGTGTGACTTACAAGAATTGTGGACGAAAATATGGCTAAGTGTTCAAAAGTGTGCGGATCACACTTTATTTATGTGGACCTCACATTTTTATGTGCCATAGCTTATGAGCATTGCGGCCGCACATTTCTCTTACGGACCGCACATTTGAAACATCAAAAATACCAACTCTCTGGAGTTTAAGCTTGTCAGTGCGGAGGTTGATCTGCGACCATACCTAAAAATGTTCGAACCACAGATTTGGTTCTGAGAATATTCACCCAAGTTAAAGAGTGCGAACCGCACTCGTCTCTGATCCCTTCTCAAATTGAATGGTATAAATAGAACATTATGGCTCATTTTACCCTTTTCTCACTTTGAACAAAACACTGTTGCCCTGCTAAGTTTTCTTAGAGATTTCAACTGTCCACACACACAACCATCTAGATTAATCACTCAGTGCATTTACTCTATCTGGTATGCTTCAATTTCATGTTAATTTTTGTGTTAGTTTAATTTGTAGATTTTTTAGTTCTTTTTAGGCCATCCGTTATTAGAGTTGCATTGTGTGTCCATGTGGGGTAGATTTGAACTGGGTAAACTTGATACATGCTCTAATTAGATTGGGTTAGCGAAATTTCATGTTTTTACAATGTTGCCATGCCTATTTGTGCAAGATATTGAAAAATATCTTAGAATAAAAAGTTATCTGCTCGTAATTGTTTGAATTCTGCGGCCACACTTGAATTGTGTGGTCCGCAGATTCTTATTCTTTGAAGCTTAAGTGAGGTAGGAATCTGCGGCCGCGTGTCAAATTGTGTAGATCGCAGATTTTCTCTTGCGATCGCAGATTAGGCCCTTCTTTGTCATCATAGAGTCTTCACTTTTGAGACTCCAAGGTGCGATTGCAAGTCAAATTGTGCGGACCGCAGATTTCCTCTTGTGGCTGCAGATTGACCATTTCTCTGTCATCAGAGAGTTCATAATTTTGGGACTCAGAAGTGCGGCCGCAATCTCAAATGTGCGGACCACACTTTCCTTCTGCGACCGCACAACAGAAATATGCGAACCGCGAGTTCCCATCTGCGGTCGCATGTCAAATTGTGCGGACTGCAGATCCCCTATCTTGCATGTATGAATCAACTTCATAACTCCACTCTATCCAATTGTTTCTCCCTTACCTACATGTCTCTTGTATGTGTTTGAACAATAAATTACAACTAACAATCTCCTCTGCTTGATACAAATAATGGTTCGATCAAGAGGCCGATGCAACACTTTAAAGGGACGAGGTGAATCTTTCCAGGGTCGAGGTAAAAGTGCCTTTCCCCCTGGCCAGTCCAAGCAATTAGAAAGAAAACAACAGCCGGTGGAGGGAAAGGTGCAGATCTCTTCGAGTCTAGCTCCTATGTCCTGTCTAGGGAGGTGTCCGAGGGCAACTCAGCCTCTATTCAGGAGGAGCAGACAGCCGCACATTCGAGGCCGCAGGGGAGATACCATCTCAGGGACGAGCTGTCTTCATCTCACAACACCTCCGAGAGATCGGAGAGTACTAGGCAGGCTTCTGAGCCATCAGCTATACCAGTCCCTGAGGCACAGGTTACACAAGACATCCCCGATGATGGTAGAAGGGGAGATGCTACAGCTACAGGGCTTGAGAGATTAAAGAATAAAGAGATTTGGGAGGATCGTTTTGTCAGCTTGGCCGCCTTCACCAGTTTCCGTATGTGGTGGCCAGTTAGGTCGCTAACTCTTGAGCGACAGTTTCTGTTGAAGGATTCGGAGAAATACAACCCAGTTATATTGAGACAGTTCAGGGCATGAAAGGGGTGGATGTTGTTCACCGAGAGAGTGGAGGATGCAAAAGAATACCTCGTTCGACAATTTTATGCCAATATTGCTCACATCAAGAAAAAGATGAAGGTGACCAAAGTATGCAACCTCAAGGTGAGGTTTGATCAGCATACGCAAAATGCGTATTTAGGCTTTAAGGATGTTGAGCCGAAGAAGTATCTGGAGAAGTGCATACTGAAGGAGGAAGTCCGACCTTGATTGGCTGAGATTCTAGCACCACCAACGCCACCACCACTATGGATTACTGCTGGGGTTCCCATTCAGTGGAGTACTTTGAGCTTTGAGGCTAAAGGGTGGAAGACCTTTGTTTGTAGCAGGTTGGATCCATGCCAGAATGAGACTCTCCTTCTTATCCCTCGGGCAGTGCTTGTGGCTTCCATCATGGTCGGTTACCCAATCAATGTGGGTGACATGATATCGACCAATATTTCAGTGATTGCACGGCAGGACAGCTTGGCCTACCCTTATCCTAACACTATCACAGAGTACCTTACTGATGCAAAGGTTGAGCCGAGAGATTTTGACACCAAGGTAAAGTTGAAGAAGCCATTCGACTGGTATTCTCTGATGGATGCGAGAAACCCAAAGAAGAAAGTCCAACCTTCTACCACCACAGTCAAGTCTGATGAGCCAACAGTGGTAGCTTCCGAGGCAGTTGATCTTCCATCCACCTGTACTGAGCCTTCTACCAGTGCCACTGCTATGCCTAAACCATCATCTTCAGCTCATACCACAACCCCTAAAGTTGCTCTAAAGCCTGTGCCCGTGCCCACAGTTCCCCTATCTACTCTGTGAGTCTCCCATACATTGGCGAGTCTCAACAACAGGATGCATACAACTACTTCTAAGCTGTCGGACTTATCTATTACTGTTGCAGTGCAATCCACTTCTCAGGCACCACATGCTCCATCTGACATTTATGAGATACTGAAGAAGATTTTGGAGAACCAGAAGACGATCATGGACACCTTGGTACATCATGGGTCAATGATTGAGGAGTTGGGAAAGGAAGTAAAGAAGATGAGGAAGTCCCAGGTCAGCAAGAAATCAGTGGACAAGCTCCGGCGGGAAGTGCCTAGACTTGCTACAGCTAGAGATATTCCTTTTGATATACTGCTTGACCCGTACCAGTCTGCCCCAAATCCTTCAGCACCATCTGCACTGGTAGCACCAGTTGGCCAGTCTGACGAGCCAAACCTTGCTGCCAACACTACTGAGGTAGTGCGTGTGATGTTCGTCAACCCAGCCACGCCTAGATTTGATGATGATGAGATTCAGTTGGCTGACCCTGAGGGAGATGACATTTCTGGGGACACTGAGATGTCCAAGGATCCATATGGAGTTTTCTTCACCCTCTCCTCTTTTTCTCTTATTTTGCTAAGCATTGGGGACAATACTTGCTTTTATTTGGGGGAGTGGAGTTTATTTGACATATTGATACACTTTGATACATTTGGTCTGTAATAATTTGATGGTACTCTTTCTTTTCTTATTTGTATTTATCTAGCTTTTCTCTCTTCTCTTATGTATATTTATCTCTCTTTAATAGTTTTTTCTTATTAGCTTCTTTATTTTTTCCATATTAGCCCTTGTTTTGTTAAGTAACTTCTTTTTATGCTTTAGTGGATAATAAGCCTTTGATTTTCTTAACGCTACGGTTCTTTGCAAAGGTAGTTGTTGTGTGAACCGGGTAACTCGTCCCAACGATGGATGGCGTGACAACCTTCTTAAGGGAATGAGTACGTTTTGTGTTTAGGTAATAATAGTAGTAGTTATGAGCACCTAACTTTTGACCATATTTAAAGTTTTATCACCTTCTACTATGTAAATATTTTTAGGAGTTTAATATACAGTTTTTAGCTCTGTTGTACCTTTTTTCTATTGGGTAAAAATTAAAAATAATTTAAAAGGTCAATACTATTAATATTATTTTTATTTTTATCTTTATTTTAAAATAAAAAATAAAACAAAAAATTAGGTAATTTGTTTTTTTAAATTTTGTGTGGAATTAAAAAAAAGGGAAAAGGGGAAGTAGAAAATTAAAAATAAAAGTAAAGGAAGGTGGGAATTTAAAAATAAAAGTAAAAGAAAGTGAAAATTAAAAGAATAAAAGTAAAGGAATGTTGGAAATAAAAAAATAAATAGTAAAACAAAAGTGAAAAATAAAAAAATAAAAGTAAAGGTAGGTGGGAATTAAAAAAAAAAGTAGAAATGTTTTTAAAAAATAAAAGAAAGTAAAACTGTTTTTTTTTTAAAAATGTAGAAGAAAGTGAAAACTAAAATGAAAAAGTAAAAGAAAGTGGAAATTTAAAAAAAGAAAAGTAAATAAAGTGGAAAATAAAAAATAAAAGTAAAGGAAGGTGGGGAGTATTTTTTTTTTAAAAAATGAAGGAAAATGAGAAGTAGGATTTTCTTTTATTAAAAAACATATTAAAAACAAATCTGAGACAAATTTCAAATTTTTTTCTATAAATAGAAGAGAAAATGAGAGAATAAGGGGGAGAAAAAAAATAGAAGAGAGAATTGAGAGAATTTGTTTTGCTTCTTCAACGCTAAGGGAATTTCTATTCGTGTCATTCTTTCGAAAAATCCAGCAATTCATCACCCAAAACCCAACAAAAGTACTTCATAGCATCCCATTTTACACGCCAAATAGTGGAGTCAATAGTCGAGGTCGAGGATTCCGTTGGAGCTCCGGTCACTAGCTTTGATGTTCTTATTCGCTTATGCTTGTTTCAGTCGTTTGTCTGAGTTATTGTACCTGTTCTTGGAGACTCATTTAATTGAAAGTTTTGCATTAAAGGTTTATTCTTTCCTCTGTTCTTTTTATCTGATTTCATGTGATTTTATTTTTTTGCCTTAAAATTTATAAATAATAATGTAAATTAGTCCTTAAATGTTATATGCTTAATCATGTTACTCAAAATATGGTATTCAAACTTGCTTTAATGTTGGGAAGATTTGGACCCTAATAAGTTTGGGCTTCAATTGTTGGGCTATAGGGTATTGGTATATGATGGTTTATTTATTTGAATATCTAAAATCATACACTTCTTCCACAATTAATTTCATAATTCATGACTTTACAATAATCTCAAAGTTTAGGAAGAATAATGAACATCGTAAGAGTGCTTTAGGCGCACTTTTAATTAGTTTATCGCGATTACGTATACGTTCGCGTGGCACAATTGTGATTTACAAAATTAAAACTGAACTATGTGTCCGCGCAACTTTGGCCAAAATAATTTTAATATAATAAAAAGCTATTAATTGTGTATACGTACGCGTGACATAATTTTGGCACAATAAACAAAATGGATTCACACACGTGATTCGTTTCAAAAATAATTTCTTATTTTAATAATTAAAAGCGGATAGGTAAAATTAATATAAAAATCAAATATATCACAGTTTATCCATAATTAATTCAAGCCAAGTTTAAGTCAATAAAGCGACCGTACTAGAACCACGGGACTCGGAGAATGCCTCACACCTTCTCCCCGGTCAATATAATTTCTTACCCGAACTTTATTTTTGCGGACCGATAAAATAAAGTCAAACCTTTCTTTGACTAGGAATTCAAATAAAAGGTGTCTTGGAACACCCAAAATCTATTCCAAGTGGCGAGTCTGTAAATAAAATAATCTCTACTCGAATTTGTCACTTCAAATGGAAAAACTCTTTTAACCCACAACAATCCATAACACATATTCTTTTGGGGTAAAAATGGGTGTGACAGCTCTAGCGGCTCTGCTGGGGAATTTCAAGAATTCGAGCTTGTAAATTGACTTTATTTGGTTTTATTAATATTTGTATATATTGTGATTTATTTGGGCCTAATGTGCTACTTCACCGGTTTTTATCGCTTTGATATTGTTGAACTGTACATATAAATTATCTTCTCGCACACCCCTCTGAGTCTTCTTGAAATTAAATTGGACATTTGCTTGACATAGCCCGGTTTCTTTGAGATAGCCGAGGTGCTTGTTACCCGGTGAAGGATTTTAGTCACACATATTTTAGGCGGGGAGCACCACCAGCTAAGCCGGAAAGCAATGCTACCGGTATGCTGACCCTCCTCGGCTAGAGTTGTCCGCTCGTGTAAGCCAGTCTAGATACCTTCTCCAACAAGATTTGAACCTAGAAAAACAAACCTCATACAGGATATCCCTCGTAGGTTCACTTTATTTGCATCATGTGCATTTGACTTAACAGCGCTCGGCACATGGGCCGGGTTCTGTTTTAGGACAGGTATCTTGTTGAGACCAATATGTTCATGTTTTGTGCTATCTGTTGCATTAATTGGGAGTCTTGCATGTTGACCGGTTTTAGGATAAATCAATTGAATGAACAAGAGAGAAATTCTTCAGTTTTTGTACAAATGTCCGTTAAAAAAAATAATTAAAAAAAAATAAGGAGACGATGTGGTCTAGTTCTATGATTTTAAGGATTAATTTTCATAAAAATAAAAAAGAACATAGTCGATTTTGACCGAACTACGCGGGTCTTATTCTCACTGGATGTGAGATACGTAGGCAAACATTAAAGGTTCCGGCCCTCAATTTTAAAAAAAAAGTAAAAAAATATTTCCCCTTTCCTTAATTCCTTCTTAGAAAATCCCAAATAAAAAAAAATTTTAAAACCAAAAATATATTCTTTCTTTTTAGAAGTCTTTCATTCGAAAAAAAAAAAATCAAATCAAAATTCAAAAATATGTTTTTTCCTTCTATAGAAGTCTTTCTCCCAAAAATTCAAAAAAAAAAAATCAATAGAAATCCAAAACAATATTTTCTTTTTTCTTTAAGAAGTCTTCTTTTCTAAAATTCCCAAAGAAAAAATCAAAAATAAAAAAGAAAAAACAAGAGCTAGCTTATGTACTTTGTTCCAGGTATTCCTGAACTACGTAATGATCTGATTCATGTGGTATCATGATATGTAGGCAATCCCCATCGGATTCGATCATAGCCATTAAATAAACTGAGAGAAAAAAAAGAGAAGAAAGAAAGGAGTGAAAAAAATAACAAAGAAAAACAAAGAGCGAAAAACAACCAAAAAAAGAGAAAAAAGAAAGAAAGAAAGAAACCAAGAGTGAAAAATCCAAAGAGAGAACTCTTTATACAATTTGAAAAAGAAAAACACGGAAAGTTTCCGTGAATATGTTGTCAAGTGGCGCGAGCAAGCTGCCAGAGTAAAGCCTCCAATGGACGAAGGAGAAATGATTACGGTCTTCCTACAAGCCCAAGAGGCGGACTACTTTCAGAACATGATGTCCGCTATGGGTAATCCGTTCACCGAGGCTATCAAAATTGGGGAGAGGGTCGAAAATGGTTTAAAAACGGGCCAAATCTTGAGTCATGCTGCCTTTAAGGCCACATCATAAACCGTTCAGAATGGTTCGGGGGGTTTGATGAACAAAAACATGAGGGAAGAGGGAGCCATGATGGCTTCAAGCTCGAGGGGGCTCGCAGGTCATTCAACCAATCATATATGCTTCCTAATGTCTCAAAACATTATTACCCTCATCATGATGCTGCATATGTCGTGGCACCGCCTCACTATGCGGTGATGAACGCGCAACCTTATATGCGGCCACAACATTATACACAAAACCGAGCTCCACCTCCCAGAAATGCCCGTCCTTACCAAGCTCCATATAATCCCCAACAATATGTTCCCCAATATAATCCTCGCCCAAGAGAGCCCCCCAGAAGGAATCAATTCACCCCTATTGGTGAATCATACTCGAGCTTGTTCTAAAAGCTAGTCAGACTAGGTGTGCTGCAGCTAGTGGCCCCGAAATGGCCGAACCCCGAGTCCCCCTCGCACCGAGCTGATATTAGATGTGAATACCACTATGGAGCAATGGGACATGATACTGAAGACTGTTGGACTCTTAAAAGAGCGGTGGAAAACCTCATCGAGGTCAAAGCAATAGTTCTTAGGGATGAAGAGACCTCTAATATGACAAACAATCCTCTGCCTACTCACACCAATAGGCCAGTCATTGGAATGATCTGTGATGATGGGGAATTTGATCCAGCACTGAAAGCCATAGTAACTATTGCCGCAGCAGAAGAGAAACCAAAAAACGGGCGCCAAACCTAAAAAGTTCTCTGTTAGACGGGAGTCTCGGTAGCCGGTAACTTTTTGCGTCCGAATTATTTTAGGGTGTAATCTAGATTTTTTACTTTATTGTCTTACTTTCTGATGTAAACCCTTTTATCTTTAAATTTTTTTTAAAAACATCAAATGAAATTAATATTTCATTGTCCAAGAATGTCTCTTTTCTTAATCTTGTCACTTTTCTTATTCTCTTTTCAGTTCTGTTAATGCAGATTTTAATGACATGACATGCCTGCGGACTTCATGCCTAGATCCTAAAATGCTGTCAGACCCGAAATAATGAATCAATAAACAGAATATTTTGAAGACAAGGCTTGTAAGAAAATAAATAGAAAATTGAAACGAAGTTGATATTCCCTCTCTTTGGATCATTGTTGAAGCCAAGATTGAGGATAAAGATTGGGTCCAGAACCGATTGGAATAATTGACACTGATTGATGAAAAATGATTGGCTGCAGTTTCTCACGGGCAGTTATACCAACAAAGAATGGCCCGTGTCTACAACAAGAAAGTGAGGCCCAAGAAATTTGAAATAGGATAACTCATTCTGAGATTCTGAGATGTATCCTCCCATCTCATGAAAAAGCTAAAGGAAAATGGGCTCCAAATTGGAAAGGTCCACACATGACCCTCTATGTAGCATTAAAGTTCTCTGATTCATATGACGAATGCTTTCATTCTCGCTGTCCAAAAATCATTAACCCTTTTGCTAACCATTTGAGCCGATTCCCTTTTTTTGATTACCCTCTTTGGAACTTGGAAGTTATTATTAAAGAAAACAAAATAAAGAAAACAAAACATAAAAAAACAAAATAAAATCCAAACAAGTTCATGTTAATTGAACTACGTTCGACTTGATTCCAAAAGAATACGTAGGCAACCTCTCTCTGGGGTTCAGTCACACCAAAACAAAAATTCACATTTCCCAAAAGTGAAAACTGTGGCAGATGTTACAATGGTTTGGCGATGGTTTCGCCTGAAGGGTTTCAAAGTTGTAATTTAATCCAAATTCTTTTTACCTAAATCCTTTTCAAGTCCTTTCAATCAATCGGCAAGAATGTTCAAAATTGGATGATATAGTTACTTGGATCTGGTGCAACCAAAATGAGAGAAATAAAATGAGAAAGTCTTATTGGTGAAAACCCTCATGGGCACCGTAAGGCGATTGTGAGTAAAGAAACTAAAATGAGAGAGTCTTTTTAGTGAAAACTCGCAGGGAGAACTATATGGCGATGGTGAGAAGAGATAGGTCAACTGGTGAAAACCCACAAAGGGCGCCACTGATCGAAATGAGGATCCTCACAGCCATTGGTATTGACAAAGTCCTGGGCAAGGTTTTTCGGTCTCGAGGCAAAAGTTGTGATGAATTTATAAGGGTCGGACGGTTTACAAGGATCAGGCGTCCAGTCCAAAAGGCATGTAATGTTCATTGAAGTCCGCATGTACTCCCAGATAAGTCCTTCTTTAATTTCTGTTCCCTGAAAGGGACATCTCTTGTTTAAACTCATTCTCTATTCCATTGTTATTTTTCTTTGAATCCCTTTCGGTATAACTTCATGTCAAAATAAAGGCAAAGAAAGGATGGTAAGACCGATTATAGGGCTCTTGTTTGAAACGAACAGATACATTGAAAAGGCACCCAACCTCGGTAAGGGCATCAATGCCACAAACTTCCCACCACTTTGAACACTCATAATTTTTCTTTATTTGCTACAGGAACAAAGCAGTGCAGAATGGCGATTCCTAAAGGATGAATGTCACCAAAGGTAAGTTTCCTCAAAATCTCCACTTTTCTTTATTTTTAGCATGCATCACTACTATTCATACCTCTCATTTTCATAGCTTAACCCAGGTTGAACCTTTTCGGCTAAGGGGATCCACTGCATATTTCCAGGTAGAAGTACTCTTCCTCCAGTCTTGCTTTACGTAGCTTAACCCAAATAGAACCTTTTCACCTAGGGATCCAACTTATATTTTCGGGTAGAAGTACTCTTCGCCCAAGCTAATTTTTGTATCTTAACCCAGGTAGAACCTTTTTCACCTATGGGGATCTAGCTCATATTTTCGGGTAGAAGTACTCTTCGCTCAGGCTTGTTTTTCGTAGCTTAACCCTGGTAGAACCTTTTCGCCTAGGGGGATCCAACTCATAATTCTGAGTAGAAGTACTCTTCGCTCAGGTTGTTTTACGTAGCTTAACTCAGGTAGAACCGTTTCGTCTAGAGGGATCCAATTCATAGTTCCGGGTAGAAGTACTCTTCGCTTAGGATTCTTTATCTAGCTTAACTCAGGTAGAACTGTTTCGCCTAGGGGATACGGTTCATAGTTTTGGGTAGAAGTATTCTTCGCTCAAGCTCTTTTATGTAGCTTAACCCAGGTAGAACATTTTCGCCTAGAGGGATCCAGCTCACATTTTCGGGTAGAAGTACTCTTCGCTCAGGCTGTTTTACGTAGCTTAACCCAGGTAGAACCTTTTCACCTAAGGGGATCCATCTCATATTTTCGGGTAGAAGTACTCTTCGCTCAGGCTGTTTTACGTAGCTTAACCCAGGTAGAACCTTTTTGCCTAGGGGGATCCAGCTCATATTTCTGGGTAGAAGTACTCTTCGCTTAGGTTGTTTTACATAGCTTAATCCGGGTAGAACCTTTTGCCTAGGGCAGTCCATCTCATATTTTCTAGTAGAAGTACTCTTCGCCCAGGCTTGCTTTTCGTATCTTAACCCAGGTAGAACCTTTTCTCCAAGAGGGATCCATCTCATAATTCTGGGTAGAAGTACTCTTCGCTCAGGTTGTTTTATGTAGCTTAACTCAGGTAGAACCATTTTCGCCTAGTGGGATCCAGCTCATATTTCCGGGTAGAAGTATATTTCGCCTAAGCTTGCTTTTTGTAGCTTAACCCAGGTAGAACATTTTCGCCTAGGGGGATTTAGCTCATATTTTCGGGTAGAAGTGCTCTTCGCCTAGTCTTTCTATAACGACCCGGCCGGTCGTTTTGAGAATTTAAGTCCTGTCTGGCGGCATAAGGCCCTGAGCAGCTTCATATTATGTGTATTGACTTGCGTGCGTGGTTGAATTCAGTTACCGGATGATTCAGAGTGATTTGGGACACTTAGTCCCTAAAACGGAAGCTTAAGTCTTAGGATTTTGACCGTAGTCAGAACTATATGAAGGCGACTCCGGAATGGAGTTCCGTCAATTCTATTAGCTCCGTTGGGTGATTTTGGACTTAGGAGCGTGTTCGGACTGTAAATCTGAGGTCTGTAGCTGATTTAGGCTTGAAATGGCGAAGGTCAAATTTTTGGAGATTTGGACCGGAAGTGGACTTTTTAATATCGGGGTCGGAATGCGATTCCGAGAGTTGGAACAACTCCGTTATGTTATTTGGGACTTGCCTGCAAAATTTGACGTCATTCCGGGTTGATTTGATAGGTTTCGGCACGAGTTTTAGAAGTTGAAAGATTTGAAATTTATAAGTTCGATTCATGGTTTTGACATTGTTTGATGTGACTTTAAGGCTCGACTAAGTTCGTATGGTGTATTAGGATTGGTTGGTATGTTTGGTTGAGGTCCCGGGGGCCTCGGGTGAGTTTCGGGTGCTTAAAGGATTAAAAGTTTGATTTGTGCTACTGCTAAGTCTTCAGGCTTCTGGTATTTTCGCACCTGCGAAGAAGAGTCCGCAGGTGCGAGAGCGCACGTGCGGAGAGGCAAGCGCAGAAGCGGATAAATGGAGGAGTGCCAGGGGTTGCAGGTGCGAGGAAAATTCCGCATCTGCGATGCCCGCAGATGCGAAGATTGAGGCGCAAGTACGAGAAGAGCTGGACTTGATAGTCTCCGCAGGTGCGGAGAAATTGTGCGCATCAGCGGCTCCGCAGAAGCAGATTTTTGGCGTGCAGAAGCGAGAGGAAGCGTAGGTGCGGTTGGACATGCGCACCTGCGGTCGCGCAGATGCGGCTATTTATGCGCAGGTGCGGTCATGCCTGGGCAGAAAAGAGAAATTCGAGGGTTTGGTTTCATTCTTCATTTTTGGACTTGAGAGCTCGGAATTTTTTGATTTTTCGAGGGTTTTTTAGAGGAAACTTTGGGGTAATGATTCCTAACTCGTTTTTGGTTATTTTCCATTAATCCATAGTTGTTTTCTCCATTTAGTTTCGGGTTTGGATTGAAAATTTAGGAAAAATGGGAAGAAGTTCTTCAACTAAGAGTTTTGAGTTTGATTGGGATTTAGACATCGGATTTGGATAATTTTGGTATGAGTGAACTCGCGAGTGAATGAGTGTTCGTATTTTGTGACTTTTACCCGATTCCGAGACGTGGGCCCGGGTCGACCTTTTAGGGCGAATTTTGGAATTTTTATTAAATATTGATTTCATTGATTAGATAAGTTTATTATTGTTGTATTCATGTTATGCAATTGTGTTTGGCTAGATTTTGGCCATTCAGAGTCGGATAATTGAGGAAAGGACATTCTTACGGACTGTTTGAGCTTGGTTCGAGGTAAGTATCTGGCCTAACCTTGTGTGAGGGATTTTCCCCTTAGGATTTGAGTCTTCTATGTTAATTTGTAGTCCATGCACGCCAGGTGACGAGTGCGTGCTCGGACTTATTTGTGAAATGTTGGCCTTTTAGGATTCTTAGGTCCTTATATTCACTGAGTATGAAGTCGTTCTTGATATGATTAAGTTGCTATTTACTAGTTTCACCTCTACATGCTTTAATTAGAACTAATTGCTTTCAGGATTCACTCTTATTGCCTATTGGACTCTTATTTGACTTAACTGAAGATTTTTTTTACCTCCTCTATTGTCATGCTATCTTTTCATAACTGCTTATCTTTATTTGAAATTATTATTATATCATCTTATAATTTGTTTAGTCTTAATTGAGGTTATGATTATCTTTTCGCTGCTTATCCTTAATTAAATTGTTGAAAATCCTTAGTAATTTCTCAACCTTAAAAGAAGTTTTAGATATCCTATATCTTAGTCGACTTGTTTTATTTGGAATTATTTGACTCGTGTTAGTTTTCCTGTTGTTGAAATGTATATTGTGGGATCGTTGATACACATTAGTTTCCTTTTGTTGAGTTGTTCTCTTTACGCCTAGCATTATTTACTGTGGTTATTCTTTGTGATTTGGTCCCACATTTTCCTGTGATTTTAAAAGTTCTTGAGTTGATTTACTTGTCGTACTTTATATTATTGCCATTGTTGTTGTTGTATTTGTTGTGGTGATACACGAGGTTTCTGCAGTGCGGCTATTATTATTGTGATGCACGAGGTTTCTGCCGTGCGTTTATTGTTATGGGGTTGCACGAGGTTTCTGCCGTGCTATTGTTACTATTGATTTTGCACATACGGCGTGACAAGGTGGGATATATATATGTGTGTGTGGGTTGCGCATGTGGCGAGACAAGGTGGGCTGTGTCAGGGATTGATTTGTGATGATTTATGGCCTGGGGGCATTCTTGTTGTTGATATTTGTGTAGTGGTATACGTACCTGTGTGAGCTTGATCTTGTGAAAGCTGTGAGAAAATATTCTACGTGTTATCTGTTCTTCTTCTTCCTTATTCTTATTTGCTGGTATGGACTATGTTAGGACACTTGCACAAGCATACACATAGTTAAGCACTCTTATCGGATAAGAGGTGTTCTTGATATTGTTGAGCATAGATGCTCACCCTTGTTTACTTGCCTTCTATGTGAGAATAGCTCTATTGGCACGTGAGTCGTCAGTGTGGTTATGAGGTGTTATGAGGGCACATGATGCCAAGTGTTAGGGCTCAGGTATTGAGACCTGTGAGATTGTAAATTGTCCGAGGTTCGGTACCTCGTGGAGTTATTGACTAAAACCTGATGTAAAAGCGGTTGTAATTACTGAGTTATTACTTGTCCTTGCTGTATTCGTGATTCCGAATTTAGGTTGTGTTCCATTTACTTTGTCTGCGTCATTTTCATGATATTCCGTTGATACTTATTGTTTCTTGCTTTAATGCCATCACTGTATTGTGAGCCATATTGCATAGTCTTTATGTAGACATCATACTTTTGCTATTCATGGACTTATATCTGTTCGGTTTATTAGACCAGTGGGTGTCTTGACTGTTACTCGTCACTACTCTACCGAGGTTAGTCTTGATACTTACTGGGCACCACTGTGGTGTGCTCATGCTACTCTTCTGCACATTTTTGTGCAGATCCAGGTAATTATTCGTTAGCTAGCTGTGTGGACTGTTGTTGTGGAGACTCAAGGTAAACCTACTGCTTCGTTTGCAGGCTTCAAAGTCACCTTCCAGTTTTCATTTTGCACTGTTTATACTTATTTCTGGACAGTTGTATTTAGAAGTTTTCTAGCAAATACTCTGTAGAGCTTATGACTTGTACTACCGGTTTTGGGAATTTTAAGAGATTCTAATTAAATAATGTTGTTATTTTAATTATTGTTAGGCTTACCTAGTCCCTAAGACTAGGTGCCATCACGATACCTAACGGAGGGAAAATTGGGTCGTGACACTTTCTTTTCGTAGTTTAACCCAGGTAGAACCTTTTTGCCCAGGGGATTCAGCATTTTATCAGTAATACAGGGTACCAACCCCAGTTACATTTCCTTTTCAGTAATACAGGGCACCAACCCCTGGTTACATTTCCTTTTCAGTAATACAGGGTGCCAACCCCTGGTTACATTTCCTTTTCAGTAATACAGGGCATCAACCCCTGGTTATATTTCCTTTTCAGTAATATATGGCACCAACCCCTGGTTATATTTCCTTTTCAGTAATACAGTGCACCAACCCTTGTTACATTTTCTTTTCAGTAATACAGGGCACTAACCACTGGTTACATTTCCATAGTAGTAATACAGGGAACCAACCCCTGGTTACATTTCCTTTTCAGTAATACAGGGCGCCAACCCCTGGTTACATTTTCTTTTCAGTACTACAGGGCGCCAACCCCTGGTTACATTTCATATCAGTAATACAGGGCACCAACCCCTGGTTACATTTCCTTTTTAGTAATACATGGCGCCAACCCCTGGTTACATTTTATATCAGTAATACAAGGTACCAACCCCTGGTTACATTTCTTTTCGGTAATACATGATACCAACCCCTGATTACATTCTTTTTCTGTAATATAGGGTACCAACCACTGGTTACATTTCCTTACCAGTATCAGGGTACACCAATCCCTAGTTGTGTTTTCCGACATAGGGTCAACACTCCCTAGTCTCCTTACCAGTATAGGGTACACCAATCCCTAGCTATGTTTTTCATCATGGGGTGTCCACTCCCTAGTTGATGTAAGTTTAAATGCAGGATACATCACTCCCTGATCTCCTTACCAGTATAGGGTACACCAATCCCTAGCTGTGTTTTCCAACATAGGGTACATCACTCCCTAGTTGATTTGATCTTAAATGCAGGGTACACCACTCCCTGATATCATTGCCTATATAGGGTATACCACTCCCTGACCACATTCTTCTAACATAAGGTACATCAATCCTTAGTTAAGACACCATTTAGATAATCAGGGTACACCATTCCCAAAGAGTCATGTTTTTTCGGGGTACACCAATACCGACCTTTTATTGTTATTAATAATGAAGTAGTATAGAGTTTTGTTACAAATAACTCACGAAATGTTTCCTAGTGAAAATTGGGGCAGAAAAATTTTGTTTGTTTGTTTGTTTGTTTGTTTGTTTGTTTGTATATTTTGGTGTCTGAGCAGGTTTTACCTCGAGGCACATGGTTCGAGATAACCGAAATAAGAATTCTCAATCCAGAATAAAAAAGAAAAGAAGAGGGAAAGAAGTAAATCCAAATGCAGAAGCAGATGGAAAGGATATGGACTGCTCAAGACATGACTAAAGTTACGGGCTTTACATTTCCCATTTTGATCAGAATAAGCTGTAGAAGAATGAACTAGCACCTGCAGCTAGCAAGCATCAAGGTTCATATATGAATCTGCATGGAAGAACCAGTCCAGACTCAAGATCAAGTTTTAGAAGACTTATAGATTTGAATCTTGTAACTCATATCTAATAGGCTTGTTTAGTTTCTTTTGATTTTGATGTAATAACATGACCATAGACCGGAGCCTCGACGGAACCTCACTCGACTCTCCAACTCATTATTCCACCATTCCATTCTTCTTCCTTGAACTACACACGACGTGATTCCCCTCAAACCGGGATATGTAGGTTGTCCAAAATCAGTACGCAGTTGCACTCTTTTCTCTTCTCCATATTTCTTCCCCTTTGAATAAAGATATGTTCAAAAATTAGTCACACGACACACCTTATCTTTTCCTGAAAACTCTTCATGTTTCCAAGCAAAGAGGGGCATGCTGTGAGCATCTAATTTTTGATCATATTTAAATTTTTGTCACCTTCTATTATATAAATATTTTTAGGAGTTTAATCTACAATTTTTAGCTTTGTTACACCTTTTTTCTATTGGGTAAAAATTAAAAATAATTTAAAAGGTCAATACTATTAATATTATTTTTATTTTAAAATAAAAAAATAAAACAAAAAATTAAGTATTTGTTTTTAAAATTTCAGATGGAATTAAAAAAAGGGAAAAAGGGGAAGTAGAGAATTAAAAATAAAAGTAAAGGAAGGTGGGAATTTTTTAAAAAAGTAAAAGAAAGTGGGAAATTAAAAGAATAAAAGTAAAGGAATGTGGGAAATAAAAAATAAAAAGTAAAAATAAAAAAATAAAAGTAAATGTAGGTGGGAATTTAAAAAAAGAAGTAAAATAAAGTAGAATTTTTTTTAAAAGTAAAAGAAAGTAGAAATAATTTTTTAAAAAAGTAGAAGAAAGTGGAAATTAAAAAGAAAAAGTAAAAGAAAGTGAAAATTTAAAAAACTAAAATTAAATAAAGTGGGAAATAAAAAAATAAAAGTAAAGGAAGGTGGGAAATATTTATTTTTAAAAAAGAAGGAAAATGGGAAGTGAGAATTTTGTTTTTATTAAAATAAATAAATAAATAAAAATTTGAAACAAATTTCGAAATGTTTTCTATAAATAGAAGAGAAAAATGGGAGAAGAAGGGTGGGAGAGAAATATAGAGGAGAGAATTGAGAGAAATGTTTTTGCTTCTTCTACGCTAATGAATTTCTATTCGTGCCATTCTTTCTTCGTCTTTCTTTCGAAAAATCCAGCAATTCATCACCTAAAACCCAACAAAAATGCTTCATAACATCCCATTTTACATGCCAAATAGTGGAGTCAATAGTCGAGGTCGAGAATTCCGTTGGAGCTCAGTTCACTGGCTTTGCTGTTCTTATTCGCTTATGCTTGTTTCAGTGTTCGTCTGAGTTATTGTACCTGTTCTTGGAGACTCATTTAATTGAAAATTTTGCATTTAAGGTTTATTCTTTCCTCTGTTCTTTTTATCTGATTTCATGTGATTTTATTTATTTGCCTTTAAACTTTATAAATAATAATGTAAATTAGTCCTTATATGCTATATGTTTAATCATGTTACCAGAAATATGATATTCAAACTTGCTTTAATGTTGGGCAGATTTGGACCCTAATAAGTTTGGACTTCAATTATTGGGCTGTAGGGTATTGGTATATGATGGTTTATTTATTTGAATATCTAAATTCATACACTTCTTCCACAAGCAATTCATAATTCATGACCTTACAATAATCTCAAAGTTTAGGAAGAATAATGAACATCGTTAGAGTGCTTTAGGCGCGCTTTTAATTAGTTTATCGCGATTATGTATACGCTCGCATGGTATAATTATGATTTCCAAAATTAAAACTGAAGTATGTGTTCGCGCAACTTTGGCCAAAATAATCTTAATATAATAAAAATGCTATTAATTATGTACACGTACGCGTGATATGATTTTGGCACAATAAATAAAATGGATTCACACACATGATTCATTTTAAAGATAATTAGATATTTTAATAATTAAAAGCGGATAGGTAAAATTAACATAAAAATCAAATAAATCACAGTTCATCCAAAATTAATTTAAACCAAGTTGAAGTAAAAAATGTGACCGTGCTTGAACCACGGGACTTGGAGAATGCCTCACACCTTCTCCCTGTCAACAAAATTCCTTACCCGAACTTTATTTTTGCGGACCGATAAAATAGAGTCAAACCTTTCTTTGACTAGTGATTCAAATATAAGGTGATTTAGAATACCCAAAAACAATTCCAAGTGGCGACTTTGTAAATAAAATAATCCCTACTCAAATTTGTCACTTCAAATGAAAAAACTCTTTTAACCCACAATAATCCATAACACATATTATTTTAGGGTAAAGGCGTGACAGTAGTAATGAATAAAAAGACCTAATCAAGTCATGCTCGAAGAGTTAATCATGATTCAATTGGTACCAACACACTTAACTGCGTGCTTATGGTTAGAGACAAGGTTTTTGAAAGAAATAGCTCTAGTTAGTAACTTTTTGACTCTTGAGTTGATTTTGGTAATCATCGAGTGATTTAATTGGACCATAGTGATCTTTAAACTTGAATGTGGTCGTTGTAGGCTCTTGACTCTATCCTCTTTTACAATCTAGTTGTGTGAGGGGTGAGATAAATTATTTCTAGTCCAAGTATCCGTGCGAAGGGTCTAGAACTTGCCCCAAATGTGTTTTAAGGTAAAATCCTAAGCTTTGCTTGGTTTGAGAGGTGATTATAGGCTTCCATTGGCCCGTTTGAGATTTCTATTGCCAACCAATGTTGTTATCCCTAGTCAACCCCTTTGAGCCGCTAGCCTTTCTCATTTGATAATCATGTTATAAGCCTTTACTCGTTTTGTCGTAACCCTCTCTTGCCACCCAGACTTTTCTTAATACTCTTGTAAAATAAGTGGCTTAAAACATAAGTTGGGTAGAGATAAGGAATTTGAAAAAGGTATCAAGGCACAAAAAGAGAAAAGAAATGATCTCTATGAAAAGAGAAGGCAAGAAAAGAAAAGAACAAAAAGAAAAAAAAAGAAAAAAAAATGCAAAAATGAATAAGTGGAAGGGTTGATGGATTCAAAAAGAGGTAATGATCCCTAGCATGAGCAATCAAAAAGGGAGAAAAAGAATGATGTCAAGTCTCTCTAGTCCCCAATGAAAAGAAAGTGCCTCTAAGAATTGCTAATTGTAAGCCGAGAAATGAAAATATGGAGTGCTTAAGAAAAGGTGTAACTACTTACCCATATGGTACCCTAGCCTAATCCAAAAGCCTTCATTATAACCCGAAAGAAGTCCTACTTGATTTCGAACCAAGTAAGCTTACATTAGTGGTGATCTACATGAGGTGCAAGCCTATGGTACTTGAAGCCGTACTTGTGACATTCTCTTGTGAGATATGAGTAGACCTTTCATGAATCTTAAGATTGAGTACTAATTTCATAAGTGAGCGTGGCAAATGGAAAGTAGAGGATAAAGAGTTTGGAGTCCACCATGACCTACATGATAGGACAAGAGTCCTTGATGAGTAAAGTCAATTCTTGAAGCTCAAATGTCACATTAGAAATACATGTGTATGAATATTTGACTTGTCACCTTGTTGATAATGCATGAGTAGTGTGGGTAATTGTTGGTCTCAACTCATGTGTGAATGGCTCACCTTAGACTCGCTGAAATGACCCTTAACTCTAAGGAGGTGGGAACTAATTTATTTGCTTGAGTTCAAGCAAAGACTTAAGTTTGAGGGAGTTGATAAGTGTGAATTTTGACTATTTATTAACACCTTTTTGCTTTTGTTTTAGTTCGAAAGTATTGATTTATGTTCCCGAAACTAATGAAAGTGTGCAAATTGCAGGAATGTTGGTGTAACGACCCAACCAGTTATTTTGCATTCTAGAACCTCGTTTCCCTAAATAAAACTCTCCGTATATGCTTTTACTGTATACGACTTGCGGGGATGGTTAGTTCGGGATTTGGAAGGGTTCGGGTTGAAATCGGAACACTTGGCTCCTTAGTTTGGCTTTAAAAGGCTAAGTTTGACTTCAGTCAATATTTTGAGTAAACGACCTCGGAATCGGGATTTGATGGTTCCAATAGGTTTTTTATGATGGTTTTGGACTTGGGCGTATGTTCAGATCGAGTTTTGGATGACCCGGGAGCTGTTCGGCGCCTAATAGTGAAAGTTGGCTCTTTAAAGGTTTTAAAGTTCTTTAAATTTGGTTTGAAGTAGAATTTGGTGTTATCAAGGTCCAATTGGAATTCCGAGCTTATGAGTAGTTCCGTATGGTGATTTAAGACTTTCCCGCAAAATTTGGTGTCATTCCGAGTAGTCTAAGTATGATTCGACGCGTTTCTGAGCAATTTGGAAACTTGAAGTTCATATTTTGATTCAATTCGGTTTTGGGGTGCGATTCTTAGTTTCGTTGTTGATTTACTCATTTTGAGAGTCTGAGCAAGTCTGTATTATGTTTATAGACTTATTGGTGTATTTGTACGGGGTCTCGAGTGGCTCGGGTGAGTTTTGGACTGCCCAGAGTAATGTTGGAAAAACCAAAAATTTCAATTCTAGTTTCCTTCTTCGCGAATGCGGAAGGACCCACACGTTCGCGATGAAGGAATTGGGGCTAGGGGATGTTGTGCTACGCGTTCGAGATAGCCAGCCCGCGTTCACGAAGGTCTGAGACATGTGACCTTCACGTTCGTGTGAGGTGATTCGCGTTCGCGTAGAGGAGTCTGGGATGGGCTTTGGGTCGCTGTTATTCTTCGCATTCGTGAAGGAGCCCTCGCGTTCACGAAGGGTAGGCCAAGCCAGCCTCCGCATTCACGAAGCCCCTGTCGCATTCACGATGAGTCATTTTTGGGGGGCCTGTGCCGTTCTCCTTCGTGAACGCGAGGCCTTTTCCGTGTTCACGAAGAAGGGGTCAGAATTGCTGGGCAGAATGTTTTAAAAACGGTGCTCAGCCATTTTTGAGCCTATTTTCTTCATTCTTGGGCGATTTTAGAGCTTCTTGAGAGGGGTATTCACCTAGCAACTTGGAGGTAAGTTAATTCTGCCTATTGCGAGTTAAATACATAGATTATGGGTAGATTTTAACATGTAAATTAGTGAAAATTGTGGGTTTAGATGAAAAACCTAGGTGTTGATAAAAATGATATTTTAACCATGAAAATGGTTATGGAATGGGATAAAAATTGTATACTTGAGTTCTTAAGGTTATGGGTGACGATTTCCTCCAAACATTTTCGGAATCTGGGCACGTAGGCCCGACGTGAATTTTAGGAATTTTACTAATTTGGGGTGGGTAATTTATCTAATAATTTAATTTCGAAATTTTGAGCATGTATTGATTAAATTACATAACATTTGTCTAGTTTCCGATTTTTCGGCACCAAATTGAGGCTTTAATGCGAAATTGTGATCGGGATGTGAGCTTCGAGACGAGGTAAGTCTCTTGTCTAACCTTGTATGAGGGAAATTACCCCATAGGTGTTTTAAATAAATATTTGCTTCTAATTGTGGGGGCTACGTACGTACGAGGCGACGAGAGTCCGTGCGTAGCTACTAATTATGCTTATGTTCGAATAGTTTAGGACCCATAACATGAACTACTTGAAATGTTTATACCCTACTTGTTAATTAAAGTGCCAGAAATTATGCAGAACTTGCTAAAGGAAATTGTATTACTTTGTATATAAATAATTAAAAACGTTTAAGGCAAATGCCTACAAAGTTTCAATCTCTTCTTGTGGAGTCGGCTGAATGCCTCGGCAGTAGATAGATGCATCTATGGTTTGTGCTGCTCGACCCTTGGCAGTGCATACGATTATTATGGATCGGCCCGTATGACCTCGGCATAAATCGTGCTTAATAATAATAATTACTCGGTGCTTTGACATTTTTTTATTGCAGCTTATGAAGGAAAATGACTTATTGGAAATTATCAAATTGTGAAATAATTATTTGTTCCTGCTTGCTAAGGTAACTTGTCATTATTCATATAACCCGTGTTTATTTAAATATTTCTATCTTAATATCATTGGCCCATAGTAAGTGTCGAAGTCGACCCTTCGTCACTACTTCTTCGAGATTAGACTTGATACTTACTGGGTACACATTGTTTACGTACTCATGCTACACTTGCTGCACTTTTTGTGCAGGATCTGAGACAGGTGTATCAGGCGGTCCCTTCCGGTGCGCATCCTAGATATTAGGAGGCCTAGTGGTGAGCTGCTTTCTAAGCCGTTCTGCAGCCTCTAGAGTCTATCTTTTGTATTTGTATTCTGTCTACTTTTATGTTCAGACAGTAGTTAAAATTTTGTATAATCTACTAGATGCTCATACACTTGTGACACCAGGTCTTGACACACACACTAGTAGAATTGTGGTTTTGAACTATTACTTTGGTTTTACTTATTTAAACCTTTTATTTTCTTAAATCTTGCAAATAAGGAAAGATTAATTACTCTGAAACTTATTAAAAGAGGAATAATATGTCTAATTCACTAGTTGGCTTGACTAGCGGTGATGTTGGGCGCCATCACAACCTATAGGTGAAATTGGGTCGTGACAACATGGTATTAGAGCACTAGGTTCACGTAGGTCTCACAAGTTATGAGCATGCCTAATGGAGTCTTGCAGATCGGTACAGAGACATTTGTACCTATCTTCGAGAGGCTATAGGGTTTTAGAAAACCACCTTTCTTCATCTCATATCGTGCAGTTGATGTAATTCTAAGTATATTTCTCTTATTCTCTCACAGATGGTGAGAATGCGCTCAATGGATGTTTCAGATCAGGGAAGAGCTGCTTCCCCTGTTACTAGAGGCTGGGGCAGAGGCCGGGGGAGGGCTCCAGCCCATGGTAGGGGACGAGGACATACCAGGGTTGCTCCAGTTATGCCACCAGTGGATACAGTAGAGAATCATATTGTTGAGGAGCAGGGCAAGGTGCTTGCAGCAGAGCTAGCTCCGGTGGATTTCACGTCCACATCGGGAATCCAGGAGGTCATGGGCTGTATGTTGCGGTTCATGGATACTATGACTTAGGCCAATTTATTTTCGGCATACCCAGCCACATCTCAGGCGGGAGGGGGATCACAGACCGCTACCGCGTAGGCTCATGGGCATGCAATTACAGTATATCAGACCCAGGGTGCACTACCCGTGGGTGGAGCTCATCCAGTTATAACAGCTACACAAGAGCTCGTACCAGCTGCGGCTGGTGATCCTCACAGGCTATTGGACAGATGGACCAGGCTTTATCCTCTTGCTTTCGGAGGTGAGCGACATGAGGACCCCCAGGATTTTATTGATCGGTGCAGGGACAGACTGCACAACATGAGGAACAGTTCTCGGCAGACCAGCAAGTTCCCCTCCCATGACTTGGGAACAGTTCACATGCCTCTTCTTGGACAGATACATTCCCCCCCTCTTAAAGGGAAGAGTTGCAGTTCCAGTTCGAGCAGCTCCAGCAGGGTCAAATGTCAGTGACCGACTATGAAGTGAGGTTCTCTGAGTTGTCTCGCCATGCACTTATGATACTACCTACCAATGCAGAGAGAGTGCAGAGGTTTGTCGCCGGATTGCACTATGGTATTCAGGCCATCATGGCTTGAGAGATGGAGATGGGGACTTCTTACCAGCTAGTTATGGAGATAGCTCGGAGGATAGAGGGTGTCCGTCAGCGGAGCTGAGAGCAGGAGGCGAGGGTCAATCGGTTTTGATATTCGGGAGAGTTCAGTGGTGCCCCGTCTAGGGGCAGAGATTATGATAACATCAAGTCCTTGATGCTATCAGGTTAGTTCATCAAAGGTCAGTCAAGCAGGCCTCTTTATCCAGCACCGCCACCTCCTCGTGGTGCTCTAGTGCGACCTTATTTCAGTGCTATGCCAGAGAGTTCTTACCGCCCACTAGCTATTCATTGTTCTTCCAGTGGGTATTTGGGCCAATAGGGCCAGACTTCAGGTCAACAGTCCACCGTACCGAGGGGTTGTTTCGAGTGCGGGGATTTCAGTCATGTACAGAGATTCTGCCCCAGGCTTTGGGGCAGGAGAGTGCAGTAGGTCAGCAACCCATGATTACGACACCAGTTGTCCCACCAGCCGTCCGTCCACCCAGAGGCTGAGAGCAGGTGGGAAGGGGTCATCCTAGAGGTGGAGGCCAGTCGAGCGGAGGCCAGTCAGGTGGCGCTCCAGCTAGGTTCTATGCTTTTCTGGCCAGACCAGATGCAGTGGCCTCAGATGCCATGATCACAGGTATTATTTTTGTCTGCGGTAGAGATGCCTCAACATTATTTGATCCAGGGTTACGTATTTCTATGTTTCATCTCTGTTTGCTCATTTCTTGGGTGTTTCTCGTGAGTCCTTGGGTACTCATGTTTCTGTGTCCACTCCTGTGGGCGATTCTGTTATTGTGGATCAGATCTATCGGTCCTACATTGTCACTTTTTGTGGTTACGAAACCAGAGCAGATCTTTTGTTGCTTGATATGACCGACTTTGAGATCATCCTGGGCATGTACTGGCTATCTCCATATCATGCCATCCTAGATTGCCATGCCAAGACTATTACCTTGGCGATGACAGAATTGCCTAGATTGGAGTGGAAGGGTTTGTCTGTCAGTGCATCTATCCAGGTTATTTCTTTTTTGAAGGCTCGACACATGGTCGAGAAGGGTTGTCTGGCTTATCTAGCCTATGTTCGGGATACCACTACAGAGACTCCGATGATTGATTCGGTGCCTGTAGTCCAGGAGTTTTCCGATGTGTTTCCTTCTGATCTTCCAGGCATGCCACCAAATCGTGATATTGATTTTCGTATTGATTTAGCTCAAGGCGGGTCGAATATGGATAAGAACTATATTATCCACTTAGAAAATAGATAACCAAATGGATAACCAATGAATAACTAATCAGTTTAACTTTTACATTTATAAAGACTCAAAATGAGAGTTCCTTAAGCTTGAGAGGCTAGTAATTCTCTCAAAAGTGATCACATTCAAGAAGCAATTGATAATATGGATATCCATATTATCCGCCGGTTAACCCGTTTTTTATCCATATTAAATATCGACCGGGTCGGATAATTTATCCGTTTTTGAATTATCCATTTTCGGCCCGCTCATATCCGACCTGACCCGCCCGTTTGTCACCCCTAGTCGTTTTCTTAAAGATTTTGTGTGTTTTTTTAGCCAAAATTAAAAATCTTCTATGAAAGACACATAGGAACTACTTAACAAATTAAACACTATTTTGGAAATTAATCTCTATGTAAGATTTCAAAAATATTTCTACAGACACATACCACCTTGTGAAATTCAAGTTTTAATGATAGGAACTGAGTTTAGTAATGTGAAACATGCATGGTGCATGTGGTAGATGATGTACAATAAATTACGTGGCCGATAATAACATATTTTCCCAATAATTGGGGTGAAATTCAAAATTAGTAAGATTTACAAGTGATAATTGAAAAATAATTATAGTTTTAAAAGTTCGAAATTTAACCACTGTTTATGTAAACTGTTCAAAATAAGAAAAATATTCTAGCATAATATGCTGGAGTTCGAATTTTTCACATGTGAACATCCAACATGAAATTTCATAATGTGTTGAAGTTCCAACATAATATGCTGGAAGTTCATACACAGGTGCTCCAATCTCCAATATATTATGCTGTAACTTTCCGTGTGCTGGAGTTGCAGCATATTATGCTGGATGTTCATACACATGTGCTCCAATCTCCAGTATATTATGCTGGAACTTTCCGTGTTGCAGCAAAATAGTGTCTATTTTTCAATGACTTTGCAAACGCTGACTATTTTTTAATTATTGATCTGAAAACTAGCTAGCCCGTACTATTATAAACCAATAATTGTAATTTCCACATTTTCCATAGGCTTTTTGTCGGGTACACAAGGGCGTCTAATTATCTAAATTACGTATGGAATTAATCTTGAACTGTTTATATACTTTAAGATTTTAAGTTGAATTTTTATAATCTTTATGATTTTTATGAAATTCTAGCTCCAGAAATGGAGCCAAATTGTAGTTTATGCGTAGCAGTAAGTATTATTCCAAAACATTTCTGTTGGTTTGTCAACTTTCGCTTTTTAAATCTATATATAAATATAAAGCAGGGCCCTTATAAAGTGATGTGACATCTCTTATTGATGAGGAAATGTATTTATCTATTTTCTTAGAATTTTAGGGATTTTTATTCTCTTTTCACACAATAAACTCAATTAATAAATCTAAAAGATTAATTTCCTGAAACGGTGCATTAATTTTCTTATTTTGCACCTATTACGTCGCCTCTCTTTCCTTATTATTATGTATCATTACAACTTTTTGTTAAAATTTCTCCTTTTTTCCCCGCAAGCGTCTTCTCAACCTCCTTTGTTTCGATTTCCTTCCTTGAAACATATGCATTTACTTTCTTCCTTTACTCACTTTTATTACTGCCTTTAATTATAGATTATCTTTATTCATTTCTTCCCGGCCTCCAAATCTTCTTCTAATCATTTTTTTGGTCAGTTTTAATTATATCTCACTTTTTGTTAACACCTATATATAACATTTCTAAGTGGTAAGATTAGGGAAAAAGACAAGAAGAAAGTACGTACATTTCTTTTTCCATTTTTACCTAATCTGAAACTTTTCGATTTTTATCTTCTTCGTCTTTTTTCATCTTTTAAATTTTTCCCTTTTTCTTATTTTATTTTGTGGGTTTATTTTCCATTTTCTTTTCTTTATCGTAAATATAAGAAAATTTCAAAAAGGAAAATAAGGTGTAGAGTGTAGATTTTACATATATATTTCTATGGCCAAAGAACACGTATATATTTTTTTCTTCTTTTTTTCCTAATTAACTTTGTTCTTTTTATCTCCCCTTATTTGAAGAATCCCGCTTGGTGAAGATTAAGGATCAGACAATCGTATTTAATTTAGAGTAGGAAACTTATATAAGAGAAATGACTTTCTTGAAAAGTTTTTTCTCTTCCTTTTTTAAGAAAATTTAAGAATACTAGAATTAGTTAAATCATCATTTGACCGAAAAAGCATAAAGTTTTTCAGGAAAAAATAGATAACAAAGATAACTATTCCCCAACCATTACTTGAAATGTAAAGACACTGAGTGAAGTTGAACAGTAGGAATCTAGGATTGCCTTGATCATATATATTCTATCATAAATGTCTTTAAATCCTCCACACACACACACACACACACACACACACACACACACATATATATATATATATATATATAGAGATACAAATCACATCTCATGCATGTAAACAGTGAATAAAGTAAATAAAATATAATTTCCTTTTTTCCCTTTTAGTAATGAAGAAGTAAAATAATTTTTTTGTTGGAGAAATCTACTACTTCAATGGAGAAGTGTAATGTCACAATGAATATAGAAATTTCTATTGTGGTTTATAGATTACTTGATTTACGAAAGAAAAAAAATTGCTAATGACAACACAATTTTACTAATTATGAAAGACGAAAAAGTTAAATCATATACTATGTGTTTTTATTACTAATTATTATTTTTTTTACCACAAAAAGATTTTTTACTACATGGTTGTATATATGAAGTTATTAAGCATATATCATTGTAGTTTTAATATCATTCTTTTTGTTGACTTCAAATTATTTTTTGTAACACTGAGCTAACTGTTAAAAATATAAATATGTTCTACATATTCAACTTATAGAATTAAAATTATAAAAAAAATTTTTAAATCTCAATTATTTATTTTATGACCGCGCAGAGCGCGACAAATTCACTAGTTTATTAATAATTGAAAAATTCAGCTCTTGACAGTTTGCAAATCAAAGATGAGAAAGTAGCAAAATCTTGAGAAAACGTGTGATAAAGTACGAGCATTTGTCATCTACTGTTTACGTATTTCATTCCTGTAATTGAAACGTGACAACAATCTTTCAGCTTCTTAGCCTCAGATGCTCCAAATTTGGCATTCACATGTTCTGGATCTCTAAGTATGATGATATTGAATAGCTAACTAAATGTATGAATCATTTCATTTTTTCCTTAAAACTTGTCAAAGAATAAAACCGCAGTTTAGGATAATTTATGGACGGAATATTAGTCCACGGAATTCCCTTCTGTTGGAGATTCCACTATATATATATATATATATATTGTAGGGTATTATTTGGAATTGGACTTATCCAAAGAACTTTTTTACATATTATCGCTCGCATGCAATTTAGAGGCGGATCCATAATTTGCCTTCCATATATTCTGCAATGACCTCAATTTAGTATTACAGTTATACTGTGCTCATCGTAAAATATTTGTAGATATTTATTAATTTTTTTTTAAGTATATACATAAGATCTAGGCAAAAATTATTAGATTCACGTGAACATATAACTAACACAGTGGATCCGCATTGCAATATGTCGAAAAGATGGCGAAAAGATGGCGAAGAGATACTGACTTTTGTTATATTGTGAAAAGCTTAAGAGCCCTTACACCCTGACTATTAATTAAGCTTGAGAAACTTTTCGTGTGATACATGAAAAAAATCTCATGCATATAGACGAGAAGGATTTGCACCAATGAAGCAGTTCCATAGCCACGATTGTAAGTTGATACAAGATTCAGAATTAGTAGATTTGGACTAATGTATGTGCGGTGTATATCTCACACACACACACACACATAATGGTATACAAGCTAAGAAAGTGGGTTGTAACGACCCGGCCAGTCGTTTTAAAAGTTGTAGCCCCATTCTCCTATTTACTGCTCATTATGTACTTTATAACTGATATATGACTTGCCGGAGTAATTTGTTTAGGTCCGGTAAGGTTTTGGAATGAATTGGAACACTTAGTTCCAAGTTTTAAAACTTAAGTTCAAATAGTGAACGGATGCCGACTTATGTGCAAACGACCCCAAAATAAAATTTTGATAATTCCAACAGCTCCGTATGGTGATTTTGGGCTTAGGAGTGTATTCAAAATTTTATTTGGAAGTCCGTAGTTAAATTAGGCTTGAAATGGCTAAAATAGAAAATTTAAGTTTGGAAGTTTGACCGGGGAGTTGACTTTTTGATATCGGGATCGGAATCCAATTCTGAAAACTTTCATAACTCTGTTATATCATTTATGATTTGTGCGCAAAATTTGAGGTCAATCGGACTTGATTTGATAGGTGTCGACATCGAATGTGAAAGTTGGAAATTCTTAAGTTTCATTAAGCTTGAATTAGGGTGTGATTTGTGATTTTAGCGTTATCTGATATGATTTGAGGATTCGACTAAGTCCGTATGATATTTTAGGACTTGCTGGTGTATTTGGTTGAGGTCCCGAGGGCCTCGGGTGAGTTTCGGAAGGTTAACGGATCATTTTCGGACTTAGGAAAAGCTGAAGGATTTATGGTGTCCAGCTCTGGTTTTCTTATTCGCGTTCGCGAGAGAGGTCTCGTGTTCGCGAAAAGAAAGCTGGGCAGGCGAGAAATTTCTCTTCGCATTCGCGAAGAAGGGACCGCGTTCGCGAAGGGTGATGGCAGTGTTCATCGCGAACGCGTGAAGGCGTTCGCGTTCGCGTAGAAGGGCGAGGCCAGACTGGGGGATTGGGCATTAAAGCTTCGCGTTCGCGAAGGCCAAGTTTGGTAAGGCACCATGTTCGCGAGTGGACCCTCACGTTCGCGAAGAGGAAAATTGGGTAGCACATTTTTGTGCTTCGCGAACGCGAGACACTGACCGCGTTCGTGAAGAAGAGACCACTGGACAGAGAGTTTAAGTTCAGAAAATGAGACTTCGTCCCATTTTTTATTTTTGACGAATTGGAGCTCGGGGAGAGGCGATTTTCGGGAGATTTTTAGAGAAAATATTGGGGTAAGTGTTCTTAACTCAATTTTGGTTAGATTACCTGAATCCGTCACTGTTTTTATCATTTAATTGGTGAATTAAGTTGGAAAAGTTTGAAAACCCTTTTGGATAAATTTGAGGATTTGAGGGCCGAATTATTATCGGAATTTAGTAATTTTGGTATGGTTAGACTCGTGGTTGTATGGACGTTCATATTTCATAACTTTCGCCGGATTCTAAGACGTGGACCTCACGTGCGATTTTTGAGTTAATTTCGGATTTTATTGAAAAATATAATATTTTCTTATGAACTTGATTCCTGTAATTTTTGTTGACTGTATCGAATTATTTTGGCTAGATTCGAGCCATTCAGAGTTGGATAATCGAGGAAAAGGCCTACTAGTGAATTAAATTGGAGCAAGTCGAGGTAAGTGACTTATCTAACCTTATGTGGGGGAAATTTTTTCTAGGATTGGTATTGATGTGATAATTATAATGTGTTGAAAGTCGTGTACACGAGGTGATGAGTGTGTACACGGGCTAAACGTGGAAGATTATGTTTTTAAATTATGTAGATCACTGTTGCATATTAATTAAATAATTTTACCTTGTTATATTCTTCATCATTGATTAAATATTTTTTTTATATTTTAAATTTGCTTGACCTTTTCCTGCTATTTGTTTTACCTGTTTAGTTGAAACTTGGTTTCTGTTATTCTGTGCATTATTTAAAGGTTGATTTCTTGAAATTAAATATTATTAATTTGAAGTATTTGACATTTTAAATTTGGTATCAAAGCAATGTATTAAAAAAATATTAAATATTATTTTGTTGAGTGATTGAGCCGTGAGCTCCCTGTTGTGAAAAAAATATTGTTCATGTTGTTATTTTTGCAAATTTAATTATTTGGGCACTTGAGGTACAAATTATGATATATTGTGATATTGATACGCATGTTGTGGTATAAGGTCTGGGTGTTGAAACGCATGCGGTGAGATAAGGGTAGCTTGATATGCGTGGCTAGTAGGGGAACTACTAGAAGTCATGTGGTGTGATAAGGGTGGCTAAAACACGTGATGCTATTTCGAAAAAAATATTTTCTTTAAAATAAATTGTGAAGGCTCCCGCGGTGATATAAGAAAATGAGATATTGTGATTTATTTATGATTTGGGACTACGAGGCGGTACCTCGGGAGTGCCCTTGTTGATATTGATTTATGGCCGCAGATGCCTTTGATTATTGTTGTGATTTTTTGTTTTCTTAATGTTGAAAAGAATTCTGTTTTGTTTCCACGATGTATTATTTGTCATTATTTAGTGTAATTAAATGGTGACAGACTACTTGATTCATTTCAATTGTCATTTTATTTTATTATATTGTTAAATATTTTACCATGCCATTATTTATTTTCCAGTAGGGCCTGACCTGACCTCGTTACTACTCTACCGAGGTTAGGCTTGGCACTTACTGGGTACCGTTATGGTGTACTCATACTATATTTTTGTACATCTTTTTGTGCAGATCCAGGTATATCTTATCAGCCCAGACATCAGTGAGTTACCTATGTATGGAGACTTCGAGGTATATCTGCCAGCGTCGGCAGACTCCGGAGTCCCCTTCTATCATTATTTTGTTGATTCCTTTTCTTTTTTTTTCTTTAGACCTTGATATATAGAGACATTGAGGATAAATTCTTAGAAGCTTGTGACTTATCTCTACTAGGTTTTGGAAGTTGTAATTATTTGAATTGTAGTTTATTTATTTCAGATATCTATTATTATTCTGCATTGATAGGCTTACCTAGTCTTAGAGACTAGGTGCCATCACAACCTCCTACGGAGGGAATTTGGGGTCGTGACAAGTTGGTATCAGAGCTCTAGGTTCATAGGTATTATGAGTCACAAGATTGTTTAGTAGAGTCTTGCGGATCGGCACAGAGACATGTGTACTTATCTTTGGGAGGCTATGTTACTGTTAGGAAAATATTCACTTCTTTGATTCTTTATTGTGCGCACTGTTGACTTCAAAAATTTTAAACTATTGTCTTTCTATTCTCTCATAGATGGTGAGGACACGCACAACTGGATCCGATGATCAGACACTCGTGCCCTCTATTGGAGCCGCAAAAGGCCGGGGTCAGGGCAGAGGCCGTGCCAGAGGCTGAGGAAGACCACGTGGTGCGGCCAGAGCACCTGCACGAGCTGCTGCAGTAGAGCCACCAGTAGCTCCAGTTGGAGAACAGGCACCTGAGACGCCTGTTACTACTCCTGCACTTCAGGAGTCCCTTGCCCAGCTTTTGAGCATGTTTGGCACTCTAGCTCAAGCAGGGTTAATTCTACTTGCTCCTGCCACATCTCAGGCTGGGGGAGGAGCACAGACTTCCGCCGCCCATACCCCAGAGCCACGGGACCAAGTTGACCATGCCCCAGAGGTTATACCAGTGCAGCCAATTGTCCCAGTTCGGCCTGAGGTTAGGACAACAGTTTCAGAGGGGGAGCAGCTCAGGCTCGAGAGGTACAAGAAGTACCACCCTCCCACTTTCAGCGGTTTAGCTTCAGAGGATGCTCAGGGTTTTCTGGAGGAATGTCATCGTATCCTCCGTACTATGGCTATTGTGGATTCCAGTGGGGTTTCTTTCACGACATTTCAGCTTAGAGGAGCAGCCTACCAGTGGTGGCGGGCATATGAGTTGGATAGTCCGGCTGAGGTAGCTTCACTTACTTGGACTCAATTTTCAGATATGTTCTTAAAGGAGTATGTTCCTCAGAGTCTTAGAGATGCATGGCGTGCAGAGTTTGAGCAGTCGCGCCAGGGTTCTATGATCGTGTCGGAATATGCGGTCCGATTCAGTGATTTGTCTAGGCATGCACCAGCCTTAGTTGCTACTGTTCTAGAGCGGGTTCGTAGATTTATTGAGGGTCTCCACCCTAGTATCAGATTCAGTATGGCCCGAGAACTAGAGATGGACATCACATACCAACAGGTGGTGTCAATTGCTAGGAGATTGGAAGGTATGCGGATTAGGGAGAGGGAAGAGAGGGAAACTAAGAGACCCCGAGATTCTGGCACATATAATAATTCTCGTGCCCCAGTTGTAGCCCATCATTGTAGAGGCTATGTGAGTCATCCTATTCATTCAGCACTTTCAGTTTCCAGTGTATTCCGGCTACTCCCAGACCTCCCATATTATGCACCGCCAGTGTCTTCTGTACCTCCTGTACGGGGTGCCTTCAGCGGGCAGTCTAGTCGATCAGTCCCGAGCCAGTCCCAGCAGCTACGTCCTCCGAGGGATTGTTTTGAGTATGGTGACACTCGTCACATCATGAGGGATTTCCCCAGACTTATGAGGGTGCACCTCCACAGATTTCTCAGGCCCCACCCATTCCACAGGGTCCTCAGGCTTCTCAGGCCATGATTTCTGCACCAGTTGCCACTCCACCTGCACAGCCAGCTAGAGATGGAGGTCGGACAGATAGAGGTCCCTCTAGAGGGGGAGGCCAGGCCAGATATTATGCCCTTCCTACTAGGACAGAGCCCGTTGCATCCGATTCTGTTATCACAGGTATTATTCCGGTATGTCATAGAGATGCATCAGTCTTATTTGATCCAGGCTCCACTTATTCTTATGTGTCATCTTATTTTTCCCTATATTTGGGCGTATCCCGTGATTCCTTGAGTTCTTCTGTTTATGTATCTACACCCGTGGGTGAATCTATTATTGTGGACCGCATGTATGTATGGTTGATTTCGATAGTATTTTGAGCATGGACCGGTTGTCACCCTATCACGCTATTCTTGATTGTTACGCCAAGACGGTGACGTTGGCTATGCCAGGTCTACCGTGGCTAGAGTGGAGAGGTACCTCGGATCATGTTCCTAGCAGGGTTGTTTTATTTCTTAAAGCTCAACGAATGGTTGAGAAGGGGTATGATGCGTATCTGGCCTATGTGATAGATGTTAGTATTGATACTCCTACCGTGGAGTCAGTTCCTATAGTAAGGGATTTTCCTGATGTATTTCTAGCGGATCTTCCGGGTATGCCACCAAACACGGATATTGACTTTGGCATTGATTTGTTACCGGGCACTCAACCCATTTCTATTCCATCATATCGTATTGCCCCAGCAGAGTTGAAAGAATTAAAAGAACAGTTACAAGAGTTGCTTGATAAGGGCTTCATTCGACCCAGTGTATCGCCTTGGGGTGCTCCTGTCTTATTTGTGAAGAAGAAGGATGGTTCTATGTGGATGTGTATTGATTATCGTCAGCTGAACAAGGTAACAGTGAAGAACATGCATCCATTACCACTTATTGATGACCTATTTGATCAGCTTCAGGGTGGCAGAGTGTTCTCTAAGATCAACTTGCGTTCAGGCTATCATCAGTTGAAGATTCGGGAACCAGATATCCCGAAGACTGCTTTTAGGACTCGGTATGGTCATTATGAGTTCCTTGTAATGTCATTTGGGATAACCAAGGCCCCAGCAATATTTATGCACTTAATGAATAGTGTATTTCAGCCCTGTCTTGATTCTTTCGTCATTGTGTTTATTGATGACATTATAGTGTATTCCCGGAGTTGGGAAGATCATGAGCAGCACCTGAGGACTGTGCTTTAGACTTTGAGAGAAAAGAAGTTAGATGCCAAATTTTCAAAGTGTGAATTCTGGCTTGATTCAGTGGGATTTTTGGGCCATATAGTTTCGTGCGAGGGGATCAAGGTAGATTTGAAGAAGATTGAAGCAGTGCAGAGTTGGTCCAGACCGTCCTTAGCTACGGAGATCCGAAGTTTTCTGGGTTTGGCAGGGTATTATCGCCGATTTGTAGAGGGTTTCTCTTCTATTGCTGCACCTATGACCAAATTGACCCAGAAGAGTGCTCCGTTCAGGTGGACCGAGGAATGTGATTAGGGCTTCCAAAAGCTCAAGACATCTTTGACTACAGCTCCAGTATTGGTATTACCTACAGGTTCAGGGTCTTATACTGTGTATTGTGATGCGTCATGTATTGGTCTCGGCGCAGTATTGATGCAAGACGGTAGGGTGATTGCCTATGCGTCCAGACAGTTAAAGGTACATAAGAAGAATTATCCCGTCCACGACCTTGAGTTAGCAGCTATTGTTCATGCCTTGAAGATTTGGCAATATTATTTGTACGGTGTCCAATATGAGGTCTACACCGATCACCTGAGTCTACAGCATCTGTTTAAATAGAAGGATCTTAATTTGCGGCAACGGAGATGGTTGGAGTTGCTTAAGGATTATGATATCACCATTCTCTATCATCCCGGGATGGCCAATGTAGTGGCCGATGCCTTGAGTCATAAGGCAGAGAGTTTGGGCAGCTTAGTATATTTACCGGTAGCAGAGAGGCCTTTAGCCTTGGATGTTCAGGCCTTAGCCAACTAGTTTGTCAGGTTGGATATTTTCGAGCAGAGCCGAGATTTGGCTTGTGTGATTTCTCAGTCTTGTCTTTATGATCGTATCAGAGAGCGTCAGTATGATGACCCCCATCTGCTTATCCTTAGATACACAGTTCAACACGGTGATGCCAAGGAAGTCACTATTGGAGATGACGGTGTATTACGGATGCAGGGCAGGCTATGTGTGCCTAATGTAGATGGTTTGAGTGAGTTGATTCTCCAAGAGGCTCACAGTTTGCAGTACTCCATTCATCCGGGTGCTAAAAAGATATATCAGGACTTGAGACAACACTATTGGTGGAGGCAGATGAAGAAAGACATAGTGGAGTATCAACTCGGTGTCTCAATTGTCAGCAGGTAAAATATGAGCATCATCGGCCAGTTGGATTGCTTCAGAAGTTAGAAATTTCGGAGTGGAAATGGGAGCGGATCACTATGGATTTCATTGTTGGGCTTCCACGGACTCAGCGGAAGTTTGATGCAGTTTGGATGATTGTGGATAGGCTGACCAAGTCAGCTCATTTCATTCCTGTGATGACTATCTATTCTTCCGAGCAATTGGCTCAAGTCTATATTCGCGAGATTTTCAGACTTCATGGCGTACCGGTATCTATCATCTCTGACTGGGGTACACAGTTTACCTCACGATTTTGGAGGGCTGTACAGTGAGAGTTGGGCACTCGTGTGGAGTTGAGTACAACATTCACCCTCAGACAGATGGGGCAGTCCGAACACATTATTCAGATATTGGAGGATATGCTTCGTGCGTGTGTGATAGATTTTGGAGGTTCTTGGGATCAGTTCTTACCACTTGCAGAGTTTGCTTGCAACAACAGTTACCAGTCGATCATTCAGATGGCTCCGTGTGAGGCCCTATATGGTAGGCGGTGCCGGTCTCCAGTGAGTTGGTTCGAACCGGGCGAAGCTAGACTATTGGGTACAGACTTGGTTCAGGATGCCTTGGAAAAGGTTAAATTGATTCAGGATCGACTTCGTACAGCCCAAGCTAGACAGAAGAGTTATGCGGATTGGAAGGTTCGTGATGTTGCATTCATGGTTGGTGAGCGGGTCTTGCTCCAGGTTTCGCCTATGAAGGGTGTTATGAGGTTTGGAAAGAAGGGCAAGTTGAGCCCGAGGTTCGGACCTTTTGAGATTCTTGAGAGAGTTGGAGAGGTGGCTTACAGACTTGTACTACCACCTAGTCTTTCTGTCGTTCATCCGATATTTCATGTTTCTATGCTCCGAAAATATCAAGGCGATCTGTCTCATGTGTTAGACTTCAGTTCAGTTCGGTTGGACAAGGATCTATCTTATATTGAGGAACCAGTGGCTATTTTAGATAGGCAAGTTCGAAAGCTGAGGTCAAAGAACATTGCTTCCGTGAAGGTTCAGTGGATGGGTCATCCGGTCGAGGAGGCTACTTGGGAGACCGAGCAGGATATTCGCAGCCATTATCCTCATCTTTTCACCACTTCAAGTTTGTCTCTATGCTCGTTTGAGGACGAACGATTGTTTTAAGAGGGGGAGAATGTAACGACCCGGCCAGTCGTTTTAGAAGTTGTAGCCCCATTACCCTATTTACTACTCATTCTGTACTTTATAACTGATATATGACTTGCCGGAGTAATTGGTTTAGGTCCGGTGAGGTTTTAGAATGAACTGGAACACATAGTTCCAAGTTTTAAAGCTTAAGTTCAAATAGTGACCGGATGCCGATTTATGCGCAAATGACTCCGGAATAAAATTTTGATGATTTCAACAGCTCTGTATGGTGATTTTGGACTTAGGAGTGTGTTCGGAATTTTATTTGGAAGTCCGTAGTTAAATTAGGCTTGAAATGGCTAAAATATGAAATTTAAGTTTGGAAGTTTGACCGGGGAGTTGATATTTTGATATCGGGATCGGAATCCAGTTCTGAAAATTTTCTTAGCTCCATTATGTCATTTATGACTTGTGCGCAAAATTTGAGGTCAATCGGATTTGATTTGATAGGGTTCGGCATCAAATGTTAAAGTTGGAAATTCTTAAGTTTCATTAAGCTTGAATTGGGGTGTGATTTGTGATTTAGCATTATTTGATGTGATTTGAGAATTCGACTAAGTCCGTATGATGTTTTAGGACTTGTTGGTATATTTGGTTGAGGTCCCGAGGGCCTCGGGTGAGTTTCGGAAGGTTAACGGATCATTTTCGGACTTGGGAACAGTTGAAGGATTTCTGGTGTCCAGCTCTGGTTTCCTTCTTCGCGTTCGCAAGAGAGGTCTCGCGTTCGCGAATAGGAAATCTGGGCAGGCGAGAAATTTCTCTTCGCATTCGCGAAGAAGGGACCACATTCGCGAAGGGTGATGGCATTGTTCATCGCGAATGCGTGAAGGCGTTCGCGAAGGGTGATGGCATTGTTCATCGCGAATGCGTGAAGGCATTCGCGTTCGCGTAGAAGGGCCAGGCCAGGCTGAGGGATTAGGCATTAAATCTTCACGTTCGCGAAGGAGGGATTGCGTTCGCGAAGGAGGGATCGTGTTCGCGAAGGCCAATTTTGGTAAGGCATCGTGTTCGCGAGTAGACTCTCGCGTTCGCAAAGAGGAAAGTTAGGCAGCACATTTTTGTGCTTCGCGAAGAAGAGACCACTGGACAGAGAGTTCAAGTTCAGAAAATAGGACTTCGTCCCATTTTTTATTTTTGACGAATTGGAGCTCAGGGAGAGGCGATTTTCGGGAGATTTTTAGAGAAAATATTGGGGTAAGTGTTCTTAACTCAATTTTGGTTAGATTACCTGAATCCGTCACTGTTTTTATCATTTAATTGGTGAATTAAGTTGGAAAAGTTTGAAAACTCTCTTGGATAAATTTGAGGATTTGAGAGCCGAATTGTTATTGGAATTTAGTAATTTTGGTATGGTTAGACTCGTGGTTGTATGGGCGTTCATATTTTGTAACTTTCGCCGGATTCCGAGAAATACAATATTTTCTTATGAACTTGATTCCTGTAATTTTTGTTGACTGTATCGAATTATTTTGGCTAGATTCGAGCCATTCAGAGTTAGATAATCGAGGAAAAGGCCTACTAGTGGATTAAATTGGAGAAAGTCGAAGTAAGTGACTTGTCTAACCTTGTGTGGGGGAAAGTTCCCCTAGGATTGGTATTGATGTGATAATTGTTCCACGAGGTGAGGAGTGTGTACACGGGCTAAACGTGGAAGATTATATTTTTAAATTATGTAGATCACTGTTGCATATTAATTAAATAATTTTACCTTGTTATATTCTTCATCATTGATTAAATTATTTTTTATATTTTAAATTTGCTTGACCTTTTCCTGCTAATTGTTTTACCTGTTTAGTTGAAACTTGGTTTCTATTATTTTATGCATTATTTGAAGGTTGATTTTCTTGAAATTAAATATTATTAATATGAAGTATTTGACATTTTAAATTTGGTATTGAAGCAACATATTAAAAAAAAATTTAAATATTACTTTGTTGAGTGATTTATTCCTGAATATTTTTGTGAGATTTTGTACTCATTGTGCTTGAATCGTGAACTCCCTGTTATGGAAAAATATTGTTGATGTTGTTATTTTGACAAATTTGATTATTTGGGCACTTGAGGTGCAAATTGTGATATATTGTGATATTGATACGCATGTTGTGGTATAAGGTCTGGGTGTTGAAACGCATGCGGTGAGATAAGGGTGGCTTGATACGCGTGGCTAGTAGGGGAACTACTAGAAGTCATGCGGTGTGATAAGGGTGGCTAAAACGCGGGATGTTATTTCGGAAAAAATATTTTCTTTAAAATAAATTGTGAAGGCTCCCGCGGTGATATAAGGAAATGAGATATTGTGATTTATTTATGATTTGGGACTACGAGGCGGTACCTCGGGAGTGCCCTTGTTGATGTTGATTTATGGCCGCAGATGCCTTTCATTATTGTTGTGATTTTGTTTTTCTTAATGTTGAAAAGAATTATGTTTTGTTTCCACGGGGTATTATTTGCCATTATTTGGTATAATTAAATGGTGACATACTACTTGATTCATTTTCATTGTCATTTTATTTTATTATATTGTTAAACATTTTACCATGCCATTATTTATTTTCCAGTAGGGCCTGACCTGACCTCGTCACTACTCTACCGAGGTTAGGCTTGGCACTTATTGGGTACTGTTGTGGTGTACTCATACTACGCTTCTGCACATCATTTTGTGCAGATTCAGGTACATCTTACCAGCCCAGACATCAGTGAGTTACCTGTGTACGGAGATTTCGAGGTATATCTGTCAGCGTCCGCAGACTCCGGAGTCCCCTTCTATCATTATTTTGTTGCTTCTTTTTTTTTTCTTTAGATCTTGATATATAGAGACATTGAGGATAAATTCTTAGAAACTTGTGGCTTATCTCTACTGGGTTTTGAGAGTTGTAATTATTTGAATTGTAGTTTATTTATTTCAAATATCTATTATTATTCCGCATTTATAGACTTACCTAATCTTAGAGACTAGGTACCATCACGACCTCCTACGGAGGAAATTTGGGGTCGTGGCATGGGTGTTGATGTTCATCCGTACTTGGAGGCTGGAGCATCTTACAAATATGTTAATAGAGGTATTTCACTTTGGGATTTAACTTACTAAAAAAATTTACACTTCTTAAAACATATTATTTATGACATTTATTATCTTACCAAACTAGACTAGATTTATTGTCACACCTCTTTTTTCCCCAAAAGATATATGTATTATGGATTGTTATGGGTTAAAGAGTTTTTCCAATTAAAGTGACAAATTTGAATATGGATTATTTTATTTACAGAGTCGCCACTTGGAATTAATTTTTTGGGTGTTCCAAGTCACCTTTTATTTGAATCCCTAGTCAAAGAAAGGTTTGACTCAATTATTATTGGTCTGCGAAAACAAAGTCCGGGTAAGGAATTTTGTTGACCGGAAAGAAGGTGTAAGGCATTCCCCGAGTCCCGTGGTTCTAGCACGGCCGCTTTATTGACTACAACTTGGCTTGAATTAATTTTAGATAAACTGTAATTTATTGGTTTCCATATTTTATCTATCCGCTTTTATATTAAAATATAGAATTATTTTTGAAACGAATCATGTGTGTGAATCCGTTTTGTTTATTGTGTCAAAATCATGTCACGTGTACATGCACGCAATTAACATTTTATTATATTAAGATTGTTTTGACCAAAGTTGAGCGAACACATACTTCGATTTTAATTTTGAAAATCACAATTATGCCACGCGAATGTATACATAATCGCGATAAACTAATTAAAAGTGCGCCTAAAGCACTCTAACGATGTTCATTATTCTTCCTAAACTTTGAGATTATTGTGAGGTCATGAATTATGAAATTACTTGTGGAAGAAGTGTATGATTTTAGATATTTGAATAAATAAACTATCATATACCAATACCCTATAGCCCAACAATTGGAGCCCAAACTTATTAGGGTCCAAATCTTCCCAACTTTAAAGCAAGCTTAAATACCATATTTCTAGAAACATAATTAAGCATATAATCTCTATGGACTAATTTACATTATTATTTATAAAATTTAAAGGCAAATAAATAAAATCACATGAAATAAGATAAAAAGAACAGAGGAAATAATAAACCTTTAATGCAAAATTTCTAACTAAATGAGTCTTCAAGAATAGGTATAATAACTCAGATGAACGTCGAACAAGCATAAGCGAAGAAGAACATCAAGGCTAGTCAACGGAACTCCAACGGAATTCTCGACATCGACTATTGACTCCACTATTTGGAGTGTGGAAAGGGATATTTTGAAGTATTTTTTGTTGGGTTTTGGGTGATGACTTGCTGGAGGTTTTGAAAAGAAAGACGAAAAAAGAATGACACGAGTAGAAATTTGTTTAGCGTAGAAAAAGAAAAAATAATTTTTCTCAATTCCCTCCTCCCTTCTTTTTTTCTCTTTCTCCCTCCTTTTCTCCTCACATTTCTCTTCTATTTATAGGAAAAAAAATCAAAATTTTTCAGATTTTTGTTTTTTATTATTTTATTATTTTTTAATTAAAAAACATTCCCACTTCCCATTTTTCTTCTTTTTTAAAATTAAATAATTTCCCACTTTCCTTTACTTTTATTTTTTTTAATTTTTCACTTTTTTTACTTTACTTTATTTTATTTTTTACTTATTTTACTTTTTTTTTAATTTCCACTTATTTTACTTTTCTTTTTTAAATTTCTACTTTCTTTTACTTTTTTTAAACAAAATTTCAGCTACCTTTACTTTTATTTTTTAATTTTATCTTTCTCTTACTTTTCATTTTTAAAATTTTTATATTCTTTTACTTTTATTTTTTAATTTTCCACTTTCTTTGACTTTTTTATTAAACATTTTCCACCTACTTTTACTTTTACTTTTTCTATTCTATACTTTTAATTTTCCTATTATTTTATTCCTATCCGAAAATTAAAAACAATATTTATTTTTTTTAATTTATTTTATTATAAAATAAAGATAAAAAATAAAAATAATACTATTAGTAATAATTTGACTTTTTAAATTATTTTTAATTCTTACCCTATATAAATAAATGTAACAAAGCTGAAACATATATATACTAATTTTTTAAAAATATTTACATAGTAGAAATTGGTAAAAATTCAAATATAGTAAAAAATTAGTGCTCACAACTGCCCCTCTTTGCATGAAAACATGAAGAGTTTTCAGGCAAAGAGTAGGTGAACCATGTGACTAATTTTTTACCAAACCATTATTCAAAAGGAAAAAAAATAAAAGATAGGGTGTAACCGAGTCCTGATTTTGGACAACCTACATATCCCGGGTTATAGGGGAATCGGGTCACGTGTAGTTCAAGGAGAATGGTGAAATGATGAGTTAAAGAGTCGAGTAAGGTTCCGTCGAGGCTCCAGTCTGTGGTCCTGCTATTATATCAAAATAAAAAAAATCAACAAGCCTATCAGCTATGAGTTATAAGATTCCTATCTATGAGTTTTTTGAAACTTGATCTTGAGTCTTGACTGGTTCTTCATGCAGACTAGACTCTCATCTAAACCTTGATGCTCGTTAGCTGTAGGTGCTAGTTCATTGATCTATAGCTTCTTCTAATCAAAACGGGACTCCAATACTCGTGGCTTCAGTCATATCTTGAGCATTCCACATCTTTTCAACTACTTTTGCATTTTGGATCCACCTATTTTTTTCTTTTCTTTTATTCTGAATTGAGACTTCTTCTTTTGGCCATCTCGAACCCTGTGCCTCGAGGTAAAACCTACTCATACACCAAAACAAACAAACGAGGGAAATTTTTCTGCCCCAATTTGCACTAGGAAATTTTCGTGAGTTATTGTAACAAAATTCAAAACTAGCTCTTTATTGAAAGCAATAAAAGGTCGGGAATGGTGTACCCCGAAAATAAATCAGAGACTAGGGAATGGAGACCCTATGTCTAAAATGAAAGAAACTAGGGAGTGGAGACCCTATATTGGAAAAGCGACTAGGGATTGGTGTACCCTGATATTGTTAAGAAAATGTAAACAGGGGATGGCACCCTGTCTTACGGAAAAGAAATGTAACCAGGGGTTGGTGCCCTGTATTACTGAAATGAAAATGAATCCCCTGGGCAAAAAGGTTCTACCTGGGTTAAACTGCAAAAAGCGAGCCTGGCGAAGAGTACTTCTACCCGGAATATGAGCTGGATCCCCCTAGGCGAAATGTTTCTACCTGGGTTAAGCTACGTAAAACAACCTGAGCGAAGAGTACTTCTACCCGGAACTATGAGCTGGATCCCCTAGGCGAAAAGGTTCTACCTGGGTTAAGTTACAAAAAACAATCCTGGGCGAAGAGTACTTCTACCCGGAACTATGAGCTGGATCCTCCTAGGCGAAAAGGTTCTACCTGGGTTAAACTTCAAAAAACAACCTGAGCGAAGAGTACTTCTACCCGGAACTATGAACTGGATCCCCCTAGGCGAAAAGGTTCTACCTGGGTTAAGCTATGTAAAATATCCTGAGCGAAGAGTACTTCTACCCGGAACTATGAGCTGGATCTCCCTAGGCGAAAAGGTTCTACCTGGGTTAAGCTATGTAAAATATCCTGAGCGAAGAGTACTTCTACCCGGAACTATGAGCTGGATCCCCCTAGACGAAAAGGTTCTACCTGGGGTTAAGCTACGAAAATGAGAGGTATGAACAATAGTGATGCATGCTAAAATTAAAGGAAAGTGGAGATTTTGAGGAAACATACCTTTGGTGACATTCGTCTTTTAGGAGTCGCCATTCTGCAGTGCTTTGTTTCTGCTGCAAACAAAGAAAAATTATGAGTTTTAAAAGTGGTGGTCGGTTTGTGGCCTTGATGTCTTTGGCAGCTTGGCTTTGTGCCCATCTTCTTTTGATGACGATTTCAACTCGCCACTAGATGTTTCGTGAATACCACTTGCATTTCTGGCCCCAAAGAACCTTTGACTTTTCAAACTTTTACATGATGGTTGGTCGCGTGGGACTTAACCTTTTCAACTTTATTTTGCCTTTGTGGCATTTCACTTTCGCTTTCAATTTCAGAGCATTGGAAAACCTTTGGCTTTTCAAACTTTTCCAAAACAGTTAGCCCCTTGGGACTTAACCTTTTAAACTTTATTTTGCCCTTGTTGGCACTTTCAATTTGATTTCCTCCTTTTGAGAGTTTTTGATTTCAATGAATCAGCCACCATGGCCAGTCGGGGTTGACATGATGCTCCTGCCGAGGTTGGGTGCCTTTTCAATGTATCTGTTCGCTTCAAACGAGAGCCCTATAATCGGTCCTACCATCCTTTTTTTGCCTTTATTTTGACACGAAGTTATACCGAAAAGGATTCAAAGAAAACAATAATGGAATGGGGAATGAGTTTAAATAAGAGGTGTCCCTTTCGGGGAATAAAAATTAAAGGACTTATCTGGGAGTACATGCGGACTTCAATGAACATGGCATGCTTTTGGACTGGATGCATGATCTGTGTAAACCGTCCGACTCTCAGCAATTCAACACAACTTTTGACTCGAAACCGAGAAACCTTGCCTAGGACTGTGTCGATGCCAATGGCTGTGAAGATCCTCTTTTCGATCAGTAGTGCTCTCTGCGGATTTTCACTAACTGACCTCTCTCATTTCTCTTCTCACCATCGCCTTATAGTGTCCTTTGCGGGTTTTCACTAACAAGACTCTCTTATTTTTATTTTCTCTGCTCGACATCGCCCTACGATGCGCGTGAGGGTTTTTTCACCAATAAGACACTCTTATTTTATTTCTCTCATTTGGTTATATTAGATCTAAGTAACTGTATTCTCCAATTCTTGAACATTCTCGTTGATTAATCGGAAGGACTTGAAAAGGATTTGGGTAAAAAGGATTTGGATTGAATTACAACTTTGAAACCTTTAAGGCGAAACCATCGTCGAACCATTGTAACATGTGCCCCAGTTTTAGTTTTTTTTTTTTTTTTTGAAAATGTGGATTTTTATTTTGGTGTGACTGAACCCCAGAGATAGGCTGCCTACGTATCCTTTAGGAATCAAGTCGAACGTAGTTCAAGGTAACATGAACTATTTTTTTTTCTTTTGTCTTTCTATCTGTTTTGTTTTCTTTCTCTTTCCTTTTCCTTTTTTTTCTTTCTTGTTTTTTTCAATAACTCCTTCAGGTTCCAAAGAGGATAATCAAAGAAAAGTAACCGGCTCAAAGGGTTGGCAAAAAGAGTTAATGGTGTTTGGGTAGCGATAATAAAAGCCTTTGTCATCCCAATCATTGAGCATTAAAGCTGTGTGAAGGGTCAAATATAGTACCTTTTTGACTGCATCAATTTGGAGCCAATTTCCTTTAGCTTCTTCATGATGCGGGAGGATACATCTCAAAACGAGTTGCCCCACTTCAAATTTCCTGAGCCGCACTTTCTTGTTGTAGGCACTGGCCATTCTTTGTTGGTACAACTGCCCGTGACAAACTGCGACCAATCGCTTTTCATCAATCAGTGTCAATTGTTCCAATCGATTCTTGACCCAATCTTTATCCTCAATCTCGGCTTCAACAATAATCTGAATAGAGGGAATTTCAACTTCTTCTGATTTCATTCGGACTTGGCCTAGGCCTACTGTTCCAATTCTTTGTTTATTTTCTCACAAGCCTTATCTTTAACACATTCTACTTCTTGATTCATTATTTCGAGGTCTAACAATATTTTAGGATCTAGGAATGAAGTTCGCAAGTATGTCATGTTATTAAAATCTGTATTAACAGAACTTTAAAGAGAATAAGGAGGGTGACAGGATTAAGAAAAGAGACATTCCTGTACAATGAAATATTAATTTCATTTGATTTGATTTTTTTAAAAATTTTTATAAAAGAAAGATTTACATCAGAAAGTAAGACAGTAAAAGTAAAACGTCCGGATTACACCCTGAAATAATCCAGATGCAGAAAAGATAGCTAGACCGGCTACCGAGACTCCCATCTGACAGAGAACTTTTCAGGTTTGGCGTCCGTTTTTAGGTTTCTCTTCTGCCGCGGCAATGGCTACTGTGACTTTCAGTGCTTGATCAAATTCCTCATCTTTACAGATCATTCCGACTACTGTCCCATTGGTGTGAGTAGGTAGAGGATTGTTCATCATATTAGGGGCCTCTTCATCCATAAGCACTATTGTCTTGACCTTGATGAAGTCTTCCACTGCTCTCTTAAGAATCCAACAGTCTTCCGTATCATGTCCCACAGCTCCAGAGTGGTATTCACATCTAGCATTAGCTCGGTGTGCCGGTTCAGGGCTACTGGCTGTAGTAGACCTAGTCTGACTAACTTTTTGGAACAAGCTCGAGTATGATTCACCAACAGGGGTGAACTCATTCCTTCTGGGGAGACTCTTTTTTTTTTCTTTTTTCTTTTTTTTCTTTTTTTTTTCATACCTTGATTTCTTTTTTCTTTCTCTCTTTGTTGTTTTTCGCTCTTTGTTTTTCTTTATTATTTTTTTGTCACTCTTTTCTTTCTTTTTAACTTAATTATTTTCTTCTTCTTTTTTCGATTTATTTTTTCACTCAATTTGTTTATGGCTATGATCGAATCCGATGGGGATTGCCTACGTATCATGACGCCGCATGAATTAGATCATCACGTAGTTCAGGCAAGATCAAGAATAAAGTAAACAAACTAATCCTTTTTTCCTTAATTGTTTTTACTCATATACAAAACAAATCACGAAAACTTCTAACAACGAACATATTTTTGAGTTTTGAGTTTTTTATTTTTTTTTTGGAGGGAAAATTTTGAAAGAAAAACTTCTTTAAGAGTAAAGAAAATATTTTCGGATTTTAATTTTTTAATATATTTCTTTTTAAGTTTTTTTGAGAATTTTTTAAAAGAAAGACCTCTAAAGAAGAAAGATTTTTTTTTTGAATTTTAATTTTTATTTTATTTTTTCCGAAGAAAGACTTTTAAAGAAGGAAATATATATATATATATATATATATTTTTGGATTTTGATTTGATTTTCTTTTTCGAATGAAAGACTTTTAAAAAGAAAGAAAATATTTTTGGTTTTAAATTTTTTTTATTTGGGATTTTCTAAAGAAAGACTTCTAAAGAAGGAATTAAATGAAAATATTTTTGGATTTTTAAAAATTAGGGCCGGAACCGATGAGGTTTGCCTACGTATCTCACATCCGGTGAGAATCAAATCCGCGTAGTTTGGTCAATATTTCAGGAATACGATGACACTTTTATTTTTAGGAATAATTCAATCTTATTTTATAATAATCGTTTTTGGGGTAAAATTTTGACAGGGTTTTTGAATTTTTAAATACCGAGATTTTTTAAAAACCAAGTAAATTTTCTCTCTCTCCTATTTTCTTCCTTCTGGTTTTCTCTCAATTCTTATTTTAACATCATGTACATGTAGCACATAAGATGCATCACGATGGTCTTGTAATTATCGGGTACACCTGTCCTAGATGGACCTAACCCCTCTGTTGAGTCCCCAAAGTCAAATGCACGTGATACAAACAAACGTTCCTACTAGGGATCTGGCATGAGGTTATATTATTCTAGATTTAAAATCCTGGGGGGGGAGGGGGGAGGATAGGGGGTGTCTGGCTTACCCAAGCGGACAGCTCGAGCCGAGGTAGGGGCAACGTACCGGGAACACGAAAGTCTACCTAGCCTAATTACTGATCCAGCCTCGTTCTATTTGGTATGACCTCTAACAGAAAAGTGGGCCACGCGCACGTGTGTACCATAAATTCAGAAGACTCAGAAGGGAGGCGTAAGAAGGCAGTTTATATAGTTCAAATAATATCAAAGCAGTAAATGAGCGATAATTAGCACATTAGGCCTACAAATATAGTAATATCAACAATCAAGAAAATAAAGTATAGATCACATTACAAGCTCGAATTCTGAACCCTGAACCAGAAGTTCTAGGTTCTTATCCCCAGCAGAGTCGCCAGAGCTGTCACACCTCTTTTTTCCCCAAAAGATATATGTGTTATGGATTGTTGTGGGTTAAAGAATTTTTCCAATTAAAGTGACAAATTTGAATAAGGATTATTATATTTACAGAGTCGCCACTTGGAATTGATTTTTTGGGTGTTCCAAGTCACCTTTTATTTGAATCCCTAGTCAAAGGAAGGTTGACTCTATTATTATTGGTCTGCAAAAATAAAGTCCGGGTAAGGAATTCTGTTGATCGGGGAGAAGGTGTAAGGCATTTCCCGAGTCCCGTGGTTCTAGCACGGTCACTTTATTGACTACAACTTGGCTTGAATTAATTTTAGATAAACTGTGATTTATTGGTTTTCATATTTTATCTATCCGCTTTTATATTAAAATATAGAATTATCTTTGAAACGAATCACGTGTGTGAATCCGTTTTGTTTATTGTGCCAAAATCATGTCATGTGTACGTGCACGCAATTAACATTTTATTATATTAAGATTGTTTTGACCAAAGTTGCGCGAATACATACTTCGGTTTTAATTTTGAAAATCACAATTTAACCATGCGAAGGTATACATAATCGCGATAAACTAATTAAAAGCTCACCTAAAGCACTCTAACGATGTTCATTATTCTTCCTAAACTTTGAGATTATTGTGAGGTCATGAATTATGGAATTACTTGTGGAAGAAGTGTATGATTTTAGATATTTGAATAAATAAACTATCATATACCAATACCCTATAGCCCAACAATTGGAGCCCAAACTTATTAGGGTCAAAATCTTCCCAATTTTAAAGTAAGCTTGAATACCATATTTCTAGAAACATAATTAAGCATATAACTTTTAAGGACTAATTTCTATTATTATTTATAAAATTTAAAGGCAAATAAATAAAATCATATGAAATAAGATAAAATGAACAGAGGACAGAATAAACCTTTAATGCAAAATTTCCAACTAAATGAGTCTTCAAGAACAGGTACAATAACTCAGACGAACGCCGAACAAGCATAAGCGAAGAAGAACATCAAAGCTAGTCAACGGAGCTCCAACGGAATTCTCGACATCGACTATTGACTCCACTGTTTGGCGTGTGAAAAGGGATATTTTGAAGCATTTTTTGTTGGATTTTGGGTGATGACTTGCTAGATTTTTCGAAAAAAAAAACGAAGAAAGAATGACACGAGTACAAATTTTCCTTAGCGTAGAAGAAGGAAAAATAATTTCTCTCAATTCCCTCCTCCCTTCTTTTTTTCGCTTTCTCCCTCCTTTTCTCCTCATATTTCTTTTCTATTTATAGAAAAAATAATTCGGAATTTTTCAGATTTTTATTTTATTTTATTATTTTATTAGTTTTTAATTAAAAAGAATTCTCACTTTCCATTTTTCTTCTTTTTAAAAAAAAATAATTCCCCACTTTCCTTTAATGTTATTTTTTTTATTTCCCACTTTTTTAATTTACTTTTTTTTTATTTTTTACTTATTTTACTTTTCTTTTTTAATTTCCACTTATTTTATTTTATTTTTTTAAAATTTCCACTTTCTTTTACTTTTTAAAAAAAAAAATATTTCAGCTACCTTTACTTTTATTTTTTAATTTCATCTTTCTCTTACTTTTCATTTTTAAAATTTTCACATTCTCTTACTTTTATTTTTTAATTTTTCACTTTCTTTTACTTTTTTATTAAATAATTTTCACCTACTTTTAATTTTTATTTCATACTTTTAATTTTTCTATTATTTTATTCCTATCCGAAAATTGAAAAAAAAAATTGTTTTTTTTGTTTTTTTAATTTATTTTATTTTAAAATAAAGATAAAAAATAAAAATAATACTAATAGTAATAATTTGACCTTTTAAATTATTTTTAATTTTTACCCTATGTAAAAAAATGTAACAAAGCTAAAACAAATATATACTAATTTTCTAAAAATATTTACATAGTAGAAAGTGATAAAAATTCAAATATAATCAAAAATTAGGTGCTCACATTTATCATAGTTAAAAAAACTATACGCTGACTCTTCACTCTATAGGTACTTGAATTCTTAGTCAGCAGTGAGCTATTGCAAGTCTCCGAGCAAGCTATAAATCAGCAAGAAGGCAAAGGAGGTTGTGGAACTAAAACTATTCTGCAATGTGATTATCTATCTATCTATCTATCTATTTGATATTCTATATTATATTAAAATCACGAAAACTTTAACGAAATATCGTTCGTCTTTTTTATCTTTTAAATACATAGTATTTCATATTGGATAAAATTATAATTTAATTATTTTTCTAATATTTAGGACTTTAAAATCGACTAAGATTATGATAATTAAATCTTTCCTTATTTGAACTAAATAACAAGTCCTAAAACTTAGGACTTTAGATTCAAATACCTTATATAATTCATTTCCTTATTATAACTATACAACATAATTATATTTCCTCTCATATTACTTTTGCTAATATTTAGAATTTTGAAAAAGTGGACGATGAGTTTGTTTGACCATTTAACAATGAACTATAATTTTATATGGCATATTTAACAAATATTAGTTTGAATTCGCTAGCAGCTGCCATGTGTGTTTACAGATATTCAAGTTCAAGTTTCCTAATTAAAAAAAAGGTTAAAATTTGGAGGAAATAATATTTCTATATATTTTCTTTTCTTGCGTAATGAAGAGCTTCAAATTTCTTAAACTTAGATATAATTTAGTACAAAAAGGTCTTACACAAGTGGACAAACCCATCACGGAAATAAATAAACCAAGAATATTTAAGCATATTTGATCGTACAAAAAATAATTAAATTATATTTTTACCATATATATATATATATATATATATATATATATATATATATATATATATATATATATATATATATATATATATATATATATATATATATATATGTATGTATGTATATTTCAGGCCAAAACTGATATAATACATGACCCCACCAGTATTATATTAAGAACGTTGGTGTTATTAAATTGTCCATGAAGTGTATGCCTAAGCATATATGTAATATGATTGAATACTATATTGAACCACAACTTTCATTACAAATTTGAAAGCATTAAATTTATGGAAAATGTATATCTCAAGAGATTTAGACTCAACCTTCATCTAATTAGTGAATCTATATATAAATGTTTAATACCCACCTTACACATGGGCAAGACAAGATTTTAAATTTAGATTTCTTATAAAATCTTGTCTTACCCATGTATAAGCTGGGTATTAAATATTTATAGATTGACTAATTAGGTAAAGGTTGAGTCCTTTCTTTTTTGGTTTTTCCAAAATCTGTTATTCATTATTGTTCTTTTCTTTCTTTCGTTTTCCCCCTTTTCCCCGGATGTTATTCTTTTTCATTTCCTTTCTTTTTGTCATTTTCCAAGTTAGCTATGTTATTCCCTCTTGTTTCTTTATTGTCTGTTTTTTTTTTTCATTTTTCCAAATTTGCTATTCCCTTTTATTGAAGATTTAGATTATATATGTTCTAGCATATAAAGTATAAAGAACTTTTATCTATGGTAATTAATCATTTATGATTTTAGAGGTTGTAAATCAATCGCTTGTTATGCTACATATCGGTAATTGACTTCTAGATAGAGAAAAAATATTTTCACATTTGTTGTATAGTTAATCACTAAACTCATTAAAAAATCATTATCCTTCAATATCTCTTGTCTAACTCCCTATCTCATCTTAGCTTAGCAATTGCTGGAATTACATGTTCAGCATCCTGCATCCATGACTTATCTCAAGCTTGTGGTCATGGTACACTCATCTTCTTGAAATCCTAGATCCGCTTCAGCACTATATGCTATACAACTAAACAGTTATCACAAATAATACTACAACTCCTGAAAATTTCAAGAAGATTTCAACCAACGGTTTAATGCGTTGGAAACTAGACTCATAGATATTCAATTTGATAGGTAGATAACCCCATAATTACAAGTATATTGGGAGAAAAATGTAGTAAGATTTGACCTAAAGTTTAAGTAAAATTATAAACGTAAGTTGCGACAACTTTTATCGACTTTGTTTCATAACTCGCTTAACTTCAAGACTTATGATACGGATATTATATGATTCAAATACATTAAAACATGACCTCTTGGGACAATTAATCACCTCTAGTGTTACCCGAAAATACGGGTTACAACATCCTTGATTCGTTTAACTTCTAATACTTGTTAACCACTCTTATACACCCTTGTATCGTTTAAGACTAATAGGATTAACTTCTTATCATCTCAAAGATAATCTATTCTTGGATTTATGTCAACTAACTTACGGCGTGATCTAAGGTACGCGAATTTTTGTTGTAACAGGTAACCCTCAATTTAGGCCGATGAGGCCATATTTTGAAACACATGAAAACAATGTCTCTCTCATCAGAGGGGTAAACATACCCAAAAGCTCATATACATAATTGTGCAGGCCGACGAGGCTTCCATGAATGTCTACAACCAGAAATACCAAACTGAACATGCACACAGGGCTAGCAAGGCCACAATACTAACATACAAAATATACAGGATTCGTCTACAAGCCTCTAGATATAACAAAATTGTATCATGGTCTAGACAGGGCCTTGACCCAACAATCAAACCTGTATATATAAAATGGATTCTAAGTTGTAGACCTGGTAACTCCAAGGAAGTGGAGCATACCAACCGAGCTGATTTTTGACTCTGTTTACTAGGAATACATTTCCAGCTGTCTATCAGAATATACAGGCATGAAATGCAGTATCCCCAGTAAAAGGGATGTCAGTACGAAATAATGTACCGAGTATGTAAGGCAACAAAATAACTGATAGCTGAAACTGAACTGATAATATAATAACTGAAAGTAACTGGGAGTCAAAGATAATCTGAAGATATGATTAACTGCTGATACTGACTCAACACTCTCAATATAGTAAGTAAAATAGTTGTCCGACCTTATAGGCTCGGTATATTTAGCTGCTCTACCGTAGTAGGCTCGCTCATAGGCGATCAGCCATACTAAGCTCTACATCTCGGCCATTTTGGGCTCGCTCATAGGCACTCAGCCACAATAGGCTCGGTATATAACTTACCATCTGATTAAAGGTTGTCCAATAGGGACCTTTCCCTTCTGATTATAGCCCGATGGTGGTAAAAATATTGTAATACTGTGTGTGTGTATGCGTGTGTGTGTGTATATATATATATATATATATATATATATATATATATATATATATATATATATATATAGAGAGAGAGAGAGAGAGAGAGAGAGAGAGAGAGAGAGAGAGAGAGAGAGAGAGAGAGAGAGAGAGAGAGAGAGAGAGAGATATAAAGTTTCGATAAGGGAAAATATGATAACTTATGAGACTAGGATGATGTACATAAATTCAGAATATGAAATTCTCTTTATGTCTTGTTATCAAATACATGTAGTTACGGGATCATGCCAAAATGAAGAAAAGGTTTAACCTTAACATACCTTAACCTCGTTGAGTCCTTAATACCTTGCAAGAAACTTTTCAAACAACTCAACTCAATCTACCATAGAATAAGGAGATTCAAAATCGGTGTTGAGTAAAGGCTAAGTCTGTTACTTAAGGTATTAGCTCGTTGACATAAATTTGGGAAGCATCCCGCCTGTAACAAGGGCCTCCTCCAATACCATATACCAACAACAACCAGAGAAATCCAGCAACATATAAATATCAATAACAAGATACTATATTACAACAACAAGTCACCACTACTTTACAACGAGCGGAAAGCTCCAATTGGAATCTGTATAACCCATATCACCCCTTATAGACTTCTTACATTAACTTAAAAGTATCATTAACATGATAATGAAGTCATTCATCAATGATTCCATCCTTATACCATATATTTATAACAAAGGAAACAATCCATAACTCCAACTATCTTCAATTAGTAACTTTATTCGCTAGTTCATGTCTACTCCATTCATTTAACTTAATCAACATCAAGATAACCTTAAGAACATGAAAGAACACAATATATTACCTCCTACAATAGCTTCAAGTCGAAATCCAAGTTATATTTAGCTTACAACAACCCTCAATGGCAATACAACGCCATAGAAGTGACTTAAGCTAATCTTCACTTCCAATCTAAAGTTTCATATGTTTCTTTCACCAATTCACTTGATAAACATATAGACATGCATAACAACAAAAACCATATCATAATCAAGTTATTTTCCCCATTTTTCAGCCATTTATATATATATATATATATATATATATATATATATATATATATATATATATATATATATATATATATATATAGAGAGAGAGAGAGAGAGAGAGAGAGAGAGAGAGAGAGATAACAAGATCTCTTCCCCTTTCAAGTGATATTTTGTAATCTTTCACTCCAAAACCACAACCAACATGTAATTAACCTTAAAGTACATCAAAATGATGTTAAAAATACCTTAGTAAGCATATATAATTCTAATCTTAAGCTTAACTTAGCTCATCATCATCCTTACTCACATCACAACACCATAGAGGGGTTATTCTTCACCTTTGGGTAACTTTGATGTTGGATTATGGTGTATTTTTCGAAATTTGTTTAGAGCCTTGGGGGAACTGTTTGGGAGGGTTTGGAGAGTGTGACTATGGAAGGAGGTCGAAAAATGAGCAAATATCATCCTAAAAACGAGATAAAAACAAGTGAAGGTCGGCCACCGACCAAGTGGGTCCCATAAGGGCTTCCTGCGCAGTCTCGTAAAATTGTGAATATCTCTCCACTACAATGTCGTATTTACAAATGGTTTAATGCGTTAGAAACAAGACTCATAGATATTCAATTTAGTAGGTGGATCATCTAGAAATTCCAAGTATAATGGAGAAAAGCTCAGCTACATTATACCTAATGTTCAGCACATTTATGAATGTAACTTATGATGACCTTTGCCAACTTTTGTTCCACAACTTGCTTGACTTCAAAAAATAACACACGACTATCATACGACTAACATAACTCATAATATAATGCTTATCATGTTAATCACCCTATTCTAATCCCAAAAGTACATGTTATAACGTTCTCAACTTGTCGACTTTCGATGAAACTTAATTTCTTCAATTTGTTTAGCTTCTAAGCCTTCCAAACCTCTTGATACTTGTTATTCATGATATACCTCCATTGTAACATAATTAACTTACTTTATGTAATTTCGAAGATGATCTCATTTTTGAGCTTACATCAATTGACTTACGACGTACTCTCACGTACGAAAACATGTGGTGTACATCATTCCCACCTTTGGAAAATTGGTCCTCGAATGTTGACTAATGCGCTTATGAGTCTCATAACTTATAGATTTTATGAATACCTAAATACTGTCCTTGCACTCTAGGTAACTATTCTATGAATAAATCAAAAGGCTAGGGCATTCCCCGCTTTACGCCTCTTTCTCACAGTACGACCCGTGGTCAAAATTCTTCCATTCTCGCAACTATCGCTACCTTTTGTCATGCTACATGTACGAATCTGTCCTTGTATGCATGCCTATGTCACTCTTCTCTCCTTTTACCTCCAGCTTTTAGCCAACCTCAAGGCCTCACTTTGTGAATATCTATAGAGTACTATGACAAGTTGTCCCTCTGGGCATCTATAGTTGTACTGAAGTGTTTTGCTCGGTACTTGTAGAACTTACGACTGTTGTTATATTTTATTTCATAGCCTCGGTTATCTATTCTTATGGATTTACTGCATCTAGGTAGGTCATACTATACCATAACACTTACTTCAATTTGTTATTACCAAGGTTTGCTACCCAACTCTAGGTTACTCTCTCGTTGCTTATCCTATATGTATAAATCTAAGTCCTTTAATGCTTCCGAGTTACTGTTCATCTTAAGGATGACAACCTAATCTCATCTCATACTTTGTAACTTTTATCCAGTTATTTTTTATTCATCTTTATCTTGATTTGTAATGTACCACTGATAACTTGAAACCTCTTACGTAATACATTGTCGTTAGGGCTCACGTCTCATCGGGGAACATCTGAAGTTATTTTCCTGATCCACCTAGGGATGATACAATACTTCAATAACCGTATTTCATAGCATCCCAACATGATTCATCTTAAGGGGGTATTCTAATCTCATGCAATTCATGAAATTCCTTCTCTTTGAATCAATACTCAATCGAAGGCCTAAATGCCATCCGCTTATCATTTATCACAATTACACCCTTAATCTACTACCAGGGAAGCATTCCATCTCTTATACATGCTCCTAGTCTTAAACTCCTTCGAGTTCATTTAGACTATATAAAGCTTTCTATAACATATGGGAACCATAAGCTCTCTTGTTTTGATGGGCTTAATCCTTAGGCCTTACCTATTATCGTCACCTTCTCACTCGCCTTTTTCTTATTCTTACTCATGTCTACTTAAAACCTTGTTGATCTACCATACTTTAGCTTACGACCTACACATATCTATTTATACTACTTGCAACCTTCCTTTAACTTGCTAGCACCATAGATTTCCTAATATTTATTTTGGAACCTCAAGTGAGACATCACGTTGTCTCTAACTCTTCTTTACTCTCTTAACTAGACCTCTCGATACCTGGAAATCATAGGGTGGAAGATATGCTACTGATGACACCAGTATCATTTGTGAATACTGAATCACGGTGTTTCTAGCCCTCTATCTGAAGTCTAGACTATTCACAACCTTCTGCACTTTAGTATCTCGTACCTTTTTACCTTCACCTTTAAATATATCATTGTATCTTATGTTGATTTTATAACCTCCCTTCCACATAGGTGGAATTCACGTCCACACCTTAAAGCTCTACTATAATACATGTGCCTCTGGTACATACACAATCCGGCAAGAGCTTCATACTGACTTCTTATGAGGCTATACTCTTCTAACTAGCTTTATTGTAGAGTTGTTATAGAATATGGTTGTTGTACTGTCTCTCTTGTAACTGTTCTATCAATGGTGATTCTGCAATGTTTTGAGTCACGATTTGTATAATCCTCTAAGTCTAATAATCAGACTCCTGATTTATTTATCTATTGTAACTCTCGAGCTTCCTCTCCTCTCTCAACCTTTGTGTAGGCTTAAGCTATTTTCAAATCTGTGGCTTAGGGTATTAGTTATTACTTTAGCCTTTCATGAATGCTATGGAAACATCTATAATATAATCTTCTAACAATTCAAGCATTTGTCTGTCACGTGGACTCACTTCTTTCTTTTAACTTATGTTGAAGTCTCATGTAACTGTAAGAATGTCAACATATATGCTGCATGAATAATACTCTAAAATCTTAAGTGCGGTTCTAACGTAACTAACTCTGGGTCATAGATCAAATAATTCCTTATGTGCCTTCTTAGTTGTCTTTAAATGTAAAAAATTACTTTTCCTAGTCGTTCTGCCACTTGTTGCATGAATACTTGGCTTATCTTAGTGCCCACATATATTGGAATTTCGTTCAACTCATATGATCTCGAATGTTACTTTTGATTTTACTTCTCATTCATTGGTCATGATAGGTGCGACTTTATTATGGAGTGCATACAATATTGTAGTGAGACAGTTATTCCAAGATCATTTCTTCTTTAGGTCACTGTGCTTATGTTGAAGCCTTCTTCCTTACTTCCTCAACTAGTCTTTTGTTGTAGCACTCAGGGGATACCTTTGACCCCTGTAAAGCTGCGAGTTTATTACATTGTATACCCGAAGGAATTTTTGATGTTCTTACTCACCTATAATTATCCTTAGTTACTTACCTCCGCGCCCTTGTGCTCGTAGGGTTGCTTCTGAACCAAAATTTTAATTGTCTCCCTATCGGCACTCTCTTTTATTTATGTAACACTTATACGGTACCTTTAACTACCCCAACTCCTATATGAATATTTCTTAAGGATTACGATCTCATATCTGCGAGACTAAATTTCCTATGCTGGATTTCACTGCGTTTATCTTGCATGATTCACTTATTTATTTGAGACCTCTTGTCTAGCCATAACTAGGATCTTCCTAAATCAACTACTAAATACTCGTCAGTCCATGCTCATATTTATATTCTGCGTAACCTCTCTTGGGTTCTGTATTTTGTCTTAATTTACCTTTCGCACTGGCTCCTAATGTATCAAGTGTCCGTTCACACTTATTTACCAATAACATCCTAGCCAGGAACCCTTACTACCTCTCCCCGGAATCGTGCTTGCATAATGTTTTGGAGTCGTAACATATCTGTATGATCTGAATAAATGCAATTTTATTTCTTTCTCTTTTTTACCACATTCTTCCTTTACTATTCTGTAGTTACTTTAATCATTTAACTCCGACTTAACACCATATCTATAATTACCTGACCGGCCATTTTGAGCATTTGTACTTTGCTCGGTAGTTTACGGGTATGAGTAGCTTTGTATGATGTAGTTTGACTTATGTTAATCGTCGGGTTTGGTTTTCAAGTTATTCAAAATCGAATTGGAAGAATGGATTTCATGGTTGAAGCTTTAAATTGGGAGAGTTGGCCAAGTTTGACTTTTTGTGAATTTGATCTCGGAATGAAGTTTTGATGGTTCCAGTAAGTCCGTTGGGTGATTTTGGACTTAGAAGCGTGTCCGGATTGTGATTTGAAAGTTCGTAGTGGAATTTGGCTTGAAATGGCAGAAGTTGGATTTTTGGGAAGTTTGACCGGAGGGTTGTCTTTTTGATATCGGATTCGGATTGTGATTCCGGGAATTGGAATAGCTTTGTTTTATCATTTATGACTTGTGTGACAAATTAGAAGTCATTCCAGATTTATTTGATATGTTTTGACACAAGATATAAAATTTGAAAGTTCAAAGTTCATAGATTTTGATTTGAGGTGCGATTCATCGTTTTGATATTGTTATGCGTGATTTGAGGCCTCGAGTAGGTTCATGTTGTGTTATTGTACTTGTTGGTATATTTGGACGGGGTCCCGAGTGGCTCGGATGAGTTTCGGACGAGGTTAGGATCACTTTCGTTGCATAGTGCATTGTTGGAGATTTCTGGTTCTCGTGTTTCTGCATATGCGGAAGAGTGGGCACAGATGCATACAATTGGCCGCAAAAGCATAGCAGGCGTGGTTGGAGGTCATCGCAAATGCAGAGGAGGAGTCATACCTACGAGTGCGCAGAAGCGAAAATCGTTCCGCATGTACGAGGGGCCAGCTGGTTAGTTGTGGTCCCAGAAGCGAAACAGTTAACGCAGATGCAGTGGTCGCAGATGCGACTGTTTGTCCGCAAATAAATCGAGGTTTTGGTTCTTTCTTCATATTTTAAGATGTGGGACTTGGATTGAGGGGATTGTTGGAGCAATTTTCATCACAAGGATTGGGGTAAGTGTTCTCTACTCGGTTTTGGTTATATTTCATGAATCTACCTTCGTTTTTGGTAATTGGATTGTGAATTTTAAAGAGGAAATTGGGGGTTTTGGCCTAAAGTTTCATAATGTTAATTTTTGAGTTTTGAACATCGAATTGGAGTCGGATTTGAGTTAAACTAGTATGGTTGGACTCATAATTGAATGGGTTATCGGATTTTATAAATTTTGTCGGGTTTCGAGGTGCGGGCCCGGGTTGGGCTTTTGGCCAATTTTGGGCTTTTGACTCAAGATTTGATCTTTTTCGATCGGATTGGTTCATTAGCATTGTTTGACGTATTTGAGTTATTTTTGCTTAGTTTCGAGCCGTTCAGAGGTCGGAACGCACGGGATGGCATTTTGGAGCATCGTTTGGCTTGCTCGGTGTTGGAATTGGCTTGTTCGAGGTAAGTAACTCTTCTAATCTAGAAGCTGAGGGTATGAAACCCCGAAATACGTGTTATGTGATTTTTGTTGAGGTGACGCACATGCTAGGTGATAGGCGTGTAGGCATGCACCATGTGAATTGGGACTCTGTTGTTTCCATGGCACTGTATAGTGGTCCTACTTTGTTGATGTCCGTATTTTCACCATGTGATAAAGTAATTGAGCTGTCAATCATGCTAGATATCATGTTTAGGCTTTATGTCGATACTGTTGGGACCCATAGTAGTCGTTTCTTGCATTCATTTCACTGATTTCATTGATATTTTGTACTCAATCATATTCATGCATTCATATCATATCTCAGTCTCAGTTGTTATTTATTGATACATTATATCATTGTTGTTGGGCTAGTTTCATGACATTGTGAGCCCGTGAGTGAGACTGGAGAGATTGATGACTGAGTGAGGTCGGGGGCCTGTTTGTGAGGATATTGATACTATAGCACATGAGTTGTCCGTGCGGAGCCTTATTTGCTTATTATGGCACGTGAGTTGTCCGTGCAGCACGTGAGTTGTCCATGCAGATTATAGCGCTTGAGCTGTAGGAGCCCCTCCGGAGTCTGCACACCCCCAGTGAGCACGGTTGATTATATTGAGGGATGGATCTTCCTTGGACATGGATATTGTCCGAAGCATTTATATACCTGGAGATGGATCTTCTCCATGGGGCCGGATTGGCCTTCCTCGGTATTGAGTGACTGATGGTCATGGATGTATATATTCCTGGATGGATCTTCCCTGGGCCGTATGGGCCATATACAGTACCGAGTGGTTGAGCATGATGAGTGGAAAGTGAGAGACAATGAGATTGAGTACTCTGAGAGTGTGAGTACACAATTCATTTGTCACGACCCAAAATCCATTAAAGGCCATGATGGCGCCGGACACCGCTGTCAGGCAAGCCAAAAATAAATAATTAATTTGGTTCTCATTTTAGTATTTTGAAATCATGAATTTTTTTCTTCCATTTAATAGTAAAAGATGGACTTAACAGAATAAATAATAATGTTTCTAATGATTTCAATACTGAATAACCCGTAATCATTCCAAAACCCGGTGTCACAAATGCATGAGCGTCAACTAGGAAGATAAAATAAAATACATCACATGTCCAGAATACAAATTAGACAGAAAAATACATAAGTAACTCTGAAGAGGGCTCTGCTGGCTGCGGATCGTAGATGGAAATGCAGCTCACCTAAGTCTCTGCATTAACCACACCTCTGCGCCCGCAAGGCTGCTAGACATATATGCTCCTGCACAAAAATGTGCAGCAAGTGTAGTATGAGTACGTAAATTAATGTGTACCCAGTAAGTATCCAGTCTAACCTCGAAGAAGTAGTGACGAGGGGTCGACTTCGACACTTACTAGTGGTCCAATAATATCTTGTACAGTAAAGAAGTGAATAGATATAAAACAGAGTAAATATATGAAATAAATATGTATAAAATACGTGGCATAATTCACCTCTTTACAATTTTACTCGAGCTCTCAACTAACAAGTTCCCTCTGTAACCGGAGCATATATAGAGATGGTGGATTTCATCAAAGAGGTGGTCATAATTTAAATTAGGGAAAACCCTCAGATACACCGGCTTCTTCCCAATATTATGCACGATTCCATGAGGATAATATATATAGGAAATGCCGAGGCGTACGGCCCGATCCAACATAAAAGTAAATTGTGCACTGCCGAGGGTCAAACGGCGCGAACCATAGATGCATCTATTAACCTGTCGTGGAGAACGGCCCGCTCCCATGAGAGTGTGGTACATAAATCCTGCTGAGGCGAACGGCCCGATCCCATAAAATTGTGGTACATAAATCCTGCCGAGGCGAACGACCCGATCACATAAGAGTAGTAGAAGGAAATACCCCGCTAACGAATCATACGTGCGATGCGGTCAAATAAAAATTTAAGGAAATCTCCCCGCTCGCGGATCATAATTGCGACCGATCAAATATAATTTTAACATTAAAATCCTATCTCTTTCTTGATTCTTTTTAAAATAAGGGAAATCCAGTTTGTAGCCTTTTAAGGAAATTACCCCGCTCACAAAACATACATGCGACGCGGTCACACATAGATTTCTTAAGTTATTATAGCATTCCTCAATCCTTTTCGAAATTATGAAGTTCAAATGAAACCTTTTAAATCTCAAGTTCTTCAATTTCAACTCCTTTCAATACGTTTAATAAGCAATCTCAATCTCGCTCCCTCTCGAGGCAAACAATAGGCATAAATCAATAACAATATCAACGAGGCATGATGTGAACCTAAAACTAGCCGGACATAAGCATAGCTAGTAGCTACGTACGGACTCTAGTCACCTCATGCGTACATAGCCCCCACAAATAGAAGCACACAATAATTTAGTTCACCTATGGGGTTAATTCCCTCTTACAAGGTTAGAAAGGAGACTTACCTCGCTCCGAAATTTCATAACCGGCTCCAAAGCCTTTCCAATAACTCAAACTGATGCCCAACGCTCCAAAACTAGTCAATAAATGTGCAAATCCATAAATATATACTCTAATACTCGTTATAATTCAATTTACTACAATTTCTAACCCTGATCGAAAAGTCGATAAAACTCACCCTCGAGCCCACGTGGCCGGATTTCGAAACTTTTTTGAAGATAAACATTACCCATAACATCACGAACTCAAACATATAATTTATTCTCAATCCCATGACCAAATTCGTGGTCAAAATCTAAAAATACCAATTTCTAATTTTTTCTTCAAAATCCCATATTTCTACAAATTTCAATGAATTTTCACGCCTAAATTCGTATATGAACCAAGTATTTAACTTGCAATAGGTAGGAATCAATACCTTGACATAGATGATGAAGATGGAGCTCCAAAATCGCTCCTAGGTCGGCTCCCATGGAGGAAATTAGATGAAATGAGTCAAACCTATTTTTTCAAACTTATACACTGCCCAAGCGATCCTTCTTTGCGTTCGCGAGACCCCCATTGCGTTTGCGATGCACAAAATTCTCAAAAGCCATTTTCAAACTCTTTTTAGACAGCCTCTAGTATAATGGACATAACATTTTGTACAAATCTCCAAATCACAAATGGTTTGACTTTCTAGAAACTAGACATTAAGGACTATAAGTTTTATATGTTGATCATCTCCCAATTCATTGTAGATTGCGAGATATAAGCTTCCAAAATCAGCCTTATGCAGCAAAGATTTCCAAAATCTTCCCGGATAGTCTGTAGTCTATCCACCGTAACGTTTTGAACACAACTCTAAATGACAAAAGGTTTACCTTTCTGAAAACTAGACACCAAGGGCTACAACTTTTATTTTTGGATCATCTCCAGATTTGTTATATATTAAGAGATATAAGCTTCCGAATTCAGACAATGGACAACAAATATTCCTTCTTCGCGAACGCGAGAGCCACTTTGCGAACGCGAAGAACAAAGTCCCAACAGAAAAATCCTTCTTTGCGAACGTGAGAGGCTCCTCGCGAACGCGAAGAACAACACCAGAATCAGCAACCAGCAGCATCATAACACCCAAAGTTGGTCTGGAACCACCTCGAATCACACCCGAGGCCCTCGGGACCCCGTCCAATCATATCAACCAGTCCCAATACATAACACGAACTTGCTCGAGGCCTCAAATCAAATCAAACAACATCAAAACAACCAATCGCACCCCAATTCAAGCTTTATGAACTTTAGAACTTCAAACTTCTACATTCGATGCCGGAACCTATCAAATCACGTCCGATTGACCTCAAATTTTGCTTACAAGTCACATTCGACATTACAGACCTACTCCAACTTCCGGAATCCGAATCTGACCCCGACATTAAAAATTTCACTCCCGGTAAAACTTCTCAAAAACCTTCAAATTTCTAACTTTCCCCAAATGACCCCAAAATGACCTACGGACCTCCAAATCCACATCCGGATGCGCTCCAAATACCATAATCACCATACGGTGCTATTCTCTGGCTCGGTATCCCAAACGGATATTGATAACATTGAAATTCACTTCAACTCAAATTTATGAAATCTTTCCCAAAATGCCAACTTCCACAATAGGCGCCGAAACGCTCTCAGGTCATCCGAAACCTGATTCGGACATACGCCCAAGTCTGAAATCATCATATGAACCTGTTGGAACCTTCAAATCCTGATTCCGAGGTTGTTTACTCAAAAGTCAAAGTTTAGTCAACTCTTCCCTTAAAGCTTCCAAATTTAGAATTTTCTTCCCAAACCAACTCCGAACTTTCCAAAATTAAATTCCAACCATACGTACAAGTCATAACACCTGAAGTGAAGCTACTCAAGGCCTCGAACCGCCGAATGATACGCCAATGCTCAAAACGACCGGTCGGGTCATTACACCATCTCTGAGATACATAGTATTGGCATGCACACATGACATACAGGCACAGAGATGCATTTTTCCTCATGTTGTACGGTATCACGTCATTCATGACTTTTTTTACACACATTAATATGTGGGCATAGAGAGGTATTTCACACTTTCTATGTGGAAAGAAAATGAAACATCTTATTTATTGTGGAAAGGATATTTGAAAAAATTACAGTTTTCAAACTTACTCGTATTTTTGGCATTTTGGTAAAAGATTTGGGTTTTCACTAAGATACTTGAAAAGCATGACTATTTTCTGGAACTGTGAACGAGATGAGCATTTTACTTCTTAGATACATCTTTTATTACTTGTATTATGTTGTTAGAGCTGTTGTGGGATATTGATATTGGACCCGACCTTGTGTTAGCTCGTTACTACTTTAAACCTAAGGTTAGGTTTGTTACTTATTGAGTACATGGGGTCGGTTGTACTCATATTACACTTCTGCACCTTGCATGCAGATGTTGGATGTTGATGTTGCTGTGATCGATGGGATCTGGATTGAAGATGTACCTGCGTCCCGGTTATAGCTGCCTCTTGTTCGTGGTAGCTTTAGATCTATAAAACTCTGTTTACGTACTTTTCAAACAGACAATGTATTTATTTTATTTCTTCTTTGTAAACTCTATTATTAGAAGCTTGTGATTTGTACTACCAGTTCTTGGGAAACGTATAAGATTCAAATAATTCCTTTTGTTCAATTGTCTTATTAATATTATTTAAATTGGATAGTTATTAGTTGGCTTACCTAGCGGGTTAGGTTAGGTACCATCATGACTAGCGAATTTTGGGTCGTGACAAGGTGGTATCAGAGCTCTAGGTTCATAGGTTCTACAAGTCATGAGCAAGTGTCTAGTAGAGTTTTGCAGATTGGTATGATGACATCCATACCTATCTTCGAGAGGCTGCAGGACATTTAGGATATACTCCTCATCTTTCTTTCCTTATCGTGCGGCATTGATTCAGCTTGAAGCGTAACCCTTTGAATTCCTTCCACGCATTAGTATGCGCACATGAGCGCTCGGTATCAGCTGTGCAATGACGGCTTGTGATTCCATGGTTGAGGTGCGAGATGTGATTTTGGCGTGCTAATGATGGGCCAGTCTGGAGGACTTGAGGCCAGGTTTTGACTGTAGCTTGAGCACGGAGATTTTGATTTTGTGAGCACGTGTTTTTGGGGCTTATATGTCCGGTAATGATTTAATGTCCCTGCGAGTGGAATTTGGGGCTCGATGAGCGGTAGAATGGCTTTGTGATAAAAATGATGTGACTGTGAGAGGTGTTTGTGTTAAGACGATTTGAATGCGACGAGAAGTGTTTCCTTGAGATATAGCAGGGACTATGGAGTGCCTGATTTCTGTCTTGATTTGGCGTATAGTCTCGAGTTATGGGTGTATTGAGGGATCTCACATGTTGTTTAGTCGTGGGGTGAAGTAGATTTTCATGTCTTGTTGATTAGTTCGGAATCGAGAAGATTAAGTGATTGCTTAGTAGTTGTGGCTGTGAAAGGGTATAAAGAGATGTCAGTTTGAGGTTGAGCAGATGGGTTATAACCTGCGAGGTAATCTACGGATGTGTGATTTTTTTATAATAATGTGTGGAGGCATTCTTTTCTACCAGCTGGGTATATTTGTGCTATTTGAGTTTGGATCGGTTGTAACAGTTGACCTGATTATCACAAGGATGAATGCGAGATTTGCAGACGATTTGAGGTACTAGATGGTTTGTGTTCCATGAGCGGATGAAGGATTTAATGGAATCTCACTGTGGTATTATGGTAGCAATGGGGTATGGTTATTGTAAGTAGTCAGATATTTTATTCCATGTCTTTGAGCCGAGTGGGGGAGTCTGCCATCGACTAGTTGATTGCATGGTTGCGTATTGTATTGGTTTTGGTTCGGGGTATACTGGTGAATCAGTTATGACTTGCAGAGGTCGAGATCGAGGATGACTCGGGTAAAGGAATTTTTGGATACAGGTTGTATTGCACTCTATGGGTATATAGGAATCATAAAATAATTGAGTGGTTATTCGCGAAGGATGTAGTGTACATGGAGTAAAAATTTGCTCGATTGCTTAGGAGTGTGGGCTACTCCCTTATGTGTTGGTGCACTAATGGGGCACAGGTCGCTCAATCCATTTGGTCGATTCAATTGAGATTTGGGTAGAGTGGATGACTCTCGAGAATAGTTCTAATGGATTCAAGATTTATATGTAGCGGTTTGGAATTTTCAGGATTTGTATATGGCTAGAAAACTGAGATTTACATTGGATGGTGTCGAGACTTGTGGAATTTTTATACCATTGTGGATTATGCATTTCTGCGTCAAAAAGGTGAAGGAAACAGTTTTAGGCTCACATAAGGTCTCTTTAGAGTGGGTGTCGCTGTTGTGGTGCTTTGGGGTGCTTAAGAGGGAAGTCAGCGGCTTATGGGTCTTAGGACGTTGTGGTTTTATACTAGGGTCTCTTATGTGGTGAATTTTGGTTAAGGATCGTGGTGTTCCAGCAAGGAGAAGTATCAATTTGAAGGCAATTTGGAAGGGACTTGGAGAAATAGGACAGCGTGGTGGTAGGTTGGATCAGCACAGTAATGGATGTAATCGGTTCTTTGGGTACTTATTATGTGGCTAATCTCCACAGGTGTTTCATGATAATGCTCTTGGGTGTTGGCGACCTGTGTGGCTGGGTTGAGTTAGAGAGATTCGGTTCTGATAGCTTGGTTGTGTGCAAATGGGTTTCAAAGAGTTCTCAATGGGTTTTACCACGGTTCGAGGAGTATATTTCCTACCGGCGTAAGGAATATGTTGCTTATTAGAATTTTCTCCGGGATGAGATCAAAGGGAAGGTTTCTGACTGATCGGGTATGTATTCTGCTTGTGACTCAAAGTTGATTATGAGATTCTTGTACTCTTCGCAGGATGGAATGGTAGACGCGGTGTATTGTGTGGGATTGAGATTTGCATGTGCAAGGTCACAGTTCAGTTTTGAAGGGAAGGTCATAAAGTTCTTAGGCAGCATAAATGGTTTCAGATGACTAGGTAAATGATATTACTATTTGGTATGGCTTGATGAGAGTGTACATTTCAGAAGGGGCAATGTGTATTGATTTATGGATACTTTATTGGTATTGCGGCACTCTCCTGGTTAATCGACTACTGATATTCAAATTTTGTTATGTGTTATGAAATGATATTCCTTATGGGATGATCGTGTATGAGAGATATGTTAGACATTCGGGCGGTGGAGTTGGGATCAAATATGGTGATTCGTGTGCTCTATGGATTTGGAGATTGGGAATTCTGAGGAGCAAATTGTTTCATGGTTGTGGACTATGAGGTCATGGCCGAAGCTAGCCAGATGATAGTAAGTGTTATGCTTCAGTCATTGTGGACCTTTGGGGGGTTATTTATCTATTGGTGGGTGACCAGAGTTGATTTGGGGGTCCATTGGTAGGCCCAATTAGGATGTGTATCCTACACCGAGCCGGATTTGTTGGCTCCATACTTCTATTATTGAGGGATGTGCCATTCGGTTGTTTTTGAGCTATTCGTATTCTGGGATGATCTGTGATTTACTCTTCTATGCTACGAGGAGTTGTGATTCATTGGTTATAAGGACACCTGGTGCGATTCTATTTGGGCTTTATAGAGGAATTTGAGTGAGATGAGTATTTGTGTATTGCGTGATTGTTTGCGCGTTGGCTATGTTCTTTCCGGATTGTGGTATTGTGTTATTTGCTCTTCGGGGTTAACGTAATGCACTTTGGGTACTTGATGTCGAATTTTGCGTGGTTATTGATTTTGAGCATGGTGGCTGAGGTATTTCATATGGACCAGTGTTTGGATAGGGTCACGCATTGCAGCGGAGTTATGTTGAGATATGATCCCTTGTGTTAGATTTGTGTGTTTTGGTTCTACGGTGTGTGATTGGTTCTTAGCATCGTGTTATGGTGGTACTTGTTGAGCTTGAGGGACAGTTCTCCCGTCTGAGTCAGTTTTCCATGATTTGAGTATATTCGGAATGTTGCTTATTGATGCACGGATTGCATGGGTTATGGCTTTAGATTGTATTGATGTGGCATGTCACTAGAGTGGTCGTGTTGGATGAGATGAGATCATTGGACCTAGAATGGATACTATCGGAATTGATTACAGCATGTTTGGAAGGGTAATATCAAAAGTCGGCTTAGGAATTTGCTATAGTTCTTGTCGAAGGAGATGGAGTACCATGACTTGTTGATCTGATGAAGGGTTATGAGTTCTGCATGTTTCTTTCATCATTGGCAGTGTACGAAGGTTTAGAATGAGGCTTTGTTTGATATGAGGTTGTAACCGGTATTGGGTTGATTTGAGCAACTACTATGATTAGAAATCTTTGCTTCAAGCGTTTGAGCTATATAGTACTTGATTTTTAAGTATTTGAGTTATGGTTATGGCTTATGGTAGAGCTTGTTCAGACTTATACAGTATGTAGATGCGAAATTCAGATCTTATAAGAAATTTTGGATGTTGGATATTGGATTCGAAGGCTGGTGGGCTAGGTTGAATTGAGAAATTTCAGTTATGTTGTATTATCGAACCTGTATGGGATAGGGTGACGTGAGATCACCCCTGGGCATATGCATGGTAAGGTTATACGGCGGTTTGATGGCTTTGAGAACAACCCTGGACCCGTTAGAGGACGGAGGATGTAACGACCCGATCGGTCGTTTTGAGCATTTGCACTTCGCTCGGTTGTTTACGGGCGTGAGTAGCTTCGTATGATGTATTTTGACTTATGTAAATCGTCAGTTTTGATTTTCAGGTTATTCGGAATCGAATTGGAAGAATGGATCTCATGGTTGAAGCTTTAAATTGGGAGAGTTGACTAAGTTTGACTATTTGTGAATTTGAACCCGGAACGGAGTTTTGATGGTTCCGGTAAGTCTGTTGGGTAATTTTGGAATTAGGAGCGTGTCCGAATTGTGATTTGGAGGTCCGTAGTGGAATTTGGCTTGAAATGGCGGAAGTTGGATTTTTGGGAAGTTTGATATCAGATTCGGATTGTGATTCCGGGAATTGGAATAGCTTCGTTTTATCATTTATGATTTGTGTGCAAAATTGGAAGTCATTCCGGATTGATTTGCTGTGTTTTGACATAAGATATAAAATTTAAAAGTTCAAAGTTCATAGATTTTGATTTGAGGTGCGATTCGTCGTTTTGATGTTGTTATGCGTAATTTGAAGCCTCGAGTAAGTTCGTGTTGTGTTATTGGACTTGTTGGTATATTCGGACGGGTCCCGAGTGGCTCGGATGAGTTTCGAACGAGGTTCAGATCACTTTCATTGCATAGTGCATTGCTGAATATTTCTGGTTCTGGTGTTTCTGCATATGCGGAAGAGTGGGCGCAGATGCGGACAATTGGCCGCAAAAGCGTAGCAGGCGTGGCTGGAGGTCATCGCAGATGCGGAGAAGGAGTTGCACCTGCGAGTGCGCGGAAGCGGAAATCGTTCCGCAGGTGCGAGGGGCCAGCTGGTTAGTTGTGGTCGCAGAAGCGAAACAGTTACCGCATATGCGGTGGTCGCAGATGCGACTGTTAGTCCACAAATGCGGAAAATGCTGGCAAAAGCTATAAATCGAGGTTTTGGTTCTTTCTTCATATTTGGAGATGTGGGACTCGGATTGAGGCGATATTTGGAGCAATTTTCATCACAAGGATTGGGGTAAGTGTTCTCTACTCGGTTTTGGTTATATTTCAAGAATCTACCTTCGTTTTTGGTAATTTGATTGTGAATTTTAAAGAGGAAATTGGGGATTTTGGCCTAGAGTTTCATAATGTGAATTTTTGAGTTTTGAACATCGAATTGGAGTCGGATTTGAGTGAAACTAGTATAATTGGACTCGTAATTGAATGGGTGTTGTTGGATTTTGTAAATTTTGTCGGGTTCCGAGATGCGGGCTTGGGTTGGGCTTTTGGCCAATTTTGGGATTTTGATTCAAGATTTAATCTTTTTCGATCAGGATTGGTTCCTTTAGCATTGTTTGACGTATTTGAGTTGTTTTTGGTTAGTTTTGAGCCATTCGGTGGTCGGAACACGCGAGATGGAAGTTTGGAGCATCGCTTGGCTTGCTCGGTGTTGGAATTGGCTTTTTCGAAGTAAGTAACTCTTCTAATCTTGAAGCTGAGGGTATGAAACCCCAAAATACGTGTTATGTGATTTGTGTTGAGGTGACGCACATGCTAGGTGACAGGCGTGTGGGTGTGCACCATGTGTATTAGGACTCTGTTGTTTCCATGGCACTGAGTAGTGGCCCTATATTGTTGATATCCATATTTTCACCATGTGATAAATTAATTGAGCTGTCAACTATGATAGATATCATGTTTAGGCTTTTTGCCGATAATGTTGGGACCCATAGTAGTCGTTTCTTGCTGTCATTTCACTGATTTCATTGATATTTCGTACTCAGTCATATTCATGCATTCATATCATATCTCAGTCTCAATTGTTATTTATTGATACATCATATCATTGTTGTCGGGCTAGTTTCATGACATTGTGAGCCCGTGAGTGAGACTGGAGAGATTGATGACTGAGTGAGGCCGGGGGCCTGTTTGTGAGGATATTGATACTATAACACGTGAGTTGTCCGTGCAGTACGTGAGTTGTCCGTGCAGATCCAGATATTGATATTATGGCATGTGAGCTGTCTGTACGGATTATAGCGCTTGGGCTGTAGGAGCCCCTCCGTAGTCTGCACACCCCAGTGAGCGCGGATGATTATATTGAGGGATGGATCTTCCCTGGACATGGATCTTGTCCGAAGTATTTATATACCTGGAGATGGATCTTCTCCATGTGGTCGGATTGGCCTTCCTCGGTACTGAGTGACTGATGGTCAGTCATGTATATATTCCGGGATGGATCTTCCCTGGGCCGTATGGGCCACATACAGTACCGAGTGGTTGAGCATGATGAGTAGAAAGTGTGAGACAGTGAGATTGAGTACTCTGAGAGTGTGAGTACATGATTCATCTCTGAGATACGTGGCATTGGCATGCACACATGACATACAGGCACAGAGATGTATTTTTCCTCATGTTGTACGGTATCACGTCATTCATGACATTTTTTACACACATTGATATGTGGGCATAGAGAGGTATTTCACACTTGCTATCTGGAAAGAAAATGAAACATCTTATTTATTGTGAAAAGGATATTTGGAAAAATTACAGTTTTCAAACTTACTCGTATTTTTGGCATTTTGGTAAAAGATTTGGGTTTTCACTTAGATAAGCATGATTATTTTCTCAAACTGTAAACGAGCTGAGCATTTTACTTCTGAGATACATCTTTTATTACTTGTATTATGTTGTTATGAGCTATTGTGGGATATTGGTATTGGACCCGACCTTGTGTTAGCTCGTCACTACTTTCAACCTAAGGTTAGGTTTGTTACTTATTGAGTACATAGGGTCGATTGTACTCATACTACACTTCTGCACCTTGCATGCAGATGTTGGCTGTTGATGTTGCTGTGATCGATGGGAGCTGGATTAAAGATGTACCTGTGTACCGGTTGTAGATGCCTCTTGTTCGTAGTAGCTTTAGATCTATAAAACCCTGTTTATGTACTTTTCAAACAGACGATGTATTTATTTCATTTTCGCTTTGTAAGCTCTCTTCTTAGAAGCTCATGATTTGTACTACCAGTTCTTGGAAAATGTATAAGATTCATATAATTCATTTTGTTCAATTGTCTTATTAATATTATTGAAATTGGATAATTATTAGTTGGCTTACCTAGCGGGTTGGGTTAGGTGCCATCACGACTAGCGGATTTTGGGTCGTGACAATATCACACCATCTTACCCCTTTAGGGGAGTACTAACATTTAATGCTATGTAGTTTACCTATAATTATATATTTGCTCTTCATCTTCGGTGTCTTTTCACGTCTTTACTGGCTCGTTCTCTCCTTATGGTAACCCTTATGTAATAGGGATAACTGAATTTCTTACGCGCGAGGGTGGCACTTAGTGTAACTAGAACACTTAGTTCCTTAAGCTTAACTCTGCTCACAATGCTTGCTTTAGGGAAGCGTCTTCCTGAATGGCCTTTAAAGGTTATTCTTTTGTTGTCCATTCTATCATTGCCTAAACGCGATCTCTGAAATTCTCAATGATGCTGACTATTATCAAATCCTTCAGTCCCTAAATCATGTTCGATTTTTTTTCTTATTTACTAGCCCATAATAATTTCTATTACTCCGGGGGTCTAACTTAGCCTTCTAGTAATCATGTTGGAGTCACCAACTCATTTCTCAAAATAAGGATATGACTTTATGGTATATACTCTTTTATAGTATCAAGGCTTGTCACCTCTTGTCTTTTCCTTTACTTGACTATAGACTCTGTCATCTTGTCATATTTTGATTTACCGTTATCCCCATTTATAATATCTTACTCATAATGCTTCATTTACTCTTTTCTTATTGTCCTGTTAGTATCTTTGTCTATTACCTTATTCTAAAAACTTCAACAAAATATTCCTTCACTTTTTTCTCCCCTTTCTACATCTAACTGGCACTTCAGGTCGCCTAATATTCTCTTTTTACTATGGGCGAGAGTCATACTAAGGTAAATATTTATCCCTTTTAGGATTTCACTACATGTATTCTGATATTGAACGTTCTAGTATTCATATCTGACTGTACTATTCTAGAGTGCACCATCTGGTATGCACGATCTAATAGGACCTCAAACAGGGGCACGTCGTCAAGAATTTTCTCTGTACTAATGCCCTTACCTGCTGCTATATTAGCCCTCTGGCTAGCAGTAATTTTTCTAATTGGAAGCATCTCTATATCATAAGAAAACATAAGTCTTGGCTCGAACTCTTATGACTCAGCTCTATAGCACGATTTGGATTTGAAAGAAGGGTAACAGACTCCTAAATGCCTTGTAGCTTCTTGTTTATATGATGTGGTGCACAACACATCTATAAACAATGCTCTACTAGACACGGCTCCCTAGGATAAAATTGCTCTGATACCAAAATTGTCACACCCCAAACTCGAAGAGGCTTGACCGGCACCCGATGTCATACTCTTCCCAAGCATACCACTCTATAACTGTGAACTATGACGGGTTAACCCATGACTTAGGCCGATGAGGCCATATTCTGAATCATCTGAAAATAATATCTCTCTCATCTGAGGGGTAAACATACCCAAAAGCTCATATACATAATTGTGCAAGCTGACGAGGCCACCATGAACATCTATAACCAGAAATACCAAACTAAACATACACACAAAGCTAGTAAGGCCACCATACTAACATACAAATATACAGGACATGTCTACAAACCTCTAGAAATAACAAAACTGTATCATGGTCGGGACAGGCCCTCGACCCACCCATCAAACCTGTATATATATAATGGACTCCTAGATCTAGACCTGGTAACTACGAGGAAGTGGAGCTTACCAACCGAGCTGATGTTTGACTCTGTCTATTGGGAAGGTCTATCCAGCTGTCTATCAGGACCTGCAGGCATAAAATGCAGCGTCCCAGCAAAAGGGACGTTAGTGCGAAATAACGTACCGAGTATGTAAGGCAACAGAATAATTGATAGCTAAAACTAAACTGATAATATAATAATTGAAAGTAATTAGGATTCAAAGATAATCTGAAGATTTGCTTACCTACTGATACTGACTCAACTCTCTCAATATAGTAAGTAAAATAGTTGTCTGGCCTTATAAGGCTCGGTATGTGTAACTGCTCTACCGTAGTATGCTCGCTTATGGGCGCTCGGCCATACTAAGCTCTGTATCTCGGCCATTCTGGGCTCGTCCATAGGCGTTCGGCCACAGTAGGCTCGGTATATAACTTACCATCTAATCAGAGGTTGCCCAATAGGGGCCTGCCTACCGATTATAGCTCGATGTGGTGAAATTACCAGGGCATCATGGTGCGATAGTAGAAGTCCATCGGCATCTTTTTCTGGGAAGGTGATGTCATCCTCGGCGACTTCTCAGAGTCTCTTGCTATGAGTCACTAATACCTTTGTCTTTTCTTCTACCGAGAAGGTTACACCGTTGATCTCGTTTCCCCCGAAAATCATGTTGATGGTTAGTCGGGGGTTCTTCTCCTATCTTCGAGGGCTCTGCATTGTCCCGGCTCTGGCCGTAATAGTTCTTAGCCCTATCGCTTAAGAACTCTCTAAGATGGCCATTGTTCAACAACATTGCCACCTCCTTGCGTAGATGTCGGCAGTCCCCAATCCAGTGGCCGTTAGTCCCATGATACTCGCACCATAGATTAGAATCCCTCTAGCTGGGATCTGATATCATCGACCTTGGGAACCGCACTTCTTTGATGTTCCACATTGCCGATACCGTCTCCACTATGCTGTCATTGAAATTATATTCTGAAACCTGGGATAAGTGGAATCTCGGGGCCCCAAAAGCTCTTTGTCTTTCAATGACCTGTTATTCTGACCGTGGTTAGTTCCCCTATCGGGAGCGAACCTATCTGTCTATTGGAACCCTCTGTCACATCCTCCGGCCCTTTCGTAGGGCAAAAACGTTCCCTTAGAAGATCGTCAATCCGCATCAAAATCATCCTTCGATTTATCCATGTTTGTTTCTTGATCCTGACCCTTAGTTGATGCCGGGAACTCGAGTTGATCATCTTCTATTCTTATTTTGATTCATAACGGTTATGGACGTCTACCTACGTAGTTGCCTGGAACTCGAGCAGGCTCTCTTTCAGTTTTCAGGAGGTGTTGGAGCTCCTCGGGTTCAACCCTTTAGTAAATTCGTCGGCTGCCCATTCATCTGGCACGGCCGGTAGTAGCATCCTTTCTTTATGAAACCTAGTCACGAACTCACGCAGTAACTCGGAGCTTTTCTTTAAGATATCATGAATATATCCACCTTCCTTGCTTGGACCTTTCTTGCTCCAGCATTATCTTTGATAAACGAATCTACAAGCATCTTAAAGGAATCTATTGAGTGTTAGGGTAAGAATGAGTATCATGTCAGTGCCCCTTTCGTGAGGGTTTCTTTGAACTTCTTCAGCAGGACCGACTCAATTTTGTGTGGAACCAAGTCGTTTGTTTCACTGCCATTCTATAGGTGGTATGTGCTCTTGAGGGTCCGAAGTCCCATAATATCTTGGTAAATCTGGCATTTTGAAACCACTTCGAAATTAACTCAGGTGTTTTGCTCGGTTTGGCAACTGGTGTATTTATTTAAGTTCGGGCCCTTCAGCACATGTGGCACACCCGAATTTTGATCCATTCGGACGTTTATTTCCCTCATAAACCGCATGAGCTCAGTTTTGAAGGGATCATTACTATTGTTGTTACCAGATCCGTTGTCGATCTCCCCGCCCCATCGAACTGGACCTCTTCTATTCGCGTTATTGGAAGCACCCGACAATACTTGCCTTAATTCTATCATGGCCTGGTCTTGCCGTGAGAGATGGCCCATGATGGCCTTTTGCTGTTCACTCAAGATCCTCACCGTTTCCGTAACGTGCTCGTCTTCGGCATCATCAGGACTTGCCTCTCATACGTGTCAGGAATATTGCCCGCCATGAACCGGTGTGGCTACGCCCTCCTCGTTGCGGGTGTCGCTGATCGAATCCTCGTGTTGAGATAGATTTTTTTATGCCTCAATGTTGTGTGTGATATTGACATCATTAGCTGCCATCTTTTATGATTTTTTTCTAAGAAACAAAGAATCAAAAAGATTAGTAATAGATGCATGAATCAACTCAATTATGCAATTGTCTAAGCCCCATGGTGGGTGCCAAACTGCTTACCCGTAAAATGGTATAGTTGAATTTATAGTGTGATTTATAGACAAGCGAATCGATTTGATCAAAAAATAATAAATAAATTAAATAAAATGCAAGACTTAGCATTGGAATCGAGATAAAGTAGCAGGTAGTTTGGTTTCGGGAGCAAGGCTTTCGAAGGCAATAATAAGAATAAAGTTAAATAGAAAATAAAGTATTATTGATCTTGGAATAATGTTTTGCATAGGTTTGTCAGATTTTTTTGTATGTTGCAATTTCTGTTGAAGTCACTATTTATAGCTTTACCTAGGGAACAAGGTCCTAGGATCAAACCCCATATTAAATGACAATAATGGGGGCCATTGATGAATATGTAACGGCAAGTCATGAATGCCAAAATTTTCTATAACGAATGTGTATTTAATACTGAGAAATACTCTTCATTGAATGTCATCTGGTGGCAAATATTTGTTTACCCTCGTTGATAATGTTCCCTTCGGGGTTTACAGTATGCCAACCGAAGTTGTTGTCCTCAGTCTTGGTTTCCACTCGTTTCATCTTTCGTTTGTCCCCGGTTCCATGTGTCACTTTGTCATTTGAGTTTTATACAAATATAAGATTTCATCAATTCTCTTGCCAATAATCGATGCAATATGAGAGTTTGTATCGTAAAGTTGTCTTTGATATTTTCTATGTTCTTAAACTTATTTGTGATTACTTTCTTCATATCTATGGAGTAGTTCTTCTATGGAATTTTGATGGATATGTTGTTTTGAGTGTTGTTTGTAGATTTAACTCTAGCTTAATTGCATGAATTCGTTTATGGTACTTTGAGTTGATTGCGAATTTGCTCACCAGTTTATTTAATAGAAATAGGAATATTTTGGTGATTAATTCTGAATTATTTGGTTTAGTTTAATTTAGTGATTCTTCTAAGTAATCGAGATAGCTTCTTGAATTATTGATTAAACCAAGTTAGAAGAATATTCGAGAGATGTTTTCCTAAAGACTAGTCCATTAACGTGTTCTTGCATATCTTCACAGTGCTTTATATCCTGTCTATTTTGTAAAGTTCAGATTTAATCGAGAGAGGAATCTTGACCTTATGTTTAAGCTAATTATTGAGTGAATTCATAAGAAATATTAGAACATTAGAAGTGAATTTAAACATAGTTAGATCTCAAATAGCTATTCTACACCTATCATGTCGCGACCCTTATTTCTCATATTATTTACAACCCGTTTTAGGTCAACTCTCATTCTCTGTGATCAAGTCTAATTAGACATAATCATAATTTTATTTAAATTCAATCCCTCTGGAGATGATAATTTTACTATACTGTCTTTGGCTAGCGAGAACTAATTTTGTATTGTGCTTTGCGCTCGCCAAACCGTAATTACGAATAGTAATTAGATAAATTGTAGTTACTAGGCTCTAAACTATAGTATTTTATGAAAATTCCTCTATATTTTATCCAACAAAGCCCAAGACAAAATGAAAATTATTGTGACCACACTTCTGAACTAGTAGAACAAAGTTATCATTATACATTATTTTTCTATGCCGAGTGGAGTTATTATTACAAATAAAAATCACAACAAAATCTTTTCTACCATAGATGGGAGAATCCCTGTCCACTTTCTCTTTTATTTATTTAGAGAAAGAGACTTATTGGAGAAAACAACTAAGCATTATTGGTCAGATTAACGTTGCTCGATGAACGCATGGACTTGACGCATATAAGGATGGCGGCCCCAAAACAGAGAATGGAAAGATATTACAATAGAAGAGAGAATCTCCGTTATTTCAAAGTGGGAGATTTGGTTTTAAGTAAAGTAACTCAAAACACCCGAGAGCTCAACGCTGGAAAGCTAGGTGCAACGTGTGAAGGCCCTTACCGGGTTTCAGCAGTCACCGAGAAAGGATCATACGAATTGAAAAATCAAGACGGAGTAAAATTGCCGAGCAACTGGAATGTGAAACACGTCAAAAGATACTATTGTTGATGAACACCGCCTATACTAAAATCATATGCTGAACTCTTTTTTCCTTCGTCCAATTTCCCTTCTCTCTCCTATGTCATTTATCTTCCGTACTTCTTTTGTTAGACTCTAGTATATAGAGATACTAGTTTTCCTCCTGTAGCTTGTGACTTATGATGTTCCAGGTTTTGGGAAGACTGTGTATTTATAGAATATTGGTTATTGTACATGCCGAGCGGCATTGTTACTAGTTATTTAGTTATCTACTGCTGTTAGTTGCCAAGTTTTACTTTTATTTTTGTTATTTTCCGTAATTTGTTAGACTTACCTAGTCGTAGAGACTAGGTACCGTCACGACGTTATATGGAGGGAGTTTGGGTCGTGACAAAGGGTGTCTACCAATTTTAACCGATATAATTTGCACATATAAACCTAGTACGTACTCGTCACCTCGCGTACATGATTTTCAATCACACAATTTCCACATAAGACTCAATGCCTAAGGGAAAATTCCCCCACACAAAGTTAGGCAAGATACTTACCTTTACGGAGTTAGGTCGATATTCCAAAATAGCCTTCTTGTTTGAATTGACCTCCGGATACCTCAAATCTATCTAAATTAATTGTATAACTTCATTAAAATTCATCAAAAATAATTCCGGATAATAAAACGTAAACTTAAAATTTCATATGAAAAGGTCAACCAAAAGTCAACGTAGGACCCGCCTCTCAGAACCTGACATAATTTTCACGAAATCCGAATATCCATTCCGATACGAGTTCAATCATACCAATTTTACCAAATTTTGATAACAACTCGACCTCCAAATCTTAAATTTTCGTTCTTGAAAAGTTTTGTAAAAATCTTGATTTCTTCCTTTTAAATCCGAAATAAATGATGAATATAACCATAGAATCATGAAGTATAATCATTTTTGGATACAGAATACTTACCCCAATTCATATGGTGAAAATCGCCTAAAAAATCACTTCAATCTGAGCTCCATAACTCCAAATATGTTAAAATGGCCGAAACCCCCCATTTTTAGAATCTGTCCAGGCAAGTTCCATTTGACATTTGAGACTTATAAATCGTATTTGACACATGCAACTTTGCCTTAACCCTAGAAAAACAGCATTAGTAGCCTTTAGTAAATCGATCATAACTTTCTTTATAGATGTCCAAATGATATATGGTTTCACTTTATGGAAACTAGACACTAAGGGCTACAACTTTTATGTTTTGCTTATCTCTCAATTCCTTATAAATTATGAGATATAAGCTCCCAAATTCAGCCCTATGCAGCAGAAATTTCTGGCGATGCACACTGCTGTAGCCAAAATTTGCAGTACAAGCCTTTAGTCAATCTATCATAACTTTCTGTACAAATGCCCAAATGATAAATAGTTGATCTTTCTGAAAACTAGAATCAAAGGAATACAACTTTTATGCTTTGATAATTTCCAGATTCCTTATAGATTTCGAAATATAAGCTTCCAAATTCAGCTCTGCGCATTAGAAATTTCGCACACTTATGTCAAAAATCAGTAGTTAAAAATGGCCTAAAAATAATTCGAAACTCACCCGAGCCCCTCGAGACCCCGTCCGAACATACCAACAAGTCTCAAAATATATTATGGACTTAATCGAGGCCTCAAATCACATCAAATAATGCTAAAAACATGAATCACACCCCAATTCAAGCCTAATGAAACTAAGAAATTTCAACTTCTATGTTTGATACTGAAACCTATCAAATCAAATCCGATTGACCTTAAATTTTGCACAAAAGTAATAAATAACATAACAGACATGTTTCAATTTTCAGAATCGAATTCTGACCCCGATATCAAAAAGTCAACTCTCGGTCAAACTTCCGAATTCTATTTTTCCAACTTTCGCCAAAATGCTTCAATTTATTCTACGGAACTCCAAATCTAATTTCGGGCATACGCCTAAATCCGAAATCACCATACGAAACTATTGGAATAATCAAAAGTCCATTCCGAAGTCGTTTGCTCAACAGTCAAACTCCGGTCAACGCTTTTCATTTAAGCTTCAAAAATGAGAATTATTCTTTCAATTTAATTCTGAATCTTCCGAAAATCAAACTCGACCACACACGCAAGTCATAATACGTATTACGAAGTTGCTCGGGATCTTAAGTCGCTGAATGTGACGTTAATTCTTAAAATAACAAGTCGGATCGTTACAGCCCGGTACCCAAACGCTATAAGAGAAAAATACACCTGAAACCTTATATAATTAGAAGCAAAAAATAAACTTTGTGCAATGCTTAAACAAAAAGCACTTTCATATATAACAAGTGTGCCAAGAAGCACAAGTACAAGAAATAGAAAAGAAAAACAACAAAGGAAAGAAAACAAAAGGCTAAACTATTGCATCCCCAAAATCCGGGGAAGAGAAACATCTACGCCCCCAGAAGAAGTAGATGGATCTGCCGCGGGATCGAGGTCTTGACCTTCATTAGAAATTGCAAGTGGGAATTTAACAAAGCTGAAAAATATTACTTCCTCTATCCCATGTTAGGGGAGGCTCTTTCCTATATTTTCTCTCCCAAAATAAATAATATTATTTTATATTTAAAAATAATTTAACTTTAAACTTTTTTATTTTATCATTAATAGTGAGAGGATTAGCTACACAATATGACTTGTTTTAGCATACAAATGTCAAAAGTCCTCATTATTCTTAAACTCCATGTCCAATCAATCATTATCACATAAAATGGATGGAGGGAGTACTATTATTGTCTAAATTTGCTGATTATTTGTCTTAAATTTCTGATTTTGTTTTGGTCGAATTGATCAGATTATTTTATGTCACTTTTAGAAAGGGCACGACGAAGAGTTCGTAAGAGATGATTGTGGTCAATACTTTAAAATCTTTTTTGGATGATGTTAGGACTCAAAGAAGTAATTTGAAGAATTGTTTTTATGAAATAGAGATTACTTATCTTGTTAAGGGCTGCAAAGTTGAAAAATTGGAGGAGAAAATTTATAAATAGAGGATTACATTTTGATTTTATGGGTGTTGCTCATTTGATTTCTTGTCAAGGATGATTAAATGAATGTCTGTTGTTGTTTAAAGTGCTTTATCGGCATAGTTCTATTTTTGGACAATATTTTGAACAATTAGTATTGGGCCAAAACGAAATGGAGGATAACCATTGTCCTATTTCTAAATATTGTCTATAAAAAAAGCATGTTGATTTGCGAACCTTGCACTGTTTGACGAACAATAGTTACAAATAGTAATTAAATAAATTATAATTACTACACTCTAAACTATATTATTTTATGAAAATTTCTTTATCTTTAATCCAACAAAGCCCAAGATAAAATGAAAATTATTGTGTCCACACTTTATGAACTAGTATAACAAAGTTACACTATACATTATTTTTCTCTGCAAAGCAGAGTTATTATCACAAGTAAAAATCACAACTATTCTTTTCTACCATAGATGGGAGAATCCATGTCCACTCTCTCTTTTTATTTATTTAAAAATTCAAACTAGCACTCATAAATGACAAATACAAAAAGAAAAAGTAAGAACAAAAGGTATATTCTCCCGCCTGAAAATAGTAGTATTTAGTTCATATATAACAAGGATGAGAAAGACCGAAGTTGAGTCCCCAGAGCTCAAATCTTCCTTTAATGAAATCATAGTAACCTCCCTTCAACGCCAAAGTCTTATTCACCAAAGCATCGCTCACAAATGGGTATGTCAGCAAATTGGCTAGTGATACATTCACAGCTTCCTGCAGTTTATCCATTTCCATTGTTATTTATAAACTACTAGTTGATAAGTAAAAAAAAGACAATTATTAGTGTGAGAACACTATTTTACCTTCTCACAGCATTTGACCTGTTCTTCAAATGTTTTATCCCCATGTTCAGCTAGTACCTTCGCTTTGGCAGGTAATCCAATTTTCACCCAATCCTCAATAAAATCACTACATCATCACATATATGTATTTCTTCAATTAGTAACATAACATAATTAATTGTTCAGTTAAATTCAATTTACTTGACGATACATACGTTGATTCAGAACCATCTTCTGGGAGTTCCATGAGAGCCTTAATACCTCCACAGGCACTGTGGCCAATGACTAAAATATTTTCTACCTTAAGATGGACAACAGCGTATTCGATTATAGCTCCTACTCCCGAGTATTTAGTCTGTTGCAATCCAATTCCAACACAAAAGTCAAGTAAACTATCAAAATTAATACAGAATATATAGAAATTAAACTGATAAATGACCTTGTCATAAGGAGGGACCATGTTGGTGATGTTTCGAGCCATAAAAGCCTCACCGGGCTGAAAATTCAGCACATGGGATGGACTTACTCGTGAATCAGAGCAGGCAAACACCAGAAACTGTTACATGATTGGATACTTGATTTTTCAGCTATAGACAATTAAATTACAAAGTTAAAAATATGTAATATAGATCTTATACCTTGGGTTCCTGTCCTTTCTTGAGTTTATCAAACAGTTCTGGGTTTTTGCTGATACATGAAAGAAATTAGTATTTCAAGGTTCGTTTTATTTAATTATCATTGTATGAAAACTAATGACACACTTTTAACATGTTAAGGAAAAGAAAAAGAAGGGAATATAGGGGCTTTACTCATATATCTCTGTTTTGAAATAATAAAAGCCAGTCTTGATCCTTTGAACAGGGTCGAAGGATTTGCAGCCTGTCGTTTGTAACTCTGCTGTGATTTCATCAATTCTTTCTGCTACAACCGGTTCCAGTTCTTCCTTCTCACTTCAATCAAACACCCATAATTAATACTATTGGTTTATATATTAAATTGCTACTTAAGCAAGAAATGTATATTCTTAAGCAAGTGCTATTATGTACCACACTGCATCTATTACTTCTTTAGTAATTATTACTCTATAGTGAATACAAAATTTATATAAACATATATGTTACAATATAGTTCAACTACGTAAATATATACATAATCTTTTCTAAGAATAATCATTCAAATATAAAATAATTTTTCAATAACTTTTATTAAAAACTGTTTAAGCAGCTAGATATTTATAAATATTTTTGTTGAAGAAGTTTTAAAACACAACTTTGAACAGGTACTTACAAGGAACAACTTTGGTTCTTTTTCTAAATATTTAAAATATCTTACGATTCCTTTTTAAAGCATATTTCAGTTAAAGTTATAGATACGATGGTCCAAATTACCTGAGGAGGTTCTGGAGTGAAACAATGGCCTTCTCGTAACTTCCCTTTGCCATGTCTTCTCTCTGCAATTCCCCATTTTTAGTCAGAATTCAGCAAACATAAGAGCACTGTTTTTTTTTCTCTACTGTATGGTGAAACAATTGGTGAATGGCCTATTTAAAATATGGTCAGAAATAAAATTAGAGGTCGGTATAGATTTCAGAAATGGCAAAAGAGGAACTATGATAATCCATAAGGTGTGCATGTTTAGCACAAAGAAAGTTACAAGCCAAGAAAGACGTTATGAATAGAACAAAGTCCTCATAATACAAATTATGTGGTAGTTAGTCATCACATGTGCAGGATTGGCTAGCTAGTGTACGAGGCTATTTAATTTTATGGATTCATTAATTTTTCATACAATAAGTCAAAGAACCTATTCACATAACATTAAAAGGCTAAAAGATGGCCCTATTACTCGTTTGGCAAGAACTTTAATTTATGCCATTGACATGTCCATTGTCTACTACTCAAAATTCATTTTGACGCAGTGAGATTTGGTAGGTGCTGCTTGGTATTTGTCAATGACAATTGGATTCACTGATAGGAGAAGGAAGCAATCAACTTATTATGTTGTAATAGCTAGTTCATTAGATTTTAGTTTTTCTATCTTTTTAATAGCTAGTAGCTTCATACAACTTCTATTTTGATTTGGACATCTTGTAAGTTTTGGACCCATTTTGAGATTTTATTTATATATTAGCCACTAGGCAAGTGCTGCCGAGTGGTATAGTTGCTAAAAAAATAAAAAGGTAAAACCCACTTTAAATAAACTTTTATTCCTAAACCATCTCTCTTCCAAAAACCCTCGGACTAATTACTATTTTATAAAACTCTCCTCTTCTTCTCTCAAACAGATGAACTTTTCATGGTTTCTCTAGTCCAAAATTCAACCTTTCAGTATCGAGAATAGTTACTTAATAAGAGCAATTATTTAGTTACATGATATATTATAGTCCAATTAATACTGTTTAGAAAGTAAGACTATCAACTTTTCTTGACTCATTTGGTTCCCTCAATATTGTCTTGGTTCCGTCATTGTATCTCTTCTCTTAACTTTTTCTTCTTAAAATAATTATGGGTACGAGGGAGAGCAACAGGGATGCTTCTATATAAAAGAAGTGAAGCAAGAAAAGTTTTAAAAAATTCAGACGAAAATACAATAAATGAATTATAATGTAAGAGTAGACAAACGGAAAAATAAAGAAAAACAGTAACTGATTTATTAGTATGATATGTTATAAAAACTTAATGGTTCAAGCGGAAAAAAAAAGAGTTATATAAAATAATAATGGGTCCAAGAGTTTGTGAAAAAGAGATGTGTTTAGGAGTAAAAATTTATTTAGGGTAGGTTTACCTTTAGCAGGTCGGGTTGGATTTATGGGTGAGTTTCTATGTTTTGCTTGGGTATTAATTATTTTATGTGGTCTAAAAATATAAAAAAAGTTCACGTGGACTGTCAAGTTAGCTTTTTTCATCGAAAATAATAAGAAATCCGGCTGATTGATCATCAATGTGCAATAGGAATAGTTAAGTGACTTTCTTATTAAAGATAAAAAATTCAGATCATCTCTCCATTTTGGTTGATTTTCAAGTTTATTTAGAGCTACTACATGCACATGAAAGAATTGAAGAGTACACTTCAGAAGAAAATCGCTTCCTTTTTCTCTCGTTTTTATTCTCTAGGTTCTTCATGTGTATCCGAGACAGAAGCTAACTTAATTTTGGAGATTAATGATAACAAGGTAAAAGGTGAATTAATGATAGAGTCACGTATGCTAGCAATGCATTGTTAACAAGATTTACTTGGCTAGATATATAAAAAGACATTAAAATCATCTAATTAAGTTGTATGCACCAAAAATATAATTATGTAAGTATTTAAAATTTTGCATAGAACTGATTATACTCGGAAGAAATAGGTTGTAAAGTGTAGTCGACTATAATTGCAATCAGGCTATATTTAATTTCTCAATGTAAATAATTTTTATACTATATTATCATACCGATCAAAGAATATCTATAGGCAAGTTTAAAATGTGGAATTTGTGATCTTAAAAATAAAATAAGTTAATATGCTCAAATAACTTGATGATATACAAATTCAACGCTATACATTATGTAAACTCTAATATAAGCTATATATATCAATCTAAGACAAAAAGAAAGAAGGTGAATTAAGAAAAGGTGAGAAGGTATATTTATACCAAAGTGAGGTGATGATGGGAGCAGCAGCGGAAAAGAAGCTGAAGAGTTATTAAGTCTTGCAAAAACAGAGGGGAGAAGAAATTAGCTAGTAACTAATAAAACTAGTTAGTGGGTGGGAAATTTGGGTGTCTTTAGCCTGCAATTTATACTACTCAGTTAGCTAGTGTAACTAGTAAAATTAGTTGCCGTGTCCTCTATCATCTTTCTTTGTTTTTGTATACATGTCATTATCATCTTTTTATCAAACGTTTTAGGTATGTTACATATAATAGCCAAACGATGAAACTGTTGAAAACGATATTGCTGGGCAAATAGGAATTTCAATCCATTCGATCTAGTCTTCTAGATAATCTTTTAGTGATCACCATATCTCAATTAGCTACTAATGTAAGTGGATTTAAGATTTATTTAAAGTGTAATTTTTCTTTATATATTAGTGAATTTAAATATGTGTTAGCACGTTAGTTGCCAATTTACCAGATAACCAATGAATATAATAGTTTATAAGTACTGACCTCATTATATAAATAATTTTCAGTGTATAAAATTTAAGTTCATTGCAAGTTTATAAAGTCAAGTTAGAGAAAAAGGTCTTTCAGTCTGTCCCTTACAAATGCACAGGCATCCATCCTCATTGTTTTATTTTTCTTTTTGGGTTCAAAACGAGATATATATATATTTGTATATTTAATATATGTGTCGTTACAAAAGAATGGACATGTTCATTCTTCATCTCGGTTGGAAAAGATATATAAGATCTTATGTATTTATGTTACTCTCCTGATAATTCTCTTTTAATTTTGTATTAACAAAATAATATTCTACCTAGAAATTCAAATTTAAAACTATGCCCCGTTTGTTTATAATTTGTTTTTCATTTTTCCAATTTTGTTTTTCAAAAATATCTTTGTCCGTGAAATTTTACAAGTTTTTGAAAAATTTTCGAAAATGAGTTTTTTGTAAAACCAGAAAGTGGTTTTGACCACTATTTCAAAATTTTCAAAAAATAATTTTTTCACTCACAAAACTGCAATATTTTTTCAAGTAAAATGCATATTTAAATATAATTACAAATTTCAAATACTATTTTTCAATTTAATTCCAAATACTTTTTTTTTCAAAAATTTCAATTTTTTTGTCCATACGCCTACTAAATACGGGGTTCTCAAAGAAATATTTTGGCAGATAGAGGTGGAACTTCCTATGTCAGACTACTTTCGGATAATATATGTACTAAATTGGCTGAGCTTGGCAATCATAATGCCATAAGTGGCATATCTATGACATATAATATGACTAGTTCTTAGTATTAATAACAAGTATTCCAATTTCTCAACAAAAAAAAAAGTACTAAGTAGTATTAGAAGTACCAAAGTCTCTAATGTTAAATAGCATGAAAGATATAATACAAATAAAATTTTCAATATATAACCTATGGCTTAGCTTTTCCTAACACCTAAAACATCTAGTTTGTACTTTTTTTTGGCGGTTAATCAAAGCCACCTTAATGGTGGAGGTTAGGCTGACCCCTACAATAACAAAAAATAACTAATAGCAAAATACATGTACGAGAGGAATGTGTAGCCTAGCCTTTCCAAAAAAGAAATTGTAAGATTTGACAGACGTCAATCTCTACAGTTGTGATGTTATGGACATCTAATATCCTCCTACGTACATCTTATGGACATCTACTGTGTATTTAATACAAGCCAAACATCCGTTTTCCAAAATCCCGGCCACCCAAACGTGTCAACAGCTGCTGAAATACTACTGAAAGTTGATCGACAACAAGATAGAAAAATCTGAAAACGAGAACAGATAAATAGAAAAATCTAAAAACAATAATAGATAAATGGAGAATGGTAGATGAGAGACAAGCTATTGCTACTAGTGGTTTTGTGTCGGTAGAAGGATCACATTCTGATGCGGTTCGCAGCTGGTTGAAATCTTCTTGAAATTTTCAGGAGTTGTAGTATTATTTGTGATAACTGTTTAGTTGTATAGCATGTAGTGCTGAAGCGGATCTAGGATTTCAAGAAGATGAGTGTACCATGACCACAAGCTTGAGATAAGTCATGGATGCAGGATGCTGAACATGTAATTCCAGCAATTGCTAAGCTAAGATGAGATAGGGAGTTAGACAAGAGATATTGAAGGATAATAATTTTTTAATGAGTTTAGTGATTAACTATACAACAAATGTGAAAATATTTTTTCTCTATCTAGAAGTCAATTACCGATATGTAGCATAACAAGCGATTGATTTACAACCTCTAAAAACATAAATGATTAATTACCATAGATAAAAGTTCTTTATACTTTATATGCTAGAACATATATAATCTAAATCTTCAATAAAAGGGAATAGCAAATTTGGAAAAATGGAAAAAAAAACAGACAATAAAGAAACAAGAGGGAATAACATAGCTAACTTGGAAAATGACAAAAAGAAAGGAAATGAAAAAGAATAACATCCGGGGAAAAGGGGGAAAACGAAAGAAAGAAAAGAACAATAATGAATAACAGATTTTGGAAAAACCAAAAAAGAAAGGACTCAACCTTTACCTAATTAGTCAATCTATAAATATTTAATACCCAGCTTATACATGGGTAAGACAAGATTTTATAAGAAATCTAAATTTAAAATCTTGTCTTGCCCATGTGTAAGGTGGGTATTAAACATTTATATATAGATTCACTAATTAGATGAAGGTTGAGTCTAAATCTCTTGAGATATACATTTTCCATAAATTTAATGCTTTCAAATTTGTTATGAAAGTTGTGGTTCAATATAGTATTCAATCATATTACATATATGCTTAGGCATACACTTCATGGACAATTTAATAACACCAACGTTCTTAATATAATAATGGTGTTCTAATAAATATATATATATATATATATATATATACATATATATATATATATATATATATATATATATATATATATATATATATATATATATGGTAAAAATATAATTTAATTATTTTTTGTACGATCAAATATGCTTAAATATTCTTTGGTTTATTTATTTCCGTGATGGGTTTGTCCACTTGTGTAAGACCTTTTTGTACTAAATTATATCTAAGTTTAAGAAATTTGAAGCTCTTCATTACGCAAGAAAAGAAAATATATAGAAATATTATTTCCTCCAAATTTTAACCTTTTTTTTAATTAGGAAACTTGAACTTGAATATCTGTAAACACACATGGCAGCTGCTAGCGAATTCAAACTAATATTTGTTAAATATGCCATATAAAATTATAGTTCATTGTTAAATGGTCAAACAAACTCATCGTCCACTTTTTCAAAATTCTAAATATTAGCAAAAATAATATGAGAGGAAATATAATTATGTTGTATAGTTATAATAAGGAAATGAATTATATAAGGTATTTGAATCTAAAGTCCTAAGTTTTAGGACTTGTTATTTAGTTCAAATAAGGAAAGATTTAATTATCATAATGTTAGTCGATTTTAAAGTCCTAAATATTAGAAAAATAATTAAATTATAATTTTATCCAATATAAAATACTATGTATTTAAAAGATAAAAAAGACGAACGATATTTCGTTAAAGTTTTCGTGATTTTAATATAATATAGAATATCAAATAGATAGATAGATAGATAAATAATCACATTGCAGAATAGTTTTAGTTCCACAACCTCCTTTGCCTTCTTGCTGGTTTATAGCTTGCTCGGAGACTTGCAATAGCTCACTGCTGACTAAGAATTCAAGTACCTATAGAGTGAAGAGTCAGCGTATAGTTTTTTTAACTATGATAAATGTGAGCACCTAATTTTTGATTATATTTGAATTTTTATCACTTTTTACTATGTAAATATTTTTAGAAAATTAGTATATATTTGTTTTAGCTTTGTTACATTTTTTTACATAGGGTAAAAATTAAAAATAATTTAAAAGGTCAAATTATTACTATTAGTATTATTTTTATTTTTTATCTTTATTTTAAAATAAAATAAATTAAAAAAACAAAAAAAACAATTTTTTTTTTTCAATTTTCGGATAGGAATAAAATAATAGAAAAATTAAAAGTATGAAATAAAAAAGTAAAAGTAGGTGAAAATTATTTAATAAAAAAGTAAAAGAAAGTGGAAAATTAAAAAATAAAAGTAAAAGAATGTGAAAATTTTAAAAATGAAAAGTAAGAGAAAGATGAAATTAAAAAATAAAAGTAAAGGTAGCTGAAATATTTTTTTTAAAAAAAAGTAAAAGAAAGTGGAAATTTTAAAAAAATAAAATAAAATAAGTGGAAATTAAAAAAAGAAAAGTAAAATAAGTAAAAAATAAAAAAAAAAGTAAATTAAAAAAGTGGGAATTAAAAAAATATCATTAAAGGAAAGTGGGAAATTTTTTTTTTTAAAAAAGAAGAAAAATGGGAAGTGAGAATTCTTTTTAATTAAAAACTAATAAAATAATAAAATAAAATAAAAATCTGAAAAATTCCGAATTTTTTTTTCTATAAATAGAAAAGAAATATGAGGAGAAAAGGAGGGAGAAAGCGAAAAAAAGAAGGGAGGAGGGAATTGAGAGAAATTATTTTTCCTTCTTCTACGCTAAGAAAAATTTCTACTCGTGTCATTCTTTCTTCGTTTTTTTTTTTCGAAAAATCTAGAAAGTCATCACCCAAAATCCAACAAAAAATGCTTCAAAATATCCCTTTTCACACGCCAAACAGTAGAGTCAATAGTCGATGTCGAGAATTCCGTTGGAGCTCCGTTGACTAGCTTTGATGTTCTTCTTCGCTTATGCTTGTTCGGCGTTCGTCTGAGTTATTGTACATGTTCTTGAAGACTCATTTAGTTGGAAAGTTTGCATTAAAGGTTTATTCTTTCCTCTGTTCATTTTATCTTATTTCATATGATTTTATTTATTTGCCTTTAAATTTTATAAATAATAATAGAAATTAGTCCTTAAAAGTTATATGCTTAATTATGTTTCTAGAAATATGGTATTCAAGCTTACTTTAAAATTGGAAAGATTTTGACCCTAATAAGTTTGGGCTCCAATTGTTGGGCTATAGGGTATTGGTATATGATAGTTTATTTATTCAAATATCTAAAATCATACACTTCTTCCACAAGTAATTCCATAATTCATGACCTCACAATAATCTCAAAGTTTAGGAAGAATAATGAACATCGTTAGAGTACTTTAGGTGAGCTTTTAATTAGTTTATCGTGATTATGTATACCTTCGCGTGGTTAAATTGTGATTTTCAAAATTAAAACCGAAGTATGTATTCGCGCAACTTTGGTCAAAACAATCTTAATATAATAAAATGTTAATTGCGTGCACGTACACATGACATGATTTTGGCACAATAAACAAAACGGATTCACACACGCGATTCGTTTCAAAGATAATTCTATATTTTAATATAAAAGCGGATAGATAAAATATGAAAACCAATAAATCACAGTTTATCTAAAATTAATTCAAGCCAAGTTGTAGTCAATAAAGTGACCGTGCTAGAACCACGGGACTCGGGAAATGCCTTACACCTTCTCCCCGATCAACAGAATTCCTTACCCGGACTTTATTTTTGCAGACCAATAATAATAGAGTCAACCTTCCTTTGACTAGGGATTCAAATAAAAGGTGACTTGGAACACCCAAAAAATCAATTCCAAGTGGCGACTCTGTAAATATAATAATCCTTATTCAAATTTGTCACTTTAATTGGAAAAATTCTTTAACCCACAACAATCCATAACACATATATCTTTTGGGGAAAAAAGAGGTGTGACAGCTCTGGCGACTCTGCTGGGGATAAGAACCTAGAACTTCTGGTTCAGGGTTCAGAATTCGAGCTTGTAATGTGATCTATACTTTATTTTCTTGATTGTTGATATTACTATATTTGTAGGCCTAATGTGCTAATTGTCGCTCATTTACTGCTTTGATATTATTTGAACTATATAAACTGCCTTCTTACGCCTCCCTTCTGAGTATTCTGAATTTATGGTACACACGTGCGCGTGGCTCTGTTAGAGGTCATACCAAATAGAACGAGGCTGGATCAGTAACTAGGCTAGGTAGACTTTCGTGTTCCCGATACGTTGGCCCTACCTCGGCTCGAGCTGTCCGCTTGGGTAAGCCAGACACCCCCTATCCCCCCCCCCCTCCCCAGGATTTTAAATCTAGAATAATATAACCTCATGCCAGATCCCTAGTAGGAACGTTTGTTTGCATCACGTGCATTTGACTTTGGGGACTCAACAGAGGGGTTAGGTCCGTCTAGGACAGGTGTACCCGATAATTACAAGACCATCGTGATGCATCTTATGTGCTACATGTACATGATGTTAAAATAAGAATTGAGAGAAAACCAGAAGGAAGAAAATAGGAGAGAGAGAAAATTTACTTGGTTTTTAAAAAATTTCGGTATTTAAAAATTCAAAAACCCTGTCAAAATTTTACCCCAAAAACGATTATTATAAAATAAGATTGAATTATTCCCAAAAATAAAAGTTTCATCGTATTCCTGAAATATTGACCAAACTACGCGGGTTTGATTCTCACCGGATGTGAGATACGTAGGCAAACCTCATCGGTTCCGGCCCTAATTTTTAAAAATCCAAAAATATTTTCATTTAATTCCTTCTTTAGAAGTCTTTCTTTAGAAAATCCCAAATAAAAAAAATTTAAAACCAAAAATATTTTCTTTCTTTTTAAAAGTCTTTCATTCGAAAAAGAAAATCAAATCAAAATCCAAAAATATATATATATATATTTCCTTCTTTAAAAGTCTTTCTTCGGAAAAAATAAAATAAAAATTAAAATTCAAAAAAAAAAATCTTTCTTCTTTAGAAGTCTTTCTTTTAAAAAATTCTCAAAAAAAACTTAAAAAGAAATATATTAAAAAATTAAAATCCGAAAATATTTTCTTTACTCTTAAAGAAGTTTTTCTTTCAAAATTTTCCCTCCAAAAAAAAAATAAAAAACTCAAAACTCAAAAATATGTTCGTTGTTAGAAGTTTTCGTGATTTGTTTTGTATATGAGTAAAAAACAATTAAGGAAAAAAGGGTTAGTTTGTTTACTTTATTCTTGATCTTGCCTGAACTACGTGATGATCTAATTCATGCGGCGTCATGATACGTAGGCAATCCCTATCGGATTCGATCATAGCCATAAATAAATTAAGTGAAAAAATAAATGGAAAAAAATAAGAAAATAATTAAGTTAAAACGAAAGAAAAGAGTGACGAAAAAATAATAAAGAAAAACAAAGAGCGAAAAACAACAAAGAGAGAAAGAAAAAAGAAATCAAGGTATGAAAAAAAAAAGAAAAAAAAGAAAAAAGAAAAAAAAAAGAGTCTCCCCAGAAGGAATGAGTTCACCCCTGTTGGTGAATCATACTCGAACTTGTTCCAAAAAGTTAGTCAGGCTAGGTCTACTGCAGCCAGTAGCCCTGAACCGGCACACCGAGCTAATGCTAGATGTGAATACCACTCTGGAGCTGTGGGACATGATACGGAAGACTGTTGGATTCTTAAGAGAGCAGTGAAAGACTTCATCAAGGTCAAGACAATAGTGCTTATGGATGAAGAGGCCCCTAATATGATGAACAATCCTCTACCTACTCACACCAATGGGACAGTAGTCGGAATGATCTGTAAAGATGAGGAATTTGATCAAGCACTGAAAGTCACAGTAGCCATTGCCGCGGCAGAAGAGAAACCTAAAAACGGACGCCAAACCTGAAAAGTTCTCTGTCAGATGGGAGTCTCGGTAGCCGGTCTAGCTATCTTTTCTGCGTCTGGATTATTTCAGGGTGTAATCCGGACGTTTTACTTTTACTGTCTTACTTTCTGATGTAAATCTTTCTTTTATAAAAATTTAAAAAAAAAATCAAATGAAATTAATATTTTATTGTACAGGAATGTCTCTTTTCTTAATCCTGTCACCCTCCTTATTCTCTTTAAAGTTCTGTTAATACAGATTTTAATAACATGACATACTTGCGAACTTCATTCCTAGATCCTAAAATATTGTTAGACCTCGAAATAATGAATCAAGAAGTAGAATGTGTTAAAGATAAGGCTTGTGAGAAAATAAACAAAGAATTGGAACTGTAGGCCTAGGCCAAGTCCGAATGAAATCAGAAGAAGTTGAAATTCCCTCTCTTCAGATAATTGTTGAAGCCGAGATTGAGGATAAAGATTGGGTCAAGAATCGATTGGAACAATTGACACTGATTGATGAAAAGCGATTGGCCGCAGTTTGTCACGGGCAGTTGTACCAACAAAGAATGGCCAGTGCCTACAACAAGAAAGTGCGGCTCAGGAAATTTGAAGTGGGGCAACTCGTTTTGAGATGTATCCTCCCGCATCATGAAGAAGCTAAAGGAAATTGGCTCCAAATTGATGCAGTCAAAAAGGTACTATATTTGACCCTTCACACAGCTTTAATGCTCAATGATTGGGATGACAAAGGCTTTTATTATCGCTACCCAAACACCATTAACCCTTTTTTCCAACCCTTTGAGCCAGTTACTTTTCTTTGATTATCCTCTTTGGAACCTGAAGGAGTTATTGAAAAAAACAAGAAAGAAAAAAAAAGAAGAAAAAAAAGGAAAAGGAAAGAGAAAGAAAACAAAACAGATAGAAAGACAAAAGAAAAAAAAAACAGTTCATGTTACCTTGAACTACGTTCGACTTGATTCTGAAAGGATACGTAGGCAGCCTATCTCTGGGGTTCAGTCACACCAAAATAAAAATCCACATTTTCAAAAAAAAAAAAAAAAAAAAACTGAAACTGGGGCACATGTTACAATGGTTCGACGATGGTTTCGCCTTAAAGGTTTCAAAGTTGTAATTCAATCCAAATTCTTTTTACCCAAATCCTTTTCAAGTCCTTCCGATTAATCAACGAGAATGTTCAAGAATTGGAGAATACAGTTACTTGGATCTGATATAACCAAATGAGAGAAATAAAATAAAAGTGTCTTATTAGTGAAAAAACCCTCACGCGCATCGTAGGGCGATGTCGAGCAGAGAAAATAAAAATAAGAGAGTCTTGTTAGTAAAAACCCGCAAAGGACACTATAAGGCGATGGTGAGAAGAGAAATGAGAGAGATCAGTTAGTGAAAATCCGCAGAGAGCACTACTGATCGAAAAGAGGATCTTCACAGCCATTGGCATCGACACAGTCCTAGGCAAGGTTTCTCGGTTTCGAGTCAAAAGTTGTGTTGAATTGCTGAGAGTCGGACAGTTTACACAGATCATGCATCCAGTCCAAAAGCATGCCATGTTCATTGAAGTCCGCATGTACTCCCAGATAAGTCCTTTAATTTTTATTCCCCGAAAGGGACACCTCTTATTTAAACTCATTCCCCATTCCATTATTGTTTTCTTTGAATCCTTTTCGGTATAACTTCGTGTCAAAATAAAGGCAAAAAAAGGATGGTAGGACCGATTATAGGGCTCTCGTTTGAAGCAAACAGATACATTGAAAAGGCACCCAACCTCGGCAGGAGCATCATGTCAACCCCGACTGGCCATGGTGGCTGATTCTTTAAAATCAAAAACTCTCAAAAGGAGGAAATCAAATTGAAAGTGCCAACAAGGGCAAAATGAAGTTTAAAAGGTTAAGTCCCAAGGGGCTAACTGTTTTGGAAAAGTTTGAAAAGCCAAAGGTTTTCCAATGCTCTGAAATTGAAAGTCGAAAGTGAAATGCCATAAAGGCAAAATAAAGTTGAAAAGGTTAAGTCCCACGCGACCAACCGTCATGTAAAAGTTTGAAAAGTTAAAGGTTCTTTGGGGCCAGAAATGCAAGTGGTATTCACGAAACATCTAGTGGCGAGTTGAAATCATCATCAAAAGAAGATGGGCACAAAGCCAAGCTGCCAAAGACATCAAGGCCACAAACCGGCCACCACTTTTAAAACTCATAATTTTTCTTTGTTTGCAGCAGAAACAAAGCAGTGCAGAATGGCGACTCCTAAAAGACGAATGTCACCAAAGGTATGTTTCCTCAAAATCTCCACTTTCCTTTAATTTTAGCATGCATCACTATTGTTCATACCTCTCATTTTCGTAGCTTAACCCCAGGTAGAACCTTTTCATCTAGGGGGATCCAGCTCATAGTTCCGGGTAGAAGTACTCTTCGCTCAGGATATTTTACATAGCTTAACCCAGGTAGAACCTTTTCGCCTAGGGAGATCCAGCTCATAGTTCCGGGTAGAAGTACTCTTCGCTCAGGATATTTTACATAGCTTAACCCAGGTAGAACCTTTTCGCCTAGAGGGATCCAGTTCATAGTTTCGGGTAGAAGTACTCTTCGCTCAGGTTGTTTTTTGAAGCTTAACCTAGGTAGAACCTTTTCGCCTAGAAGGATCCAGCTCATAGTTCCGGGTAGAAGTACTCTTCGCCCAGGATTGTTTTTTGTAACTTAACCCAGGTAGAACCTTTTCGCCTAGGGGGATCCAACTCATAGTTCCGGGTAGAAGTACTCTTCGCTCAGGTTGTTTTACGTAGCTTAACCTAGGTAGAAACATTTCGCCTAGGGGGATCCAGCTCATATTCCGGGTAGAAGTACTCTTCGCCAAGCTCGCTTTTTGCAGTTTAACCCAGGTAGAACCTTTTTGCCCAGGGGATTATTTTCATTTCAGTAATACAGGGCACCAACCCCTGGTTACATTTCTTTTCCGTAAGACAGGGTGCCATCCCCTGTTTACATTTCCTTAACAATATCAGGGTACACCAATCCCTAGTCGGTTTTCCAATATAGGGTCTCCACTCCCTAGTTTCTTTCATTCTAGACATAGGGTCTCCATTCCCTAGTCTCTGATTTATTTTCGGGGTACACCATTCCCGACCTTTTATTGCTTTCAATAAAGAACTAGTTTTGAATTTTGTTACAATAACTCACGAAAAATTCCTAGTGCAAATTGGGGCAGAAAAATTTCCCTCGTTTGTTTATTTTGGTGTATGAGTAGGTTTTACCTCGAGGCACAGGGTTCGAGATGGCCAAAAGAAGAAGTCTCAATTCAGAATAAAAGAAAAGAAAAAATAGGTGGATCCAAAATGCAAAAGTAGTTGAAAATATGTGGAATGCTCAAGATATGACTGAAGCCACGAGTATTGGAGTCCCGTTTTGATTAGAAGAAGCTATAGATCAATGAACTAGCACCTACAGCTAACGAGCATCAAGGTTTAGATGAGAGTCTAGTCTGCATGAAGAACCAGTCAAGACTCAAGATCAAGTTTCAGAAAACTCATAGATAGGAATCTTGTAACTCATAGCTGATAGGCTTGTTGAGTTTCTTTTTTATTTTGATATAATAGCAGGACCACAGACTGGAGCCTCGACGGAACCTTACTCGACTCTTCAACTCATCATTTCACCATTCTCCTTGAACTACACGTGACCCGATTCCCCTATAACCCGGGATATGTAGGTTGTCCAAAATCAGGACTCGGTTACACCCTATCTTTTATTTTTTTTCCTTTTGAATAATAATTTGGTAAAAAATTAGTCACATGGTTCACCTATTCTTTGCCTGAAAACTCTTCATGTTTCCATGCAAAGAAGGGCAGTTGTGAGCACCTAATTTTTTACTATATTTGAATTTTTACCAATTTCTACTATGTAAATATTTTTAGAAAATTAGTATATATATGTTTTAGCTTTGTTACATATTTTTTATAGGGTAAGAATTAAAAATAATTTAAAAAGTCAAATTATTACTAATAGTATTATTTTTATTTTTTATCTTTATTTTATAATAAAATAAATTAATAAAAACTAAATATTTTTTTTAATTTTTGGATAGGAATAAAATAATAGGAAAATTAAAAGTATAGAATAAAAAAGTAAAAGTAGGTGGAAATTGTTTAATAAAAAAGTCAAAGAAAGTGGAAAATTAAAAAATAAAAGTAAAAGAATATGAAAATTTTAAAAATGAAAAGTAAGAGAAAGATAAAATTAAAAAATAAAAGTAAAGGTAGCTGAAATTTCGTTTAAAAAAAGTAAAAGAAAGTAGAAATTTAAAAAAGAAAAGTAAAATAAGTGGAAATTAAAAAACGAAAAGTAAAATAAGTAAAAAATAAAATAAAGTAAAGTAAAAAAAGTGAAAAATTAAAAAAAATAAAAGTAAAGGAAAGTGGGAAATTATTTATTTTTAAAAAAGAAGAAAAATGGGAAGTGGGAATGTTTTTTTTAATTAAAAAATAATAAAATAAAATAAAATAAAAATCTGAAAAATTCCGAATTTTTTTTTCTATAAATAGAAAAGAAATATGAGGAGAAAAGGAGGGAGAAAGCGAAAAAAAGAAGGGAGGAGGGAATTGAGAGAAATTATTTTTCCTTCTTCTACGCTAAGAAAAATTTCTACTCGTGTCATTCTTTCTTCGTTTTTTTTTTTCGAAAAATCTAGAAAGTCATCACCCAAAATCCAACAAAAAATGCTTCAAAATATCCCTTTTCACACGCCAAACAGTAGAGTCAATAGTCGATGTCGAGAATTCCGTTGGAGCTCCGTTGACTAGCTTTGATGTTCTTCTTCGCTTATGCTTGTTCGGCGTTCGTCTGAGTTATTGTACATGTTCTTGAAGACTCATTTAGTTGGAAAGTTTGCATTAAAGGTTTATTCTTTCCTCTGTTCATTTTATCTTATTTCATATGATTTTATTTATTTGCCTTTAAATTTTATAAATAATAATAGAAATTAGTCCTTAAAAGTTATATGCTTAATTATGTTTCTAGAAATATGGTATTCAAGCTTACTTTAAAATTGGAAAGATTTTGACCCTAATAAGTTTGGGCTCCAATTGTTGGGCTATAGGGTATTGGTATATGATAGTTTATTTATTCAAATATCTAAAATCATACACTTCTTCCACAAGTAATTCCATAATTCATGACCTCACAATAATCTCAAAGTTTAGGAAGAATAATGAACATCGTTAGAGTGCTTTAGGTGAGCTTTTAATTAGTTTATCGTGATTATGTATACCTTCGCGTGGTTAAATTGTGATTTTCAAAATTAAAACCGAAGTATGTATTCGCGCAACTTTGGTCAAAACAATCTTAATATAATAAAATGTTAATTGCGTGCACGTACACATGACATGATTTTGGCACAATAAACAAAACGGATTCACACACGCGATTCGTTTCAAAGATAATTCTATATTTTAATATAAAAGCGGATAGATAAAATATGAAAACCAATAAATCACAGTTTATCTAAAATTAATTCAAGCCAAGTTGTAGTCAATAAAGCGGCCGTGCTAGAATCAAGGGACTCGGGGAATGCCTTACACCTTCTTTCCGGTCAACAAAATTTCTTACCCGGACTTTATTTTCGCAGACCAATAATAATTGAGTCAAACCTTTCTTTGTCTAGGGATTCAAATAAAAGGTGACTTGGAACACCCAAAAAATTAATTACAAGTGGAGACTCTGTAAATAAAATAATCCATATTCAAATTTGTCACTTTAATTGGAAAAACTCTTTAACCCATAACAATCCATAACACATATATTTTTTGGAAAAAAAAGAGGTGTGACAATAAATCTAGTCTAGTTTGGTAAGATAATAAATGTCATAAATAATATGTTTTAAGAAGTGTAAATTTTTTTAGTAAGTTAAATCCCAAAGTGAAATACCTCTATTAACATATTTGTAAGATGCTCCAGCCTCCAAGTACGGATGAACATCAACACCCATGCCACGACCCCAAATTCCCTCCGTAGGAGGTCGTGATGGCACCTAGTCTCTAAGATTAGGTAAGTCTATAAATGCGGAATAATAATAGATATTTGAAATAAATAAACTACAATTCAAATAATTACAACTCCCAAAATCCAGTAGAGATAAGCCACAAGTTTCTAAGAATTTATCCTCAATGTCTCTATATATCAAGATCTAAAGAAAAAAAAAAGAAGCAACAAAATAATGATAGAAGGGGACTCCGGAGTCTGCGGACGCTGAGATATACCTCGAAATCTCCGTACACAGGTAACTCACTGATGTCTGGGCTGGTAAGATGTACCTGAATCTGCACAAAATGATGTGCAGAAGCGTAGTATGAGTACACCATAACAGTACCCAATAAGTGCCAAGCCTAACCTCGGTAGAGTAGTGACGAGGTCAGGTCAGGCCCTACTGGAAAATAAATAATGGCATGGTAAAATATTTAACAATATAATAAAATAAAATGACAATGAAAATGAATCAAGTAGTATGTCACCATTTAATTATACCAAATAATGGCAAATAATACCCCGTGAAAATAAAACATAATTCTTTTCAACATTAAGAAAAACAAAATCACAACAATAATGAAAGGCATCTGTGGCCATAAATCAATATCAACAAGGGTACTCCCGAGGTACCGCCTCGTAGTCCCAAATCATAAATAAATCACAATATCTCATTTTCTTATATCACCGCGGGAGCCTTCACAATTTATTTTAAAGAAAATATTTTTTCCGAAATAACATCCCGCGTTTTAGCCACCCTTATCATACCGCATGACTTCTAGTAGTTCCCCTACTAGCCACGCATATCAAGCCACCCTTATCTCACCGCATGCGTTTCAACACCCAGACCTTATACCACAACATGCGTATCAATATCACAATATATCACAATTTGCACCTCAAGTGCCCAAATAATCAAATTTGTCAAAATAACAACATCAACAATATTTTTCCATGACAGGGAGTTCACGGTTCAAGCACAATGAGTACAAAATCTCACAAAAATATTCAGGAATAAATCACTCAACAAAGTAATATTTAAATTTTTTTTAATATGTTGCTTCAATACCAAATTTAAAATGTCAAATACTTCATATTAATAATATTTAATTTCAAGAAAATCAACCTTCAAATAATGCATAGAATAATAGAAACCAAGTTTCAACTAAACAGGTAAAACAATTAGCAGGAAAAGGTCAAGCAAATTTAAAATATAAAAAATAATTTAATCAATGATGAAGAATATAACAAGGTAAAATTATTTAATTAATATGCAACAGTGATCTACATAATTTAAAAATATAATCTTCCACGTTTAGCCCGTGTACACACTCCTCACCTCGTGGAACAATTATCACATCAATACCAATCCTAGGGGAACTTTCCCCCACACAAGGTTAGACAAGTCACTTACTTCGACTTTCTCCAATTTAATCCACTAGTAGGCCTTTTCCTCGATTATCTAACTCTGAATGGCTCGAATCTAGCCAAAATAATTCGATACAGTCAACAAAAATTACAGGAATCAAGTTCATAAGAAAATATTGTATTTCTCGGAATCCGGCGAAAGTTACGAAATATGAACGCCCATACAACCACGAGTCTAACCATACCAAAATTACTAAATTCCAATAACAATTCGGCTCTCAAATCCCCAAATTTATCCAAGAGAGTTTTCAAACTTTTCCAACTTAATTCACCAATTAAATGATAAAAACAGTGACGAATTCAGGTAATCTAACCAAAATTGAGTTAATAACACTTACCCCAATATTTTCTCTAAAAATCTCCCGAAAATCGCCTCTCCCCGAGCTCCAATTCGTCAAAAATAAAAAATGGGACGAAGTCCTATTTTCTGAACTTGAACTCTCTGTCCAGTGGTCTCTTCTTCGCGAAGCACAAAAATGTGCTACCTAACTTTCCTCTTTGCGAACGCGAGGGTCCACTCGCGAACACGATGCCTTACCAAAATTGGCCTTCGCGAACGCGATCCCTCCTTCGCGAACGTGAAGATTTAATGCCTAATCCCTCAGCCTGGCCTCGCCCTTCTACGCGAACGCGAATGCCTTCACGCATTCGCGATGAACAATGCCATCACCCTTCGCGAATGCCTTCACGCATTCGCGATGAACAATGCCATCACCCTTCACGAACGTGGTCCCTTCTTCGCGAATGCGAAGAGAAATTTCTTGCCTGCCCAGATTTCCTATTCGCGAATGCGAGACCTCTCTTGCAAACGCGAAGAAGGAAACCAGAGCTGGACACCAGAAATCCTTCAACTGTTCCCAAGTCCGAAAATGATCCGTTAACCTTCCGAAACTCACCCGAGGCCCTCGGGACCTCAACCAAATACACCAACAAGTCCTAAAACATCATACGGACTTAGTCGAATTCTCAAATCACATCAAATAATGCTAAATCACAAATCACACCCCAATTCAAGCTTAATGAAACTTAAGAATTTCCAACTTTAACATTTGATGCCGAACCCTATCAAATCAAATCCGATTGACCTCAAATTTTGCGCATAAGTCAACTCCCCGGTCAAACTTCCAAACTTAAATTTTAAAAATTTCAAGCCTAATTTAACTACGGACTTCCAAATAAAATTTCGAACACACTCCTAAGTCCAAAATCACCATACAGAGCTGTTGGAATCATCAAAATTTTATTCCGGGGTCGTTTGCGCATAAATCGGCATCCGGTCACTATTTGAACTTAAGCTTTAAAACTTGGAACTATGTGTTCCAGTTCATTCTAAAACCTCACCGGACCTAAACCAATTACTCCGGCAAGTCATATATCAGTTATAAAGTACAGAATGAGTAGTAAATAGGGTAATGGGGCTATAACTTCTAAAACGACTGGCCAGGTCGTTACATCCTCCCCCTCTTAAAACAATCGTTCGTCCTCAAACGAGCATAGAGACAAACTTGAAGTGGTGAAAAGATGAGGATAATGGCTGCGAATATCCTGCTCGGTCTCCCAAGTAGCCTCCTCGACCGGATGACCCATCCACTGAATCTTCACGGAAGCAATGTTCTTTGACCTCAGCTTTCGAACTTGCTTGTCTAAAATAGCCACTGGTTCCTCAATATAAGATAGATCCTTGTCCAACCAAACTGAACTGAAGTTTAACACATGAGACAGATCGCCTTGATATTTCCGGAGCATAGAAACATGGAATATCGGATGAACGACAGAAAGACTAGGTGGTAGTATAAGTCTGTAAGCCACCTCTCCAACTCTCTCAAGAATCTCAAAAGGTCCGATATACCTCGAGCTCAATTTGCCCTTCTTTCCAAACCTCATAACACCCTTCATAGGCGAAACCTGGAGCAAGACCCGCTCACCAACCATGAATGCAACATCATGAACCTTCCAATCCGCATAACTCTTCTGTCTAGCTTGGGCTGTACGAAGTCGATCCTGAATCAATTTAACCTTTTCCAAGGCATCCTGAACCAAGTCTGTACCCAATAGTCTAGCTTCGCCCGGTTCGAACCAACTCACTAGAGACCGGCACCGCCTACCATATAGGGCCTCATACGGAGCCATCCGAATGATCGACTGGTAACTGTTGTTGCAAGCAAACTCTGCAAGTGGTAAGAACTGATCCCAAGAACCTCCAAAATCTATCACACACGCACGAAGCATATCCTCCAATATCTGAATAGTGTGTTCGGACTGCCCCATCTGTCTGAGTGTGAAATGTTGTACTCAACTCTACACGAGTGCCCAACTCTCGCTGTACAGCCCTCCAAAATCGTGAGGTAAACTGTGTACCCCAGTCAGAGATGATAGATACCGGTACGCCATGAAGTCTGAAAATCTCGCGAATATAGACTTGAGCCAATTGCTCGGAAGAATAGATAGTCATCACAGGAATGAAATGAGCTGACTTGGTCAGCCTATCCACAATCATCCAAACTGCATCAAACTTCCGCTGAGTCCGTGGAAGCCCAACAATGAAATCCATAGTGATCTGCTCCCATTTCCACTCCGGAATTTCTAACTTCTGAAGCAATCCAACTGGCCGATGATGCTCATATTTTACCTGCTGACAATTGAGACACCGAATTGCATACTCCACTATGTCTTTCTTCATCTGCCTCCACCAATAGTGTTGTCTCAGGTCCTGATACATCTTTTTAGCACCCGGATGAATGGAGTACTGCAAACTGTGAGCCTCTTGGAGAATCAACTCACTCAAACCATCTACATTAGGCACACATAGCCTAGCCTGCCCTGCATCCGTAATACACCGTCATCTCCAATAGTGACATCCTTGGCATCACCGTGTTGAACTGTGTATTTAAGGATAAGCAAATGGGGATCATCATACTGACGCTCTCTGATACGATCATAAAGACAAGACTGAGAAATCACACAAGCCAAATCTCGGCTCTGCTCGAAAATATCCAACCTGACAAACTAGTTGGCTAAGGCCTGAACATCCAAGGCTAAAGGCCTCTCTGCTACCGGTAAATATACTAAGCTGCCCAAACTCTCTGCCTTATGACTCAAGGCATCGGCCACTACATTGGCCTTCCTGGGATGATAGAGAATGGTGATATCTTAATCCTTAAGCAACTCCAACCATCTCCATTGCCGCAAATTAAGATCCTTCTATTTAAACAGATGCTGTAGACTCAGGTGATCGGTGTAGACCTCATATTGGACACCGTACAAATAATATTGCCATATCTTCAAGGCATGAACAATAGCTGCTAACTCAAGGTCGAGGACGGGATAATTCTTCTTATGTACCTTTAACTGTCTGGACGCATAGGCAATCACCCTACCGTCTTGCATCAATACTGCGCCGAGACCAATACATGATGCATCACAATACACAGTATAAGACCCTGCACCTGTAGGTAATACCAATACTGGAGCTGTAGTCAAAGATGTCTTGAGCTTTTGGAAGCCCTTATCACATTCCTCGGTCCACCTGAACGGAGCACTCTTCTGGGTCAATTTGGTCATAGGTGCAGCAATAGAAGAGAAACCCTCTACAAATCGGCGATAATACCCTGCCAAACCCAGAAAACTTTGGATCTCCGTAGCTGAGGACGGTCTGGACCAACTCTGCACTGCTTCAATCTTCTTCAAATCTACCTTGATCCCCTCGCACGAAACTATATGGCCCAAAAATCCCACTGAATCAAGCCAGAATTCACACTTTGAAAATTTGGCATATAACTTCTTTTCTCTCAAAGACTGAAGCACAATCCTCAAGTGCTGCTCATGATCCTCCTAACTCCGGGAATACACCATAATGTCATCAATAAACACAATGACGAAAGAATCAAGACAGGGCTGAAATACACTATTCATTAAGTGCATAAATATTGCTGGGGCGTTGGTTATCCCAAATGACATTACAAGGAACTCATAATGACCATACCGAGTCCTAAAAGCAGTCTTCGGGATATCTGGTTCCCGAATCTTCAACTGATGATAGCCTGAACGCAAGTTGATCTTAGAGAACACTCTGCCACCCTGAAGCTGATCAAATAGGTCATCAATAAGTGGTAATGGATGCATGTTCTTCACTGTTACCTTGTTCAGCTGACGATAATCAATACACATCCACATAGAACCATCCTTCTTCTTCACAAATAAGACAGGAGCACCCCAAGGCGATACACTGGGTCGAATGAAGCCCTTATCAAGCAACTCTTGTAACTGTTCTTTTAATTCTTTCAACTCTGCTGGGGCAATACGATATGATGGAATAGAAATGGGCTGAGTGTCCGGTAACAAATCAATGCCAAAGTCAATATCCCTGTTTGGTGGCATACCCGGAAGATCCGCTAGAAATACATCAGGAAAATCCCTTACTATAGGAACTGACTCCACGGTAGGAGTATCAATACTAACATCTATCACATAGGCCAGATACGCATCATACCCCTTCTCAACCATTCGTTGAGCTTTAAGAAATGAAACAACCCTGCTAGGAACATGATCCGAGGTACCTCTCCACTCTAGCCACGGTAGACCTGGCATAGCCAACGTCACCGTCTTGGCGTAACAATCAAGAATAGCGTGATAGGGTGACAACCGGTCCATGCTCAAAATACTATCGAAATCAACCATACATACATGCGGTCCACAATAATAGATTCACCCACGGGTGTAGATACATAAACAGAAGAACTCAAGGAATCACGGGATACGCCCAAATATAGGGAAAAATAAGATGACACATAAGAATAAGTGGAGCCTGGATCAAATAAGACTGATGCATCTCTATGACATACCGGAATAATACCTGTGATAACAGAATCGAAAGCAACGGGCTCTGTCCTAGTAGGAAGGGCATAATATCTGGCCCGGCCTCCCCTCTAGAGGGACCTCTATCTGTCCGACCTCCATCTCTAGCTGGCTGTGCATGTGGAGTGGCAACTGGTGCAGAAATCATGGCCTGAGAAGCCTGAGGACCCTGTGGAATGGGTGGGGCTTGAGAAATCTGTGGAGGTGCACCCTCATAAGTCTGGGGAAATCCCTCATGATGTGACGAGTGTCACCATACACAAAATAATCCCTCGGAGGACGTGGCAGCTGGGACTGGCTCGGGACTAATCGACTAGACTGTCCGCTGAAGGCACCCCGTACAGGAGGTACAGAAGACACTGGCGGTGCATAATATGGGAGGTCTGGGAGTAGCCGGAATACCACTGGAAACTGAAAGTGCTGAATGAATAGGATGACTCACATAGCCTCTACCATGATGGGCTACAGCTGGGGCACGAGAATTATTATATGTGCCAGAATCTCGGGGTCTCTTAGTTTCCCTCTCTTCCCTCTCCCTAATCCGCATACCTTCCAATCTCCTAGCAATTGACACCACCTGTTGGTATGTGATGTCCATCTCTAGTTCTCGGGCCACACTGAATCTGATACTAGGGTGGAGACCCTCAATAAATCTGCGAACCCGCTCTAGAACAGTAGCAACTAAGGCTGGTGCATGCCTAGACAAATCACTGAATCAGACCGCATATTCCGACATGATCATAGAACCCTGGCGCGACTGCTCAAACTCTGCGCGCCATGCATCTCTAAGACTCTGAGGAACATACTCCTTTAAGAACATATCTGAAAATTGAGTCCAAGTAAGTGAAGCTACCTCAGCCGGACTATCCAACTCATATGCCCGCCACCACTGGTAGGCTACTCCTCTAAGCTGAAATGTCGTGAAAGAAACCCCCATTGGAATCCACAATAGCCATAGTACGGAGGATACGATGATATTCCTCCAGAAAACCCTGAGCATCCTCTGAAGCTAAACCGCTGAAAGTGGGAGGGTGGTACTTCTTGTACCTCTCGAGCCTGAGCTGCTCCCCCTCTGAAACTGTTGTCCTAACCTCAGGCCGAACTGGGACAATTGGTTGCACTGGTATAACCTCTGGGGCATGGTCAACTTGGTCCCGTTGCTCTGTGGTATGGGCGGCGGGAGTCTGTGCTCCTCCCCCAGCCTGAGATGTGGCAGGAGCAAGTAGAATTAACCCTGCTTGAGCTAGAGTGCCAAACATGCTCAAAAGCTGGGCAAGGGACTCCTGAAGTGCAGGAGTAGTAACAGGCGTCTCAGGTGCCTGTTCTCCAACTGGAGCTACTGGTGGATCTACTGCAGCAGCTCGTGCAGGTGCTCTGGCCGCACCACGTGGTCTTCCTCGGCCTCTGGCACGGCCTCTGCCCTGACCCCGGCCTCTTGCGGCTCCAACAGAGGGCACGAGTGTCTGATCATCGGATCCAGTTGTGCGTGTCCTCACCATCTATGAGAGAATAGAAAGACAATAGTTTAAAAAATTTGAAGTCAACAGTGCGCACAATAAATAATCAAAGAAGTGAATATTTTCCTAATAGTAACATATCCTCCCAAAGATAAGTACATATGTCTCTGTACCGATCCGCAAGACTCTACTAAACAATCTTGTAACTCATAATACCTATGAACCTAGAGCTCTGATACCAACTTGTCACGACCCCAAATTCCCTCCGTAGGAGGTTGTGATGGCACCTAGTCTCTAAGACTAGGTAATCCTATCAATGCAGAATAATAATAGATATCTGAAATAAATAAACTACAATTCAAATAATTACAACTCCCAAAACCTAGTAGAGATAAGTCACAAGCTTCTAAGAATTTATCCTCAATGTCTCTATATATCAAGGTCTAAAGAAAAAAAAAGAAAAGGAATCAACAAAATAATGATAGAAGGGGACTCCGGAGTCTGCCGACGCTGGCAGATATACCTCGAAGTCTCCATACATAGGTAACTCACTGATGTCTGGGCTGATAAGATGTACCTGGATCTGCACAAAAAGATGTGCAGAAGCGTAGTATGAGTACACCACAGCGGTACCCAGTAAGTGCCAAGCCTAACCTCGGTAGAGTAGTAACGAGGTCAGGTCAGGCCCTACTGAAAAATAATAATTGCATGGTAAAATGTTTAACAATATAATAAAATAAAATGACAATGAAAATGAATCAAGTAGCATGTCACCATTTAATTACACAAAATAATGGCAAATAATACCTCGTGGAAACAAAACAGAATTCTTTTCAACATTAAGAAAACAAAAAATCACAACAATAATCAAAGGCATCTGCGGCCATAAATCAATATCAACAGGGGCACTCCCGAGGTACCGCCTCGTAGTCCCAAATCATAAATAAATCACAATATCTCATTTTCTTATATCACCGCGGGAGCCTTCACAATTTATTTTAAAGAAAATATTTTTTCCGAAATAGCATCACGCGTTTTAGCCACACTTATCACACCACATGACTTCTATTAGTTCCCCTACTAGCCACGCATATCAAGCTACCCTTATCTCACCACATGCGTTTCAACACCCAGACCTTATACCACAACATGCGTATCAATATCACAATATATCAATTAATACGTTGCTTTGATACCAAATTTAAAATGTCAAATACTTCAAATTAATAATATTTAATTTCAAGAAAATCAACCTTCAAATAATGCACAGAATAACAGAAACCAAGTTTCAACTAAACAGGTAAAATAAATAGCAGGAAAAGGTCAAGCAAATTTAAAATATAAAAAAAATATTTAATCAATGATGAAGAATATAACAAAGTAAAATTATTTAATTAATATGCAACAGTGATCTACATAATTTAAAAATATAATCTTCCACGTTTAGCCCGTGTACACACTCATCACCTCGTGTACACGACTTTCAATACATTATAATTATCACATCAATACTAATCCTAGGGAAAATTTTTCCCACATAAGGTTAGATAAGTCACTTACCTCGACTTGCTCCAATTTAATTCACTAGTAGGCCTTTTCCTCGATTATCCAACTCTGAATGGCTTGAATCTAGCCAAAATAATTCGATACAGTCAACAAAAATTACAGGAATCAAGTTCATAAGAAAATATTATATTTTTCAATAAAATCCGAAATTAACTCAAAAATCGCACGTGAGGTCCACGTCTTAGAATCCGGCGAAAGTTATGAAATATGAACGCCCATACAACCACGAGTCTAACCATACCAAAATTACTAAATTCCGATAACAATTCGGCCCTCAAATCCTCAAATTTATCCAAAAGGGTTTTCAAACTTTTCCAACTTAATTCACCAATTAAATGATAAAAACAGTGACGGATTCAGGTAATCTAACCAAAATTGAGTTAAGAATACTTACCCCAATGTTTTCTCTAAAAATCTCCCGAAAATCGCCTCTCCCCGAGCTCCAATTCGTCAAAAATAAAAAATGGGACGAAGTCTCATTTTCTGAACTTAAACTCTCTGTCCAGTGGTCTCTTCTTCACGAACGCGGTCAGTGTCTCGCGTTCGCGAAGCACAAAAATGTGCTACCTAATTTTCCTCTTCGCGAACGTAAGGGTCCACTCGCGAACATGGTGCCTTACCAAACTTGGCCTTCGCGAACGCGAAGCTTTAATGCCCAATCCCCCAGTCTGGCCTCGCCCTTCTACGCGAACGCGAACGCGAACGCCTTCACGCGTTCGCGATGAACACTGCCATCACCCTTCGCGAACGCGGTCCCTTCTTCGCAAATGCGAAGAGAAATTTCTCGCCTGCCCAGTTTTCTTTTCGCGAACACGAGACCTCTCTCGCGAACGCGAATAAGGAAACCAGAGCTGGACACCATAAATCCTTCAGCTTTTCCCAAGTCCGAAAATGATCCGTTAACCTTCCGAAACTCACCCGAGGCCCTCGGGACCTCAACCAAATACACCAGCAAGTCCTAAAATATCATACGGACTTAGTCGAATCCTCAAATCATATCAGATAACGCTAAAATCACAAATCACACCCCAATTCAAGCTTAATGAAACTTAAGAATTTCCAACTTTCACATTCGATATCGACACCTATCAAATCAAGTCCGATTGACCTCAAATTTTGCGCACAAATCATAAATGACATAACAGAGTTATGAAAGTTTTCAGAACTGGATTCCGATCCCGATATCAAAAAGTCAACTCCCCGGTCAAACTTTCAAACTTAAATTTTCTATTTTAGCCATTTCAAGCCTAATTTAACTACGGACTTCCAAATAAAATTTTGAACACACTCCTAAGCCCAAAATCACCATACGGAGCTGTTGGAATTATCAAAATTTTATTTTGGGGTCGTTTGCACATAAGTCGGCATCCGTTCACTATTTGAACTTAAGTTTTAAAACTTGGAACTAAGTGTTCCAATTCATTCCAAAACCTTACCGGACCTAAACAAATTACTCCGGCAAGTCATATATCAGTTATAAAGTACATAATGAGCAGTAAATAGGAGAATGGGGCTACAACTTTTAAAACGACTGGCCGGGTCGTTACAACCCACTTTCTTAGCTTGTATACCATTATGTGTGTGTGTGTGAGAGATATACACCGCACATACATTAGTCCAAATCTACTAATTCTGAATCTTGTATCAACTTACAATCGTGGCTATGGAACTGCTTCATTGGTGCAAATCCTTCTCGTCTATATGCATGAGATTTTTTTCATGTATCACACGAAAAGTTTCTCAAGCTTAATTAATAGTCAGGGTGTAAGGGCTCTTAAGCTTTTCACAATATAACAAAAGTCAGTATCTCTTCGCCATCTTTTCGCCATCTTTTCGACATATTGCAATGCGGATCCACTGTGTTAGTTATATGTTCACGTGAATCTAATAATTTTTGCCTAGACCTTATGTATACACTTAAAAAAAAATTAATAAATATCTACAAATATTTTACGATGAGCACAGTATAACTGTAATATTAAATTGAGGTCATTGCAGAATATATGGAAGGCAAATTATGGATCCGCCTCTAAATTGCATGCGAGCGATAATATGTAAAAAAGTTCTTTGGATAAGTCCAATTCCAAATAATACCCTACAATATATATATATATATATATATATATATATATATATATATATATATATATATATATATATAGTGGAATCTCCAACAGAAGGGAATTCCGTGGACTAATATTCCGTCCATAAATTATCCTAAACTGCGGTTTTATTCTTTGACAAGTTTTAAGGAAAAAATGAAATGATTCATACATTTAGTTAGCTATTCAATATCATCATACTTAGAGATCCAGAACATGTGAATGCCAAATTTGGAGCATCTGAGGCTAAGAAGCTGAAAGATTGTTGTCACGTTTCAGTTACAGGAATGAAATACGTAAACAGTAGATGACAAATGCTCGTACTTTATCACACGTTTTCTCAAGATTTTGCTACTTTCTCATCTTTGATTTGCAAACTGTCAAGAGCTGAATTTTTCAATTATTAATAAACTAGTGAATTTGTCGCGCTCTGCGCGGTCATAAAATAAATAATTGAGATTTAAAAATTTTCTTTATAATTTTAATTCTATAAGTTGAATATGTAGAACATATTTATATTTTTAACAGTTAGCTCAGTGTTACAAAAAATAATTTGAAGTCAACAAAAAGAATGATATTAAAACTACAATGATATATGCTTAATAACTTCATATATACAACCATGTCGTAAAAAATCTTTTTGTGGTAAAAAAAATAATAATTAGTAATAAAAACACATAGTATATGATTTAACTTTTTCGTCTTTCATAATTAGTAAAATTGTGTTGTCATTAGCAAATTTTTTTCTTTTGTAAATCAAGTAATCTATAAACCACAATAGAAATTTCTATATTCATTGTGACAATTACACTTCTCCATTGAAGTAGTAGATTTCTCCAACAAAAAAATTATTTTACTTCTTCATTACTAAAAGGGAAAAAAGGAAATTATATTTTATTTACTTTATTCACTGTTTACATGCATGAGATGTGATTTGTATCTATATCTATATATATATATATATGTGTGTGTGTGGGGAGGGGGGGAGGATTTAAAGACATTTATGATAGAATATATATGATCAAGGCAATCCTAGATTCCTACTGTTCAACTTCACTCAGTGTCTTTACATTTCAAGTAATGGTTGGGGAATAGTTATCTTTGTTATCTATTTTTTCCTGAAAAACTTTATGCTTTTTCGGTCAAATGATGATTTAACTAATTCTAGTATTCTTAAATTTTCTTAAAAAAGGAAGAGAAAAAACTTTTCAAGAAAGTCATTTCTCTTATATCAGTTTCCTACTCTAAATTAAACACGATTGTCTGATCCTTAATCTTCACCAAGCGGGATTCTTCAAATAAGGGGAGATAAAAAGAACAAAGTTAATTAGGAAAAAAAGAAGAGAAAAAATATATAAGTGTTCTTTGGCCATAGAAATATATATGTAAAATCTACACTCTACACCTTATTTTCCTTTTTGAAATTTTCTTATATTTACCATAAAGAAAAGAAAATGGAAAATAAACCCACAAAACAAAATAAGAAAAAGGGAAAAATTTAAAAGATGAAAAAAGACGAAGAAGATAAAAATCGAAAAGTTTCTGATTAGGTAAAAATGGAAAAAGAAATGTACGTACTTTCTTCTTGTCTTTTTCCCTGATCTTACCACTTAGAAATGTTATATATAAGTGTTAACAAAAAGTGAGATATAATTAAACCTGACCAAAAAAATAATTAGAAGAAGATTTGGAGGCCGGGAAGAAATGAATAAAGATAATCTATAATTAAAGGCAGTAATAAAAGTGAGTAAAGGAAGAAAGTAAATGCATATATTTCAAGGAAGGAAATCGAAACAAAGGAGGTTGAGAAGACGCTTGCGGGGAAAAAAGGAGAAATTTCAACAAAAAATTGTAATGATACATAATAATAAGGAAAGAGAGGCGACGTAATAGGTGCAAAATAAGAAAATTAATGCACCGTTTCAGAAAATTAATCTTTTAGATTTATTAATTGAGTTTATTGTGTGAAAAGAGAATAAAAATCCCTAAAATTCTAAGAAAATAGATAAATACATTTCCTCGTCAAGAGATGCCACATCACTTTATAAGGGCCCTGCTTTATATTTATATATAGATTTAAAAAGCGAAAGTTGACAAACCAACAGAAATGTTTTGGAATAATACTTACTGCTACGCATAAACTACAATTTGGCTCCATTTCTGGAGCTAGAATTTCATAAAAATCATAAAGATTATAAAAATTCAACTTAAAATCTTAAAGTATATAAACAGTTCAAGATTAATTCCATACGTAATTTAGATAATTAGACGCCCTTGTGTACCCGACAAAAAGCCTATGGAAAATGTGGAAATTACAATTATTGGTTTATAATAGTACGGGCTAGCTAGTTTTCAGACCAATAATTAAAAAATAGTCAGCGTTTGCAAAGTCATTGAAAAATAGATACTATTTTGCTGCAACACGGAAAGTTCCAGCATAATATACTGGAGATTGGAGCACCTGTGTATGAACATCCAGCATAATATGCTGCAACTCCAGCACACGGAAAGTTACAGCATAATATATTGGAGATTGGAGCACCTGTGTATGAACTTCCAGCATATTATGTTGGAACTTCAACACATTATGAAATTTCATGTTGGATGTTCACATATGAAAAATTCGAACTCCAGCATATTATGCTAGAATATTTTTCTTATTTTGAACAGTTTACATAAACAGTGGTTAAATTTCGAACTTTTGAAACTATGATTATTTTTCAATTATCACTTGTAAATCTTACTAATTTTGAATTTCACCCCAATTATTGGGAAAATATGTTATTATCGGCCACGTAATTTATTGTACATCATCTACCACATGCACCATGCATGTTTCACATTACTAAACCCAGTTCCTATCATTAAAACTTGAATTTCACAAGGTGGTATGTGTCTGTAGAAATATTTTTGAAATCTTACATAAAGATTAATTTCCAAAATAGTGTTTAATTTGTTAAGTAGTTCCTATGTGTCTTTCATAGAAGATTTTTAATTTTGGCTAAAAAAACACACAAAATCTTTAAGAAAACGACTAGGGGTGACAAACGGGCGGGTCGGGTCGGATATGAGCGGGTCAAAAATGGATAATTCAAAAACGGATAAATTATCCGACCCGGTCGATATTTAATATGGATAAAAAACGGGTTAACCGGCGGATAATATGGATATCCATATTATCAATTGCTTCTTGAATATGATCACTTTTGAGAGAATTACTAGTCTCTCAAGCTTGAGGAACTCTCATTTTGAGTCTTTATAAATGTAAAAGTTAAACTGATTAGTTATTCATTGGTTATCCATTTGGTTATCTATTTTCTAAGTGGATAATATAGTTCTTATCCATATTCGACCCGCCTTGAGCTAAATCAATACGAAAATCAATATCACGATTTGGTGGCATGCCTGGAAGATCAGAAGGAAACACATCAGAAAACTCCCGGACTACAGGCACCGAATCAATCATCGGAGTCTCTGTAGTGGTATCCCGAACATAGGCTAGATAAGCCAGACAACCCTTCTCGACCATGTGTCGAGCCTTCAAAAAAGAAATAACCTGGATAGATGCACTGACAGACGAACCCTTCCACTCCAATCTAGGCAATTCTGTCATCGCCAAGGTAATAGTCTTGGCATGGCAATCTAGGATGGCATGATATGGAGATAGCCAGTACATGCCCAGGATGATCTCAAAGTCGGTCATATCAAGCAACAAAAGATCTGCTCTGGTTTCGTAACCACAAAAAGTGACAATGTAGGACCGATAGATCTGATCCACAATAACAGAATCGCCCACAAGAGTGGACACAGAAACATGAGTACCCAAGGACTCACGAGAAACACCCAGGAAATGAGCAAACAGAGATGAAACATAGAAATACGTAACCCTGGATCAAATAATGTTGAGGCATCTCTACCGCAGACAAAAATAATACCTGTGATCATGGCATCTGAGGCCACTGCATCTGGTCTGGCCAGAAAAGTATAGAACCTAGCTGGAGCACCACCTGACTGGCCTCCGCTCGACTGGCCTCCACCTCTAGGATGACCCCTTCCCACCTGCTCTCAGCCTCTGGGTGGCCGGACGGCTGGTGGGACAACTGGTGTCGTAATCATGGGTTGCTGACCTACTGCACTCTCCTGCCCCAAAGCCTGGGGCAGAATCTTTGTACATGACTGAAATCCCCGCACTCGAAACAACCCCTCGGTACGGTGGACTGTTGACCTGAAGTCTGGCCCTATTGGCCCAAATACCCACTGGAAGAACAATGAATAGCTAGTGGGCGGTAAGAACTCTCTGGCATAGCACTGAAATAAGGTCGCACTAGAGCACCACGAGGAGGTGGCGGTGCTGGATAAAGAGGCCTGCTTGACTGACCTTTGATGAACTAACCTGATAGCATCAAGGACTTGATGTTATCATAATCTCTGCCCCTAGACGGGGCACCACTGAACTCTCCCGAATATCAAAACCGATTGACCCTCGCCTCCTGCTCTCAGCTCCGCTGACGGACACCCTCTATCCTCCGAGCTATCTCCATAACTAGCTGGTAAGAAGTCCCCATCTCCATCTCTCAAGCCATGATGGCCTGAATACCATAGTGCAATCCGGCGACAAACCTCTGCACTCTCTCTGCATTGGTAGGTAGTATCATAAGTGCATGGCGAGACAACTCAGAGAACCTCGCTTCATAGTCAGTCACTGACATCTGACCCTGCTGGAGCTGCTTGAACTGGAACCGCAACTCTTCCCTTTAAGAGGGGGGAATGTATTTGTCCAAGAAGAGGCATGTGAACTGTTCCCAAGTCATGGGAGGGGAACTTGCTGGTCTGCCGAGAACCGTTCCTCATGTTGTGCAGTCTGTCCCTGCACCGATCAATAAAATCCTGGGGGTCCTCATGTCGCTCACCTCCGAAAGCAAGAGGATAAAGCCTGGTCCATCTGTCCAATAGCCTGTGAGGATCACCAGCCGCAGCTGGTACGAGCTCTTGTGTAGCTGTTATAACTGGATGAGCTCCACCCACGGGTAGTGCACCCTGGGTCTGATATACTGCAATTGCATGCCCATGAGCCTACGCGGTAGCGGTCTGCGATCCCCCTCCCGCCTGAGATGTGGCTGGGTATGCCGAAAATAAATTGGCCTAAGTCATAGTATCCATGAACCGCAGCATACAGCCCATGACCTCCTAGAATCCCGATGTGGACGTGAAATCCACCGGAGCTAGCTCTGCTGCAAGCACCTTGCCCTGCTCCTCAACAATATGATTCTCTACTGTATCCACTGGTGGCATAACTGGAGCAACCCTGCTATGTCCTCGTCCCCTACCATGGGCTGGAGCCCTCCCCTGGCCTCTGCCCCAGCCTCTAGTAATAGGGGAAGCAGCTCTTCCCTGATCTGAAACATCCATTGAGCGCGTTCTCACAATCTGTGAGAGAATAAGAGAAATATACTTAGAATTACATCAACTGCACGATATGAGATGAAGAAAGGTGGTTTTCTAAAACCCTATAGCCTCTCGAAGATAGGTACAAATGTCTCTGTACCGATCTGCAAGACTCCATTAGGCATGCTCATAACTTGTGAGACCTACGTGAACCTAGTGCTCTAATACCATGTTGTCACGACCCAATTTCACCTATAGGTCGTGATGGCGCCTAACATCACCGCTAGTCAAGCCAACTAGTGAATTAGACATATTATTCCTCTTTTAATAAGTTTCAGAGTAATTAATCTTTCCTTATTTGCAAGATTTAAGAAAATAAAAGGTTTAAATAAGTAAAACCAAAGTAATAGTTCAAAACCACAATTCTACTAGTGTGTGTGTCAAGACCTGGTGTCACAAGTGTATGAGCATCTAGTAGATTATACAAAATTTTAACTACTGTCTGAACATAAAAGTAGACAGAATACAAATACAAAAGATAGACTCTAGAGGCTGCAGAACGGCTCAGAAAGCAGCTCACCACTAGGCCTCCTAATATCTAGGATGCGCACCGGAAGGGACTGCCTGATACACCTGTCTCAGATCCTGCACAAAAAGTGCAGCAAGTGTAGCATGAGTACGTAAACAATGTGTACCCAGTAAGTATCAAGTCTAATCTCGAAGAAGTAGTGACGAGGGGTCGACTTCGACACTTACTATGGGCCAATGATATTAAGATAGAAATATTTAAATAAACACGGGTTATATGAATAATGACAAGTTACCTTAGCAAGCAGGAACAAATAATTATTTCACAATTTAATAATTTCCAATAAGTCATTTTCCTTCATAAGCTGCAATAAAAAAATGTCAAAGCACCGAGTAATTATTATTATTAAGTACGATTTATGCCGAGGTCGTACGGGCCGATCCATAATAATGTGTACACTACCAAGGGTCGAGCGGCACAAACCATAGATGCATCTATCTACTGCCGAGGCATTCAGCCGGCTCCACAAGAAGAGATTGAAACTTTGTAGGCATTTGCCTTAAACGTTTTTAATTATTTATATACAAAGTAATACAATTTCCTTTAGCAAGTTCTGCATAATTTCTGGCACTTTAATTAACAAGTAGGGTATAAACATTTCAAGTAGTTCATGTTATGGGTCCTAAACTATCCGAACATAAGCATAATTAGTAGCTACGCACGGACTCTCGTCGCCTCGTACGTACGTAGTCCCCACAATTAGAAGCAAATATTTATTTAAAACACCTATAGGGTAATTTCCCTCATACAAGGTTAGACAAGAGACTTACCTCGTCTCGAAGCTCACATCCCGATCACAATTTCGCATTAAAGCCTCAATTTGGTGCCGAAAAATCGGAAACTAGACAAATGTTATGTAATTTAATCAATACATGCTCAAAATTTCGAAATTAAATTATTAGATTAATTACCCACCCCAAATTAGTAAAATTCCTAAAATTCACGTCGGGCCTACATGCCCAGATTTCGAAAATGTTTGGAGGAAATCGTCACCCATAACCTTAAGAACTCAAGTATACAATTTTCATCCCATTCCATAACCATTTTCATGGTTAAAATATCATTTTTATCAACACCTAGGTTTTTCATCTAAACCCACAATTTTCACTAATTTACATGTTAAAATCTACCCATAATCTATGTATTTAACTCGCAATAGGCAGAATTAACTTACCTCCAAGTTGCTAGGTGAATACCCCTCTCAAGAAGCTCCAAAATCGCCCAAGAATGAAGAAAATAGGCTCAAAAATGGCTGAGCACCATTTTTAAAACATTCTGCCCAGCACTTCTGACCCCTTCTTCATGAACACGGAAAAGGCCTCGCGTTCACGAAGGAGAACGGGACAGGCCCCCCAAAAATGACTCATCGTGAATGCAACAGGGGCCTCGCGAATGCGGAGGCTGGCTTGGCCTACCCTTCGTGAACGCGAGGGCTCCTTCGCGAATGCGAAGAATAACAGCGACCCAAAGCCCATCCCAGACTCCTCTATGCGAACGCGAATCACCTCACACGAACGTGAAGGTCACATGTCTCAGACCTTCGTGAACGCGGGCTGGCTATCTTGAACGCGTAGCACAACATCCCCTAGCCCCAATTCCTTCATCGCGAACGTGTGGGTCCTTCCGCATTCGCGAAGAAGGAAACTAGAATTGAAATTTCTGGTTTTTCCAACATTACTCTGGGCAGTCCAAAACTCACCCGAGCCACTCGGGACCCCGTACAAATACACCAACAAGTCTATAAACATAATACAGACTTGCTCAGACTCTCAAAATGAGTAAATCAACAATGAAACTAAGAATCGCACCCCAAAACCGAATTGAATCAAAATATGAACTTCAAGTTTCTAAATTGCTCAGAAACGCGTCGAATCATACTTAGACTACTCGGAATGACACCAAATTTTGCAGGAAAGTCTTAAATCACCATACGGAACTACTCATAAGCTCGGAATCCCAATTGGACCTTGATAACACCAAATTCTACTTCAAACCAAATTTAAAGAACTTTAAAACCTTTAAAGAGCCAACTTTCACTATTAGGCGCCGAACAGCTCCCGGGTCATCCAAAACTCGATCTGAACATACGCCCAAGTCCAAAACCATCATAAAAAACCTATTGGAACCATCAAATCCCGATTCCGAGGTCGTTTACTCAAAATATTGACTGAAGTCAAACTTAGCCTTTTAAAGCCAAACTAAGGAGCCAAGTGTTCCGATTTCAACCCGAACCCTTCCAAATCCCGAACTAACTATCCCCGCGAGTCGTATACAGTAAAAGCATATACTGAGAGTTTTATTTAGGGGAACGAGATTCTAGAATGCAAAATAACTGGTTGGGTCGTTACACCAACATTCCTGCAATTTGCACACTTTCATTAGTTTCGGGAACATAAATCAATACTTTCGAACTAAAACAAAAGCAAAAAGGTGTTAATAAATAGTCAAAATTCACACTTATCAACTCCCTCAAACTTAAGTCTTTGCTTGTCCTCAAGCAAATAAATTAGTTCCCACCTCCTTATAGTTAAGGGTCATTTCAGCGAGTCAAAGGTGAGCCCTTCACACATGAGTTGAGACCAACAATTACCCACACTACTCATGCATTATTAACAAGGTGACAAGTCAAATATTCATACACATGTATTTCTAATGTGACATTTGAGCTTCAAGAATTGACTTTACTCATCAAGGACTCTTGTCCTATCATGTAGGTCATGGTGGACTCCGAACTCTTTATCCTCTACTTTCCATTTGCCACGCTCACTTATGAAATTAGCACTCAATCTTAAGATTCATGAAAGGTCTACTCATATCTCACAAGAGAATGTCACAAGTACGGCTTCAAGTACCATAGGCTTGCACCTCATGTAGATCACCACTAATGTAAGCTTACTTGGTTCGAAATCAAGTAGGACATCTTTCGGGTTATAATGAAGGCTTTTGGATTAGGCTAGGGTACCATATGGGTAAGTAGTTACACCTTTTCTTAAGCACTCCATATTTTCATTTCTCGGCTTACAATTAGCAATTCTTAGAGGCACTTTCTTTTCATTGGGGACTAGAGAGACTTGACATCATTCTTTTTCTCCCTTTTTGATTGCTCATGCTAGGGATCATTACCTCTTTTTGAATCCATCAACCCTTCCACTTATTCATTTTTGCATTTTTTTTTCTTTTTTTTTCTTTTTGTTCTTTTCTTTTCTTGCCTTCTCTTTTCATAGAGATCATTTCTTTTCTCTTTTTGTGCCTTGATACCTTTTTTAAATTCCTTATCTCTACACAACTTATGTTTTAAGCCACTTATTTCACAAGAGTATTAAGAAAAGTCCGGGTGGCAAGAGAGGGTTACGACAAAACGAGTAAAGGCTTATAACATGATTATCAAATGAGAAAGGCTAGCGGCTCAAAGGGGTTGACTAGGGATAACAACATTGGTTGGCAATAAAAATCTCAAACGGGCCAATGGAAGCCTATAATCACCTCTCAAACCAAGCAAAGCTTAGGATTTTACCTTAAAACACATTTGGGGCAAGTTCTAGACCTTTCGCACGGATACTTGGACTAGAAACAATTTATCTCACGCCTCACACAACTAGATTGTAAAAGAGGATAGAGTCAAGAGCCTACAACGACCACATTCAAGTTTAAAGATCACTATGGTCCAATTAAATCACTCGATGATTACCAAAATCAACTCAAGAGTCAAAAAGTCACTAACTAGAGCTATTTCTTTCAAAAACCTTGTCTCTAACCATAAGCACGCAGTTAAGTGTGTTGGTACCAATTGAATCATGATTAACTCTTCGAGCATGACTTGATTAGGTCTTTTTATTCATTACTACTGTCACGCCTTTACCCTAAAATAATATGTGTTATGGATTATTGTGGGTTAAAAGAGTTTTTTCATTTGAAGTGACAAATTTGAGTAGGGATTATTTTATTTACAAAGTCGCCACTTGAAATTGTTTTTGGGTGTTCTAAAACACCTTATATTTGAATCACTAGTCAAAGAAAGGTTTGACTCTATTTTATCGGTCCGCAAAAATAAAGTTCGGGTAAGGAATTTTGTTGACAGGGAGAAGGTGTGAGGCATTCTCCGAGTCCCGTGGTTCAAGCACGGTCGCATTTTTGACTTAAACTTGGCTTAAATTAATTTTGGATGAACTGTGATTTATTTGATTTTTATGTTAATTTTACCTATCCTCTTTTAATTATTAAAATATCTAATTATCTTTGAAACGAATCATGTGTGTGAATCCATTTTATTTATTGTGCCAAAATCATGTCACGCATACGTGTACATAATTAATAGCATTTTTATTATATTAAGATTATTTTGGCCAAAGTTGCGCGAACACATACTTCAGTTTTAATTTTGGAAATCATAATTATACCATGCGAGCGTATACATAATCGCGATAAACTAATTAAAAGCGCGCCTAAAGCACTCTAACGATGTTCATTATTCTTCCTAAACTTTGAGATTATTGTAAGGTCATGAATTATGAATTGCTTGTGGAAGAAGTGTATGAATTTAGATATTCAAATAAATAAACCATCATATACCAATACCCTATACGATGTTCATTATTCTTCCTAAACTTTGAGATTATTGTAAGGTCATGAATTATGAATTGCTTGTGGAAGAAGTGTATGAATTTAGATATTCAAATAAATAAACCATCATATACCAATACCCTACAGCCCAACAATTGAAGCCCAAACTTATTAGGGTCCAAATCTGCCCAACATTAAAGCAAGTTTGAATATCATATTTCTGGTAACATGATTAAACATATAGAATATAAGGACTAATTTACATTATTATTTATAAAGTTTAAAGGCAAATAAATAAAATCACATGAAATCAGATAAAAAGAACAGAGGAAAGAATAAACCTTAAATGCAAAATTTTCAATTAAATGAGTCTCCAAGAACAGGTACAATAACTCAGACGAACGCTGAAACAAGCATAAGCGAATAAGAACAGCAAAGCCAGTGAACTAAGCTCCAACGGAATTCTCGACCTCGACTATTGACTCCACTATTTGGCATGTAAAATGGGATGTTATGAAGCATTTTTGTTGGGTTTTAGGTGATGAATTGCTGGATTTTTCGAAAGAAAGACGAAGAAAGAATGGCACGAATAGAAATTCATTAGCGTAGAAGAAGCAAAAACATTTCTCTCAATTCTCTCCTCTATATTTCTCTCCCACCCTTCTTCTCCCATTTTTCTCTTCTATTTATAGAAAATATTTCGAAATTTTTTTCAAATTTTTATTTATTTATTTATTTTAATAAAAACAAAATTCTCACTTCCCATTTTTCTTCTTTTTTAAAAATAAATATTTCCCACCTTCCTTTACTTTTATTTTTTTATTTCCCACTTTATTTAATTTTAGTTTTTTAAATTTTCACTTTCTTTTACTTTTTCTTTTTAATTTCCACTTTCTTCTACTTTTTTAAAAAATTATTTCTACTTTCTTTTACTTTTAAAAAAAATTCTACTTTATTTTACTTCTTTTTTTAAATTCCCACCTACATTTACTTTTATTTTTTTATTTTTACTTTTTATTTTTTATTTCCCACATTCCTTTACTTTTATTCTTTTAATTTCCCACTTTCTTTTACTTTTTTAAAAAATTCCCACCTTCCTTTACTTTTATTTTTAATTCTCTACTTCCCCTTTTTCCCTTTTTTTTTTAATTCCATCTGAAATTTTAAAAACAAATACTTAATTTTTTGTTTTATTTTTTATTTTAAAATAAAAATAATATTAATAGTATTGACCTTTTAAATTATTTTTAATTTTTACCCAATAGAAAAAAGGTGTAACAAAGCTAAAAATTGTAGATTAAACTCCTAAAAATATTTACATAATAGAAGGTGACAAAAATTTAAATATGATCAAAAATTAGATGCTCACAGCATGCCCCTCTTTGCTTGGAAACATGAAGAGTTTTCAGGAAAAGATAAGGTGTGTCGTGTGACTAATTTTTGAACATATATTTATTCAAAGGGGAAGAAATATGGAGAAGAGAAAAGAGTGCAACTGCATACTGATTTTGGACAACCTACATATCCCGGTTTGAGGGGAATCACGTCGTGTGTAGTTCAAGGAAGAAGAATGGAATGGTGGAATAATGAGTTGGAGAATCGAGTGAGGTTCCGTCGAGGCTCCGGTCTGTGGTCATGTTATTACATCAAAATCAAAAGAAACTAAACAAGCCTATTAGATATGAGTTACAAGATTCAAATCTATAAGTCTTCTAAAACTTGATCTTGAGTCTGGACTGGTTCTTCCATGCAGATTCATATATGAACCTTGATGCTTGCTAGCTGCAGGTGCTAGTTCATTCTTCTACAGCTTATTCTGATCAAAATGGGAAATGTAAAGCCCGTATCTTTAGTCATGTCTTGAGCAGTCCATATCCTTTCCATCTGCTTCTGCATTTGGATTTACTTCTTTCCCTCTTCTTTTCTTTTTTATTCTGGATTGAGAATTCTTATTTCGGTCATCTCGAATCCTGTGCCTCGAAGTAAAACCTGCTCAGACACCAAAACAAACAAACAAACAAACAAACAAACAAACAAAATTTTTCTGCCCCAATTTTCACTAGGAAACATTTCGTGAGTTATTTGTAACAAAACTCTATACTACTTCATTATTAAAAATAATAAAAGGTCGGTATTGGTGTACCTCGAAAAAACATGACTCTTTGGGAATGGTGTACCCTGATTATCTAAATGGTGTCTTAACTAAGGATTGATGTACCTTATGTTGGAAGAATGTGGTCAGGGAGTGGTATACCTTATATTGGCAATGATATCAGGGAGTGGTGTACCCTGCATTTAAGATCAAATCAACTAGGGAGTGATGTACCCTATGTTGGAAAACACAGCTAGGGATTGGTGTACCCTATACTGGTAAGGAGATCAGGGAGTTATGTATCCTGCATTTAAACTTACATCAACTAGGGAGTGGACACCCCATGATGAAAAACATAGCTAGGGATTGGTGTACCCTATACTAGTAAGGAGACTAGGGAGTGTTGACCCTATATCGGAAAACACAACTAGGGATTGGTGTACCCTGATACTGGTAAGGAAATGTAACCAGTGGTTGGTACCCTATATTACAGAAAAAGAATGTAATCAGGGGTTGGTATCATGTATTACCGAAAAGAAATGTAACCAGGGGTTGGTACCTTGTATTACTGATATGAAATGTAACCAGGGGTTGGCGCCATGTATTACTAAAAAGGAAATGTAACCAGGGGTTGGTGCCCTGTATTACTGATATGAAATGTAACCAGGGGTTGGCGCCCTGTAGTACTGAAAAGAAAATGTAACCAGGGTTTGGCGCCCTATATTGCTGAAAAGGAAATGTAACCAGGGGTTGGTTCCCTGTATTACTACTATGGAAATGTAACCAGGGGTTAGTGCCCTGTATTACTGAAAAGGAAATGTAACCAGGGTTGGTGCACTGTATTACTGAAAAGGAAATATAACCAGGGGTTGGTGCCATATATTACTGAAAAGGAAATATAACCAGGGGTTGATGCCCTGTATTACTGAAAAGGAAATGTAACCAGGGGTTGGCACCCTGTATTACTGAAAAGGAAATGTAACCAGGGGTTGGTGCCCTGTATTACTGAAAACGAAATGTAACTGGGGTTGGTACCCTGTATTACTGATAAAATGCTGAATCCCCTGGGCAAAAAGGTTCTACCTGGGTTAAACTACGAAAAGAAAGTGTCACGACCCAATTTTCCCTCCGTTAGGTATCGTGATGGCACCTAGTCTTAGGGACTAGGTAAGCCTAACAATAATTAAAATAACAACATTATTTAATTAGAATCTCTTAAAATTCCCAAAATCGGTAGTACAAGTCATAAGCTCTACAGAGTGTTTGTTAGAAAACTTCTAAATACAACTGTCCAGAAATAAGTATAAACAGTGCAAAATGAAAACTGGAAGGTGACTCTGAAGCCTGCAAACGCAGCAGTAGGTTTACCTTGAGTCTCCACAACAACAGTCCACACAGCTAGCTAACGAATAATTACCTGGATCTGCACAAAAATGTGCAGAAGAGTAGCATGAGCACACCACAGTGGTGCCCAGTAAGTATCAAGACTAACCTCGGTAGAGTAGTGACGAGGAACAGTCAAGACACTCACTGGTCTAATAAACCGAACAGATATAAGTACATGAATAACAAAAGTATGATGTCTACATAAAGACTATGCAATATGGCTCACAATACAGTGATGGCATTAAAGCAAGAAACAACAAGTATCAACGGAATATCATGAAAATGACGCAGACAAAGTGAATGGAACACAACCTAAATTCGGAATCACGAATACAGCAAGGACAAGTAATAACTCAGTAATTACAACCGCTTTTACATCAGGTTTTAGTCAACAACTCCACGAGGTACCGAACCTCGGACAATTTACAATCTCACAGGTCTCAATACCTGAACCCTAACACTTGGCATCATGTGCCCTCATAACACCTCATAACCACACTGACGACTCACGTGCCAATAGAGCCATTCTCACATAGAAGGCAAGTAAACAAGGGTGAGCATCTATGCTCAACAATATCAAGAACACCTCTTATCCGATAAGAGTGCTTAACTATGTGTATGCTTGTGCAAGTGTCCTAACATAGTCCATACCAGCAAATAAGAATAAGGAAGAAGAAGAACGGATAACACGTAGAATATTTTCTCACAGCTTTCACAAGATCAAGCTCACACAGGTACGTATACCACTACACAAATATCAACAACAAGAATGCCCCCAGGCCATAAATCATCACAAATCAATCCCTGACACAGCCCACCTTGTCTCGCCACATGCGCAACCCACACACATATATATATATATATCCCACCTTGTCACGCCGCATGTGCAAAATCAATAGTAACAATAGCACGGCAGAAACCTCGTGCAACCCCATAACAATAAACGCACGGCAGAAACCTCGTGCATCACAATAATAATAGCCGCACTGCAGAAACCTCGTGCATCTCCACAACAAATACAACAACAACAATGGCAATAATATAAAGTACGACAAGTAAATCAACTCAAGACCTTTTAAAATCACAGGAAAATATGGGACCAAATCACAAAGAATAACCACAGTAAATAATGCTAGGCGTAAAGAGAACAACTCAACAAAAGGAAACTAATATGTATCAACGATCCCACAATATACATTTCAACAACAGGAAAACTAACACGAGTCAAGTAATTCTAAATAAAACAAGTCGACTAAGATATAGGATATCTAAAACTTCTTTTAAGGTTGAGAAATTACTAAGGATTTTCAACAATTTAATTAAGGATAAGCAGCGAAAAGATAATCATAACCTCAATTAAGACTAAACAAATTATAAGATGATATAATAATAATTTCAAATAAAGATAAGCAGTTATGAAAAGATAGCATGACAATAGAGGAGGTAAAAAAAATCTTCAGTAAAGTCAAATAAGAGTCCAATAGGCAATAAGAGTGAATCCTGAAAGCAATTAGTTCTAATTAAAGCATGTAGAGGTGAAACTAGTAAATAGCAACTTAATCATATCAAGAACGACTTCATACTCAGTGAATATAAGGACCTAAGAATCCTAAAAGGCCAACTTTTCACAAATAAGTCCGAGCACGCACTCGTCACTTGGCGTGCATGGACTACAAATCAACATAGAAGACTCAAATCCTAAGGGGAAAATCCCTCACACAAGGTTAGGCCAGATACTTACCTCGAACCAAGCTCAAACAGTCCGTAAGAATGTCCTTTCCTCAATTATCCGACTCTGAATGGACAAAATCTAGCCAAACACAATTGCATAACATGAATACAACAATAATAAACTTATCTAATCAATGAAATCAATATTTAATAAAAATTCCAAAATTCGCCCTAAAAGGTCGACCCGGGCCCACGTCTCGGAATCGGGTAAAAGTCATAAAATACGAACACTCATTCACTCGCGAGTTCACTCATACCAAAATTATCCAAATCCGATGTCTAAATCTCAATCAAACCCAAAACTCTTAGTTGAAGAACTTCTTCCCATTTTTCCTAAATTTTCAATCCAAACCCGAAACTAAATGGAGAAAACAACTATGGATTAATGGAAAACAACCAAAAACGAGTTAGGAATCATTACCCCAAAGTTTCCTCTAAAAAAACCCTCGAAAAATCAAAAAATTCCGAGCTCTCAAGTCCAAAAATGAAGAATGAAACCAAACCCTCGAATTTCTCTTTTCTGCCCAGGCATGACCGCACCTGCGCATAAATAGCCGCATCTGCGCGACCGCAGGTGCGCATGTCCAACCGCACCTACGCTTCCTCTCGCTTCTGCACGCCAAAAATCCGCTTCTGCGGAGCCGCTGATGCGCACAATTTCTCCGCACCTGCGGAGACTGTCAAGTCCAGCTCTTCTCGCACTTGCGCCTCAATCTTCGCATCTGCGGGCATCGCAGATGCGGAATTTTCCTCGCACCTGCAACCCCTAGCACTCCTCCATTTATCCGCTTCTGCGCTTGCCTCTCCGCACATGCGCTCTCGCACTTGCGGTCTCTTCTTCGCAGGTGCGAAAATACCAGAAGCCTGAAGACTTAGCAGTAGCACAAATCAAACTTTTAATCCTTTAAGCACCCGAAACTCACCCGAGGCCCCCGGGACCTCAACCAAACATACCAACCAATCTTAATACACCATACGAACTTAGTCGAGCCTTAAAGTCACATCAAACAATGTCAAAACCATGAATCGAACTTATAAATTTCAAATCTTTCAACTTCTAAAACTCGTGCTGAAACCTATCAAATCAACCCGGAATGACGTCAAATTTTGCAGGCAAGTCCCAAATAACATAACGGAGTTGTTCCAACTCTCGAAATCGCATTCCGACCCCGATATTAAAAAGTCCACTTCCGGTCCAAATCTCCAAAAATTTGACCTTCGCCATTTCAAGCCTAAATCAGCTACAGACCTCAGATTTACAGTCCGAACACGCTCCTAAGTCCAAAATCACCCAACAGAGCTAATAGAATTGACGGAACTCCATTCCGGAGTAGCCTTCATATAGTTCTGACTACGGTCAAAATCCTAAGACTTAAGCTTCCGTTTTAGGGACTAAGTGTCCCAAATCACTCTGAATCATCCGATAACTGAATTCAACCACGCACGCAAGTCAATACACATAATATGAAGCTGCTCAGGGCCTTATGCCGCCAGACGGGACTTAAATTCTCAAAATGACCGGCCGGGTCGTTATAGAAAGACTAGGCGAAGAGCACTTCTACCCGAAAATATGAGCTAAATCCCCCTAGGCGAAAATGTTCTACCTGGGTTAAGCTACAAAAAGCAAGCTTAGGCGAAATGTACTTCTACCCGGAAATATGAGCTGGATCCCACTAGGCAAACATGGTTCTACCTGAGTTAAGCTACATAAAACAACCTGAGCGAAGAGTACTTCTACCCAGAATTATGAGATGGATCCCCCTTGGAGAAAAGGTTCTACCTGGGTTAAGATACGAAAAGCAAGCCTGGGCGAAGAGTACTTCTACTAGAAAATATGAGATGGACTGCCCTAGGCAAAAAGGTTCTACCCGGATTAAGCTATGTAAAACAACCTAAGCGAAGAGTACTTCTACCCAGAAATATGAGCTGGATCCCCCTAGGCAAAAAGGTTCTACCTGGGTTAAGCTACGTAAAACAGCTTGAGCGAAGAGTACTTCTACCCGAAAATATGAGATGGATCCCCTTAGGTGAAAAGGTTCTACCTGGGTTAAGCTACGTAAAACAGCCTGAGCGAAGAGTACTTCTACCTGAAAATGTGAGCTGGATCCCTCTAGGCGAAAATGTTCTACCTGGGTTAAGCTACATAAAAGAGCTTGAGCGAAGAATACTTCTACCCAAAACTATGAACCGTATCCCCTAGGCGAAACGGTTCTACCTGAGTTAAGCTAGATAAAGAATCCTAAGCGAAGAGTACTTCTACCCGGAACTATGAATTGGATCCCTCTAGACGAAACGGTTCTACCTGAGTTAAGCTACGTAAAAAAACCTGAGCGAAGAGTACTTCTACTCAGAACTATGAGTTGGATCCCCCTAGGCGAAAAGGTTCTACCAGGGTTAAGCTACGAAAAACAAGCCTGAGCGAAGAGTAATTCTACTCGAAAATATGAGCTAGATCCCCATAGGTGAAAAAGGTTCTACCTGGGTTAAGATACAAAAATTAGCTTGGGCGAAGAGTACTTCTACCCGAAAATATAAGTTGGATCCCTAGGTGAAAAGGTTCTATTTGGGTTAAGCTACGTAAAGCAAGACTGGGGGAAGAGTACTTCTACCTGGAAATATGCAGTGGATCCCCTTAGCCGAAAAGGTTCATCCTGGGTTAAGCTACGAAAATGAGAGGTATGAATAGTAGTGATGCATGCTAAAAATAAAGAAAAGTGGAGATTTTGAGGAAACTTACCTTTGGTGACATTCATCCTTTAGGAATCGCCATTCTGCATTGCTTTGTTCCTGTAGCAAATAAAGAAAAATTATGAGTGTTCAAAGTGGTGGGAAGTTTGTGGCATTGATGCCCTTACCGAGGTTGGGTGCCTTTTCAATGTATCTGTTCGTTTCAAACGAGAGCCCTATAATCGGTCTTACCATCCTTTCTTTGCCTTTATTTTGACATGAAGTTATACCGAAAGGGATTCAAAGAAAAATAACAATGGAATAGAGAATGAGTTTAAACAAGAGGTGTCCCTTTCAGGGAACAGAAATTAAAGAAGGACTTATCTGGGAGTACATGCGGACTTCAATGAACATTACATGCCTTTTGGACTGGACGCCTGATCCTTGTTAATCGTCCGACCCTTATAAATTCATCACAACTTTTGCCTCGAGACCGAAAAACCTTGCCCAGGACTGTGTCGATACCAATGGCTGTGAGGATCCTCATTTCGATCAGTGGCGCCCTTTGTGGGTTTTCACCAGTTGACCTATCTCTTCTCACCATCGCCATATAGTTCTCCCTGCGAGTTTTCACTAAAAAGACTCTCTCATTTTAGTTTCTTTACTCACAATCGCCTTACGGTGCCCATGAGGGTTTTCACCAATAAGACTTTCTCATTTTATTTCTCTCATTTTGGTTGCACCAGATCCAAGTAACTATATCATCCAATTTTGAACATTCTTGCCGATTGATTGAAAGGACTTGAAAAGGATTTAGGTAAAAAGAATTTGGATTAAATTACAACTTTGAAACCCTTCAGGCGAAACCATCGCCAAACCATTGTAACATCTGCCACAGTTTTCACTTTTGGGAAATGTAGATTTTTGTTTTGGTATGACTGAACCCCAGAGAGAGGTTGCCTACGTATTCTTTCGGAATCAAGTCAAACGTAGTTCAATTAACATGAACTTGTTTGGATTTTGTTTTGTTTTTTTATGTTTTGTTTTCTTTATTTTGTTTTCTTTAATAATAACTTTCAAGTTCCAAAGAGGGTAATCAAAAAAAGGGAATTGGCTCAAATGGTTAGCAAAAGGGTTAATGATTTTTGGACAGCGAGAATGAAAGCATTCGTCATACGAATCAGAGAACTTTAATGCTACATAGAGGGTCATGTGTGGACCTTTCCAATTTGGAGCCCATTTTCCTTTAGCTTCTTCATGAGATGGGAGGATACATCACAGAATCTCAGAATGAGTTATCCTATTTCAAATTTCTTGGGCCTCACTTTCTTGTTGTAGACACGGGCCATTCTTTGTTGGTATAACTGCCCGTGAGAAACTGCGGCCAATCATTTTTCATCAATCAGTGTCAATTATTCCAATCGGTTCTGGACCCAATCTTTATCCTCAATCTTGGCTTCAACAATGATCCGAAGAGAGGGAATATCAACTTCGTTCCAATTTTCTATTTATTTTCTTACAAGCCTTGTCTTCAAAACATTCTATTTATTGATTCATTATTTCGGGTCTGACAGCGTTTTAGGATCTGGGCATGAAGTCCGCAGGCATGTCATGTCATTAAAATCTGCATTAACAGAACTGAAAAGAGAATAAGAAAAGTGACAAGATTAAGAAAAGAGACATTCTTGGACAATGAAATATTAATTTCATTTGATGTTTTTTAAAAAAATTTAAAGATAAAAGGGTTTACATCAGAAAGTAAGACAATAAAGTAAAAAATCTAGATTATACCCTGAAATAATTCGGACGCAAAAAGTTACCGGCTACCGAGACTCCCGTCTAACAGAGAACTTTTTAGGTTTGGCGCCCGTTTTTTGGTTTCTCTTCTGCCGTGGAAATAGTTACTATGGCTTTCAGTGCTGGATCAAATTCCCCATCATCACAGATCATTCCAACGACTGGCCTATTGGTGTGAGTAGGCAGAGGATTGTTTGTCATATTAGAGTCTCTTCATCCCTAAGAATTATTGCTTTGACCTCGATGAGGTTTTCCACCGCTCTTTTAAGAGTCCAACAGTCTTCAGTATCATGTCCCATTGCTCCATAGTGGTATTCACATCTAATATCAGCTCGGTGCGAGGGGGACTCGGGGTTCGGCCATTTCGGGGCCACTGGCTGCAGCACACCTAGTCTGACTAGCTTTTAGAACAAGCTCGAGTATGATTCACCAATAGGGGTGAATTGATTCCTTCTGGGGGGCTCTCTTGGGCGAGGATTATATTGGGGAACATATTGTTGGGGATTATATGGAGCTTGGTAAGGACGGGCATTTCTGGGAGGTGGAGCTCGGTTTTGTGTATAATGTTGTGGCCGCATATAAGGTTGCGTGTTCATCACCGCATAGTGAGGCGGTGCCACGACATATGCAGCATCATGATGAGGGTAATAATGTTGTGAGACATTAGGAAGCATATATGATTGGTTGAATGACCTGCGAGCCCCCTCGAGCTTGAAGCCATCATGGCTCCCTCTTCCCTCATGTTTTTGTTCATCAAACCCCCCGAACCATTCTGAACGGTTTGTGATGTGGCCTTAAAGGCAGCATGACTCAAGATTTGGCCCGTTTTTAAACCATTTTCGACCCTCTCCCCAATTTTGATAGCCTCGGTGAACGGATTACCCATAGCGGACATCATGTTCTGAAAGTAGTCCGCCTCTTGGGCTTGTAGGAAGACCGTAATCATTTCTCCTTCGTCCATTGGAGGCTTTACTCTGGCAGCTTGCTCGCGCCACTTGACAGCATATTCACGGAAACTTTCCGTGTTTTTCTTTTTCAAATTGTATAAAGAGTTCTCTCTTTGGATTTTTCACTCTTGGTTTCTTTCTTTCTTTCTTTTTTCTCTTTTTTTGGTTGTTTTTCGCTCTTTGTTTTTCTTTGTTATTTTTTTCACTCCTTTCTTTCTTCTCTTTTTTTTCTCTCAGTTTATTTAATGGCTATGATCGAATCCGATGGAGATTTCCTATATATCATGACACCACATGAATCAGATCATTACGTAGTTCAGGAATATCTGGAACAAAGTACAGAAGCTAGCTCTTGTTTTTTCTTTTTTATTTTTGATTTTTTTTTTGGGAATTTTAGAAAAGAAGACTTCTTAAAGAAAAAAGAAAATATTGTTTTGGATTTCTATTGATTTTGTTTTTTGAATTTTTGGGAGAAAGACTTCTAAAGAAGGAAAAAACATATTTTTGGATTTTGATTTGATTTTTTTTTCGAATGAAAGACTTCTAAAAAGAAAGAATATATTTTTGGTTTTAAAATTTTTTTTTATTTGGGATTTTCTAAGAAGGAATTAAGGAAAGGGGAAATATTTTTTTACTTTTTTTGAAAATTGAGGGCCGGAACCTTTAATGTTTGCCTACGTATCTCACATCCAATGAGAATAAGACCCGCGTAGTTCGGTCAAAACCGACTATGTTCTTTTTTATTTTTATGAAAATTAATCCTTAAAATCATAGAACTAGACCACATCGTCTCCTTATTTTTTTTTAATTATTTTTTTTAACGGACATTTGTACAAAAACTGGAGAATTTCTCTCTTGTTCATTCAATTGATTTATCCTAAAACCGGTCAATATGCAAGACTCCCAATTAATGCAACAGATAGCACATAACATGAATATATTGGTCTCAACAAGGTACCTGTCCTAAAACAGAACCCGGCTCATGTGCCGAGCGCTGCTAAGTCAAATACACATGATGCAAATAAAGTGAACCTACGAGGGATATCCGGTATGAGGTTTGTTTTTCTAGGTTCAAATCTTGGTGGAGAAGGTATCTAGACTGGCTTACACGAGCGGACAACTCTAGCCGAGGAGGGTCAGCATACCGGTAGCATTGCATTCCGGCTTAGCTGGTGGTGCTCCCCGCCTAAAATATGTGTGACTAAAATCCTTCACTGGGTGACAAGCACCTCGGCTATCTCAAAGAAAGCGGGCTATGTCAAGCAAATGTCCAATTTAATTTCAAGAAGACTCAGAGGGGTGTGCGAGAAGATAATTTATATGTATAGTTCAACAATATCAAAGCGGTAAAAACCGGTGAAGTAGCACATTAGGCCCAAATAAATCACAATATATACAAATATTAATAAAACCAAATAAAGTCAATTTACAAGCTCGAATTCTTGAAATTCCCCAGCAGAGCCGCCAGAGCTGTCACACCCATTTTGACCCCAAAAGAATATGTGTTATGGATTGTTGTGGGTTAAAAGAGTTTTTTCATTTGAAGTGACAGATTCGAGTAGAGATTATTTTATTTACAGACTCGCCACTTGGAATAGATTTTGGGTGTTCCAAGACACCTTTTATTTGAATCCCTAGTCAAAGAAAGGTTTGACTTTATTTTATCGGTCCGCAAAAATAAAGTTCGGGTAAGAAATTATATTGACCGGGGAGAAGGTGTGAGGCATTCTCCGAGTCTCGTGGTTCTAGTACGGTCGCTTTATTGACTTAAACTTGGCTTGAATTAATTATGGATAAACTGTGATATATTTGATTTTTATATTAATTTTATCTATCCGCTTTTAATTATTAAAATATGAAATTATTTTTGAAACGAATCACGTGTGTGAATCCATTTTGTTTATTGTGCCAAAATTATGTCACGCGTACGTGTACACAATTAATAGCTTTTTATTATATTAAAATTATTTTGGCCAAAGTTGCGCGGACACATACTTCAGTTTTAATTTTGTAAATCACAATTGTGCCACGCGAACGTATACATAATCGCGATAAACTAATTAAAAGTGCGCCTAAAGCACTCTTACGATGTTCATTATTCTTCCTAAACTTTGAGATTATTGTAAAGTCATGAATTATGAAATTACTTGTGGAAGAAGTGTATGATTTTAGATATTCAAATAAATAAACCATCATATACCAATACCCTATAGCCCAACAATTGAAGCCCAAACTTATTAGGGTCCAAATCTTCCCAACATTAAAGCAAGTTTGAATACCATATTTTGAGTAACGTGATTAAGCATATAACATTTAAGGACTAATTTACATTATTATTTATAAATTTTAAGGCAAAAAAATAAAATCACATGAAATCAGATAAAAAGAACAGAGGAAAGAATAAACCTTTAATGCAAAACTTTCAATTAAATGAGTCTCCAAGAACAGGTACAATAACTCAGACAAACGATTGAAACAAGCATAAGCGAATAAGAACATCAAAGCTAGTGACCGGAGCTCCAACGGAATCCTCGACCTCGACTATTGACTCCACTATTTGGCGTGTAAAATGGGATGCTATGAAGTACTTTTGTTGGGTTTTGGGTGATGAATTGCTGGATTTTTCGAAAGAATGACACGAATAGAAATTCCCTTAGCGTTGAAGAAGCAAAACAAATTCTCTCAATTCTCTCTTCTATTTTTTTTCTCCCCCTTATTCTCTCATTTTCTCTTCTATTTATAGAAAAAATTTTGAAATTTGTCTCAGATTTGTTTTTAATATGTTTTTTAATAAAAGAAAATCCCACTTCTCATTTTCCTTCATTTTTAAAAAACAAATACTCCCCACCTTCCTTTACTTTTATTTTTTTATTTTCCACTTTATTTACTTTTCTTTTTTTAAATTTCCACTTTCTTTTACTTTTTCATTTTAATTTTCACTTTCTTCTACATTTTTAAAAAAATTAGTTTTACTTTCTTTTATTTTTTAAAAACATTTCTACTTTTTTTTTTAATTCCCACCTACCTTTACTTTTATTTTTTTATTTTTCACTTTTGTTTTACTATTTATTTTTTTATTTCCAACATTCCTTTACTTTTATTCTTTTAATTTTCACTTTCTTTTACTTTTGTTTTTAAATTCCCACCTTCCTTTACTTTTATTTTTAATTCTCTACTTCCCCTTTTCCCTTTTTTTTAATTCCACCCAAAATTTAAAAAAACAAATTACCTAATTTTTTGTTTTATTTTTTATTTTAAAATAAAGATAAAAGTAAAAATAATATTAATAGTATTGACCTTTTAAATTATTTTTAATTTTTACCCAATAGAAAAAAGGTATAACAGAGCTAAAAACTGTATATTAAACTCCTAAAAATATTTACATAGTAGAAGGTGATAAAACTTTAAATATGGTCAAAAACTAGGTGCTCATAACTACTACTATTATTACCTAAACACAAAACGGACTCATTCCCTTCAGAAGGTTGTCACGCCATCCATCGTTGGGACGAGTCACCCGGTTCACACAACAACTACCTTTGCAAAGAACCGTAGCGTTAAGAAAATCAAAGGCTTATTATCCACTAAAGCATAAAAAGAAGTTACTTAACAAAACAAGGGCTAATATGGAAAAAATAAAGAAGCTAATAAGAAAAAACTATTAAAGAGAGATAAATATACATAAGAGAAGAGAGAAAAGCTAGATAAATACAAATAAGAAAAGAAAGAGTACCATCAAATTATTACAGACCAAATGTATCAAAGTGTATCAATATGTCAAATAAACTCCACTCCCCCAAATAAAAGCAAGTATTATCCCCCATTGCTTAGCAAAATAAGAGAAAAAGAGGAGAGGGTGAAGAAAACTCCATATGGATCCTTGGACATCTCAGTGTCCCCAGAAATGTCATCTCCCTCAGGGTCAGCCAACTGAATCTCATCATCATCAAATCTAGGCGTGGCTGGGTTGACGAACATCACACGCACTACCTCAGTAGTGTTGGCAGCAAGGTTTGGCTCGTCAGACTGGCCAACTGGTGCTACCAGTGCAGATGGTGCTGAAGGATTTGGGGCAGACTGGTACGGGTCAAGCAGTATATCAAAAGGAATATCTCTAGCTGTAGCAAGTCTAGGCACTTCCCGCCGGAGCTTGTCCACTAATTTCTTGCTGACCTGGGACTTCCTCATCTTCTTTACTTCCTTTCCCAACTCCTCAATCATTGACCCATGATGTACCAAGGTGTCCATGATCGTCTTCTGGTTCTCCAAAATCTTCTTCAGTGTCTCACAAATGTCAGATGGAGCATGTGGTGCCTGGGAAGTGGATTGCACTACAATAGTAATAGATAAGTCCGACAGATTAGAAGTAGTTGTATGCATCCTGTTGTTGAGACTCGCCAATGTATGGGAGACTCACAGAGTAGATAGGGGAACTGTGGGCACGGGCACAGGCTTTAGAGCAACTTTAGGGGTTGTGGTATGAGCTGAAGATGATGGTTTAGGCATAGCAGTGGCACTGGTAGAAGGCTAAGTACAGGTGGATGGAAGATCAACTGCCTCGGAAGCTACCACTGTTGGCTCATCAGACTTGACTGTGGTGGTAGAAGGTTGGACTTTCTTCTTTAGGTTTCTCGCATCCATCAGAGAATACCAGTCGAATGGCTTCTTCAACTTTACCTTGGTGTCAAAATCTCTCGGCTCAACCTTTGCATCAGTAAGGTACTCTGTGATAGTGTTGGGATAAGGGTAGGCCGAGCTGTCCTGCCGTGCAATCACTAAAATGTTGGTCGATATCATGTCACCCACATTGATTGGGTAACCGACCATGATGGAAGCCACAAGCACTGCCCGAGGGATAAGAATGAGAGTCTCATTCTGGCATGGATCCAACCTGCTACAAACAAAGGTCTTCCACCCTTTAGCCTCAAAGCTCAAAGTACTCCACTGAATGGGAACCCCAGCAGTAATCCATAGTGGTGGTGGCCTTGGTGGTGCTAGAATCTCAGCCAATCAAGGTCGGACTTCCTCCTTCAGTACGCACTTCTCCAGATACTTCTTCGGCTCAACATCCTTGAAGCCTAAATACGCATTTTGCGTATGTTGATCAAACCTCACCTTGAGGTTGCATACTTTGGTCACCTTCATCTTTTTCTTGATGTGAGCAATATTGGCATAAAATTGTCGAACGAGGTATTCTTTTGCATCCTCCACTCTCTCGGTGAACAACATCCACCCCTTTCGTGCCCTGAACTGTCTCAATATAACTGGGTTGTATTTCTCCGAATCCTTCAATAGAAACTGTCGCTCAAGAGTTAGCGACCTAACTGGCCACCACATATGGAAACTGGTGAAGGTGGCCAAGCTGACAAAACGATCCTCCCAAATCTCTTTATTCTTTAATCTCTCAAGCCCTGTAGCTGTAGCATCTCCCCTTCTACCATCATCGGGGATGTCTTGTGTAACCTGTGCCTCAGGGACTGGTATAGCTGATGGCTCAGAAGCCTGCCTAGTACTCTCCGATCTCTCGGAGGTGTTGTGAGATGAAGACAGCTCGTCCCTAAGATGGTATCTCCCCTGCGGCCTCGAATGTGTGGCTGTCTGCTCCTCCTGAATAGAGGCTGAGTTGCCCTCGGACACCTCCCTAGACAGGACATAGGAGCTAGACTCAAAGAGATCTGCACCTTTCCCTCCACCGGCTGTTGTTTTCTTTCTAATTGCTTGGACTGGCCAGGGGGAAAGGAACTTTTACCTCGACCCTGGAAAGATTCACCTCGACCCTTTAAAGTGTTGCATCAGCCTCTTGATCGAACCATTATTTGTATCAAGCAGAGGAGATTGTTAGTTGTAATTTATTGTTCAAACACATACAAGAGACATGTAGGTAAGGGAGAAACAATTGGATAGAGTGGAGTTATGAAGTTGATTCATACATGCAAGATAGGGGATCTGCAGTCCGCACAATTTGACATGCGACCGCAGATGGGAACTCGCGGTTCACATATTTCTGTTGTGCGGTCGCAGAAGGAAAGTGTGGGCCGCACATTTGAGATTGCGGCCGCACTTCTGAGTCCCAAAATTATGAACTCTCTGATGACAGAGAAATGGTCAATCTGCGGCCACAAGAGGAAATCTGCGGTCCGCACAATTTGACTTGCAATCGCACCTTGGAGTCTCAAAAGTGAAGACTCTATGATGACAGAGAAGGGCCTAATCTGCGATCGCAAGAGAAAATCTGCAATCTACACAATTTGACACGCGGCCACAGATTCCTACCTCACTTAAGCTTTAAAGAATAAGAATCTGCGGACCACACAATTCAAGTGTGGCCGCAGAATTCAAACAATTACGAGCAGATAACTTTTTATTCTAAGATATTTTTCAATATCTTGCACAAATAGGCATGGCCACATTGTAAAAACATGAAATTTCGCTAACCCAATCTAATTAGAGCATGTATCAAGTTTACCCAGTTCAAATCTACCCCACATGGACACACAATGCAACTCTAATAACGGATGGCCTAAAAAGAACTAAAAAATCTACAAATTAAACTAACACAAAAATTAACATGAAATTGAAGCATACCAGATAGAGTAAATGCACTGAGTGATTAATCTAGATGGCTGTGTGTGTGGACAGTTGAAATCTCTAAGAAAACTTAGCAGGGCAACAGTGTTTTGTTCAAAGTGAGAAAAGGGTAAAATGAGCCATAATGTTCTATTTATACCATTCAATTTGAGAAGGGATCAGAGACGAGTGCGGTTCGCACTCTTTAACTTGGGTGAATATTCTCAGAACCAAATCTGTGGTTCGAACATTTTTAGGTATGGTCGCAGATCAACCTCCGCACTGACAAGCTTAAACTCCAGAGAGTTGGTATTTTTGATGTTTCAAATGTGCGGTCCGCAAGAGAAATGTGCGGCCGCAATGCTCATATGCTATGGCACATAAAAATGTGAGGTCCACATAAATAAAGTGTGATCCGCACACTTTTGAACACTTAGCCATATTTTCGTCCACAATTCTTGTAAGTCACACTCATCCTTGTAGCACACTTAAAATTAAGTTAGAACACAAATAACACCTAACTACAAAAGGAAAAGGAAAAGAAACATGGGTTTCCTCCCAAGAAGCGCCTGATTTAACATCACGGCACGACACAGAAAACCCTCAAATGAAGTGAAGGACCGCCACCACGTGGCTATCTCCAAACTTTCCCAAGTAGTGCTTCACCCAGTGACTATTGTCTCGGAATACTTTATTGTTTGTGTTCTTCAAGTCTAATACACCAAAAGGTGTCACACCCATAATTTCAAAAGGACAACTCCACTTGGAGTTTAGCTTCCGGGAAACATCCCCAACCTTGAGTTAAACAACAATACAAGATCCCCCACCTTGAACTCTTTGTTCCAAACGTATATGTCATGACGATATTTCATCTTTTCTTTGTACAAGGACGAACTCACATAAGTATGGTACCGGAACTCATCCAATTCATTCAAATGTGCAACCCTCAAGTTAGAGGCTATATCCCAATCAAGATTCAACTTCTTTAGAGCCCACGTTGCCTTGTGCTCTAGTTCCACGGGAAGATGACAAACTTTTTCGAACACCAACCGGCATGGCGACATTCGGATAGGTGTTTTGTAAGACGTCCAATAAGCCCATAATGCATCATCAAGCTTCTTGTATCAATCTGTCCGATTAGCATTCACTGTTTGGACAAGATACTCTTAATCTCCAGGTTGGAGACTTCCACTTGCCCATTAGCTTGTGGGGTGATAGGGAGTAGTGACTTTGTGAGCAACACCATACTTGCTAAATAAAGTGTCAAAAGCTTTGTTGCAAAAATGTGACCCCCCATCGCTTAATTGCATGTGGAGTACCAAACCTTGTGAAAATATTTTTCTTCAAGAAATCCACCACACTTCTCGCCTCATTGTTGGGTAAAGCAACGGCCTCAACCCATTTGGATACATAATCCACGGCGACCAAGATGTAGGTGTTTCCACAAGAACTCACAAAAGGGTCCATGAAATCAATACCCCACACATCGAAAATATCAATCTCCAAAATGGTTGTGAGAGGCATTTCATTTTCTTTGAGATTCCACCGGCCCGTTGACATTCATCACATCTTTTCACTAACTTACTAGAATCTTTGTAAAGAGTAGGCCAATAGAAACTGCAACTAAGAACTTTGGTCGCCGTTCTTGATCCACCATGATGACCACCAAATGACGAAGAATGACAAACCCCAATAATTTCACCTTGCTCTTCTTCCGGTACACATATTCTAATCACCCCATCCGTATAAATCCGGAAAAGGTATGGTTCATCCCAATATTGGATTTGACAATCCCGTTTGAGCTTCTTCATTTGTCTTGAAGAGAACTCATCCGGAATGATTCCACACACAAGAAAATTTGCTAAATCCGTGAACCATGGCACCTCTTTCATTGAAATTTCCAAGAGTTGCTCATTGGGGAAAGAGTCATTGATCTCAAGGCCATCATGCGGTCTCCCCTCCTCCTCCAAACGAGACAAGTGGTCCGCCACTTGGTTTTCACTGCCTTTTCTATCTTGGATGTCAATATCAAATTCTTGTAACAAGTGCACCCATCTCATCAACTGAGCTTTGGAGTCCTTTTTTCTCATAAGATAATGAATCGTCGCATGATCCGTGTAGACAATAACTTTTGCACCCATCAAGTACGGGCGGAACTTCTTAATTGCAAACACAATAGCAATGAGCTCTTTCTCCGTAACGGTATAGTTGACTTGGAAACTATTCATGGTCTTACTAGCATAGTAGATCGGATGAATTGATGTGTTGCCCCAAAACAGCCCCAACCGCTACATCACATATGAGTTCAAAAGGTACATTCCAATTAGGAGCGGTGATCATGGGAGTAGTTGTCAACTTGAGCTTCAACAATTCAAAATCTCTCATGCAATCATCATTGAAATTAAACTTAGCATCCTTCTCAAGAATCTTGCACAACGGGTTCACTATTTAGAGAAGTCTTTGATAAAGCGCCGGTAAAAACCCGCATGGCCTAGGAAACTTCGCACACCCTTTACCGAAGTAAGGGGTGGAAGGTTAGAAATCACCTCAATCTTTGCCTTGTCAACTTCAATTCCATTCCTTGAGATTTTGTGGCCAAGGACAATGCCTTCCTCGACCATGAAATGGCATTTCTCCCAATTGAACAACAAATTTGTTTCTTTAGATCTAGCCAACACTTTGTCCAAATTTGCTAGACAAACATCAAATGAATCTCCAACCACCAAGAAGTTATCCATGAAAACTTCAAGATAGTCCTCCACCATGTCCGTGAAAATAGCCATCATACACTTTTGAAAAGTCGCTGGTGTATTGCACAAACCAAATGGCATCCGCTTGAAAGCAAAAGTATCATAGGGACATGTAAATGTTATTTTCTCTTCATCTTTCGGAGCAATGAGAATTTGGTTATAGACCGAGTACCCATCAAGAAAGCAATAGAAAGCACGGCCGGCCAATCTATCGAGCATTTGATCTAAGAAAGGAAATGGAAAGTGATCCTTCCTTGTGACGTTGTTGAGCTTGCGATAGTCCATACACACCCTCCAACAGGTCGTTCTAGTATGAATCAACTCATTCTTATCATTGGTGACCAACATCATGCCCCCCTTCTTTGGGACACATTGAACCGGAGAAGTCCATGAACGATCGAATATGGGGTAGACAACTTTGGCATCTAACCACTTGATAATCTCCTTCTTGACAACTTCTTGAATAGCCTCATTGAGTCTCCTTTGATGTTCAATAGATGGTTTGGCGCCATCTTCTAACTTGATCTTATGCATGTAAAAGGCAGGGCTTATCCCCTGAATATTCGCCAAGGTCCACCCAATAGACTTCTTCCTCTTTTGTAGCACCGCCAATGTGGAATCTACCTGCACGTTAGTCAAATAAGAGAAAATAATAACTAGTAAAGTAGAACAAGGACCAAGAAATTCATACCAAAAATATGGAGGCAATGGCTTCAACTCCAAGGTAGGGGACTCTTCAATAGAAGGCTTTGTAGGAGGAGTTGTCCTATTTTCAAGATCCAAAGATAATTTTGAGGGTGCATAGTTGTACGACCCCATTCCTTGCAAAGAGTTCACATATTCCATGAAGTCATCCATCTCGTCATCATCAAAGTTGAGCAAGACAGCCTCCAATAAATCACCAACATTTATTGTAGCACTTGTTTCATCAACAATAACATCGGTCACCAAGTCCACAAAAGAACACACCTCATTGCTATTTGGTTGCCGCATGGACTTACACACAAGGAATACCACTTTTTCATCACCAACCCGTAAAGTGAGTTCTCCGGCTTCAACATCACAAAGAGACTTACCCATAGCAAGGAAAGGTCTCCCAAGAATAATCGGCACTTCATAATCAACCTCATAATCGAGAATGACAAAATTCGCTAGGAGAATAAATTTATCAACACAAACCAAAACATCTTCAATCACACCCAAAGGCCTCTTAATGGTATGATCGGCCATTTGCAATATCATAGAGGTGAGTCTTGGTTTCCCAGTTTCCAAAGTCTTAAAAACCAAATAGGGCATCAAATTGATACTTTCCCCAAGATCACAAAGAGCTTTAGCAAACTCGGCACTTCCAATTGTACGAGGAATCGTGAAAGCACCGGGATCCTCCAACTTAGGAGCCATTGAATGCACAATTACACTCACTTGATGATTGACTTTGATGGTCTCAAAATTCATTAATCGCTTCTTTGTCACAAGATCCTTCATAAACTTTTCATAACCGGGCATTTGTTACAAAGTTTCAACTAATGGCACATTGATTGAGAGACTCTTCATAATTTGAATGAACTTCTTGAATTGATTCTCACCATTTTGCTTGGCATGTCTTTGAGGGTATGGAGGTGGAAGCTTAGGCAATTGTGCTTTAGCCTTTTGCACTACCAGCTCCGGTATGTCAATAATATGTTCCTAGACGGGTTCACCTCCTCTTGAGTCTCTTCCACACTATTATCAATATCAATCCGAACTTCATCATTAGGTTGCACCACATTGTTTAGGATATCTTTTTCTTGCATCACTTGATCATCATCAATAACTTGCCTTCCCCTTGATGTAGGACCACTGTGTCACTTGGCAGTGCCCCTTAGGATGAGAATTTAAAGCTTGGGAGATTTGCCCCATTTGAACTTCGAGGTTGCAGATTGATGTGTTGTGTGAGGCAGGTTGGGCACCCGAATCGGCATTATTTTCCATCATTTGCTTGAACAAATTTTCAATACGCCCCATCTCATTATTTGAAGAACTCGAACCATGAGAAGGATAAGGAAGTGAGTTGCTTGGTTGTTGGTACATTGGGGGACTTTAAACATCCTACCCCCGGTTGCCTTGATTGTTGCTCCATCCGCCTTGATTGTTACCTCCCCAATTTCCTTGGTTGTTTCCACTACAATTTTCTTGATTATTGTTATTATTCCAATTCCCTTGATTGTTGCCTCCACTCCAATTTCCTTGATTGTTAGGATTCCAATTGCCTTGATTATTTTGTGGTCACCATTGTTGTTGGCTTGGGCCTTGGAAGTTGTTTCTTTTCCCTTGAAAATTAATCACATATTGCACTTTCTCTTCTTGTTCATTATAGGAATCATCTTACTCAAAACTACCATCTTCTCGCACATAGTTCTCCACTCGATTTTGCACTTGTGGACCCTTGGTCCTCCTCTTGTTCACCATCATATTCACTCCTTCCATAGCATTGACTTTCTTAGGAGTTTGCACTTGATTTAGTTGGGCCTTTGCTAGTTGAGTCATGGTAGTTGTCAATTCGACAATGGCTTGCCCATGGTCTTGCAATTCTTTGTGAAGGTGGATTATATTCGGGTCACCTTGTGGAACATTGGCCCAGGATTGCCAAGCCGATGATGTGTCCGCCATTTCATCCAAAATATCACACGTCTCTGCATAAGGCGTAGTCATAAAGTTTCCATTGGCTAGTTGATTCACTATACATTGGTTGGTCGTGTTAATCCCACTGTAGAAGGTTTGTTGAAACACGTTTTTTGTCATATCGTTGTTGGGACATTCCTTGACCATAGTTATATAGCGCTTCCATATCTCGTGTAATGGTTCATTCGGCTCTTGCTTGAATGCCAAGATCTCATCTCGAAGTGTAGCCATGTGTCTGGGAGAGAAAAACTTAGCAATGAACTTTACCGCCAACTTATCCCAAGTGTGAATTGAATGATTAAGCAACCGTTCCAACCAATCTAAAGCTTTCCCCCGTAGAGAGAAGGGAAAAAGTCTTAGCCTCAATGCATCTTCGGAGACATTTGTTTGCTTGCTCCCCCAATAAGTGTCCACAAACCCTTGAAATGTTTATTAGCATTTTGTGTTAGATAACTGGTGAAGAAACCTCGTTGCTCAAGCAAAGTGAGCATCACATTGATGATTTGGAAGTTGTCAACCCTAATACGGGAAGGGACTATTGCACTAGCATAACCTTCGTTGGGCAATATCTGGTGTGGAACTGCTCGTGGTGGAGGTGGGGTGGAATGGGCACATTGTCATGAGGTACATGGGCTCTCCGATTGTCTTGTGGCTCATAAGGTACCTCATCTACTTGCTCCTCATCTGCATTCAAATCCCGAAAAGGCAAATTTTTGAGCTCATTGTTCGCCATGGTTGTACCTAAGATTTCTCACACTAGTTAGTAACACAGTAGGAAAAGAGGATATTCCAAAAAAGCAAACCCAAATATATAGCTAAAACCGTTTTAAATCCTCGGCAACGATGCCAAAAACTGATCCATGTCCAATCCACACTAAATAGTGAGTGGAAACGGTCATTGGAAGAATAATACCTAACAAGAGTCGAGGTCGATTTTCACAGGAAGTTACTAGGGGTGTTAGGAGTATACACTTGACGAAAGCGAATGGAATAACTAAATTGCACTTCCACAAAAGGTTTTGATTTCTAATCCTAATTTTACTCTAGCAATTATAAGCTAAGAAAATAAACTAGAAGCGAATGATTGTTTTTGGTGTTTTTCCAAATAGTAAAAAACTCTAGGGATGTGACCGTAACCTAGGTGTTCGCCTAATAAGTTAAATACGTTAATACTTGTTTTGTTGATTGGGCTGTATTATAGCTCTCAACTTTACATTACCCACTCAATACATCTCGGTCAAAGAGTGCTTTTGGCCCAATTTGGATTTCTCAAGCCCAAATGGATATCAAACTAAATAGTTTATATGAGCTCAAGTCGGGCTCTCACTATCTCTAGTTTGAATCCTTTAATTAAGCTAATAAACCCCTTAATTAGCCTAATTCCTTGTTAGCCAAGTTATCCTAGACTAGGTCCCACTTTATCAAGTAGAGACCTGGTCAAAAAAGCATGAATCAATGTTTGCAACCAATAATTCTAAAATTAAAGCATAAACTAAGCAAAATAATCAACACTCAATCATAAACAAGTATTAAATTAAATACACATAAAGTTTAAATACTAGGGTTGGGTCACAACCCTAGTAAACATCTAGCTACTCATAGTGAGAAATAAAGAAAATAAATGCTAATTAAACTCATAATCTAAGATTAAAATGATAAAATATGATGTTTATGACCTAAAATAATCACCAACTTCCTAAAGTGGCAAAATATAACGGTTACAGAAGCTCCACCACCCGAAACTGCAGATCGCATTCGGCAGAAACTGAGAGGGAGATGTTCTTCCTCCTCTGAGGATCTGCGGAGGGGACCGAATAGTTATACCCCAAATTCCCATGAACTGGGGACTGGGGAGGAGGGACATCCTCCTTTCGGACGACTGTGGCCAGTGGAGATGATGTAGCAGTTGGTGGTGGCAGAAGGCAAAGTTGGTGAAGAAGGAGATGAAATTGATGGCGTTATAGGTTGGGAAGCAGATGCGGTAAAAGCATTACTAATTATCGATTTCTCAATAACCGAAGACGTAAGAGGCCCGGTACTCAGCCTCACAGTACCGGGAGTAGCGACTGGGGCTCGAACACGAGAATTGGCATCCTCCACCATATCAAACTCCCCCAGAGCGCTTGGGCATCGTCATTGGTTGGTGTTATTAGCTCAGCAGATTGAGCATTCTGTTGAGCTGATAAAGGTTGTTGTCTTCTATGTAGAGAAGCCCCTTCATCACTGGCTTCCCTACCATTATCGATCACCACAGTGGCTGCAGTAGGCTCCAGCATGGAGCTCTTCGCCTTTTTATTTTTATCCTCGATCATAGAGGAACGTCACCTTTTTCTTTGCTTGTTCTACGGCCGAGGACTCCAAGAAGAAACACCTGCACTGGAAGCAATACCCACGACACCCATTTGAGTGAAGGCCTCCTGCAATAACCTCGCCGCATCCATGGGATCAGCCAAAACGTCCTCCTCGGGGATGGTAAGGGAACCTTGTGTAAGACTTGAATTCAACAAAGGGAAACATTAGCCCATTTTCTTATATGTGGGATTAAAACAAGATGAGTTCGAGAATCAACTTACCATAATTTTTGGCCATCCACCCGTCTTTGAGGGCCAATTTTTTCCATCAGTGGGTCTCGGGCGTGGTGACATCCAAAATCCTCTAGACCCACCAATACAAGCCTTCGACCATAGGTGGTGTCCATCGAGCTGCTAAAATAATTAAAAAAAAAAGAAGGATCAATGATAGCATGGAACAACCTTTAACTAGAATAAAGGACTGACGTTGCACTTACGTGTACGATTCTATGATTCAGGTTAGGATAGAGTTGTGACCGGGATGATGTCCCTGGTGGCAATTACAACAAACGCTCCATCCATCCACATTCATTGTCGTCATCCATGCTGGTGAGTAGAGCATGGTGACCACGTTTGCGTAAATTTATCATTCCCCCACGAAAAATCTTGGGGGAATAAAGGTTCGTTAGTCGGGCTAAGGAGAGCTCTTCCCCCGTCTCATGGCATAGACATTGAAGACATGAGACCGTCTGCCACACAGAATGGCTCACCTGTGCTAAACAGACATGGTAACAGAAGCAAAACTCCACGATAACGGAGTCACCCCCCCTCCCTCACTCAATGAGAGGACCCAAAGTGAAGGGGTACGTGTAAACGTACGTAAAACCCTTCTTGGAGAAGGTTACCCGCTCCGCTAGGTCAGGAGCGATGATGTTCAAATCTTGGAAACCACAGCCTTCCTTTACAGCAGGGATGCTAGAAGGACGGATGGTAAAGGATATACACCAACAGCCCATGTCCGGGAGTTAGCAGAATGGAACTTCTTTTCGAAATCCTTAGTTGTAGTAAGTTTTCTGGGGATAATGGAGCTCACCGTAAGAGGAGCAGCATCATCATTACTTTCTTTGTTCTTTGAAGAACTAGAGTTTTTGGAAAAAGAAGCCATAGTTAACAAAGGGAAATAAGGGTTTCTCTGAAGAAGAAGGTTGAAAGCAAGAGTGAGTAGAGTAAAGAAAGTTTGAGAGAGTATGAAAAATTATAAAATGTAAAAGAAGAAGATTGATGAGTATAAGTAAAGGAATAGGCGGCTAAAATCGTGGCCATGATTACCTCGATAACCGGCGAAAGTGTTGTTGAATCATGGGATGACGCGTGTTCGAGGCATTAAATGCAGAGAGACGTGAGTCTAATCAACCGTCAGAAACTTTTCAGAGGGGGTCAGAGAATTTTTCGCCAAGAAAGGTATCTTTACCAACTTCCCGGTAACACAAGGATGCACCACAAGAAAGCAGGAGGACTATCTGTATAGGGAAAAATATGTTCATATTAAATACTCGCAGAATAGAGCGACACGTGGAACCGGAGACATATGAAAAGCAAGGCAAATGGAAATCAAGCCCGGGGGCAGTAATCTCGGTTGTCCCTTAAGGGAATGTTGCTCATAAAAACAAATAAAGATCTACCACCCGAGAACATTCAATGGAGAATATTCTATAGCATTAAGTATGTAGTCCATTACAGAGAATATGACATTCATAGCCTGTTGTTACACATTCTTCAATGGCCCCCATAATTGTCATATAAGAGTGGCTTGATCCTAGGTCCTTGTTCCTTAGGTGCAACTATAAATAGTGAATTCAACAGCCATTGCAAGGAGAGGAATTTTCTGATAAACTTATGCTATATACTGTTCAAAGCTCAATAACATTTTATTTTCTTGCTTCTTAATATCATTATTACTGGCTCCGAAAGCTCTGCTCCCAGAACCAAGATCTCTGTTGTCTTATCTCGAAATCAACGCTAAATCTTACATTCTTATTTAATTTATTTATTATTTTGAGATCAAATCGATTCGCTTATCTATAAACCACGTATAAATTCAAGTGTACCGTTTTACGGGTAAATACAATTACAACTATAATAGAGTAGACAGAGCATATATATATATGCTAGCAAATCCTCCGCTGCTTGAGTGCATATTAGTGGTGACAAAATGGTTAAAAGAAAACAGTTATACACCCATATTATTCATTAAAAATGGGTTGCTTAATGAACTTTATAAAAACGGGTCAAATATGGATAAGAGCCATATTATCCACTTAGAAAATGGATAACCAATAGGTAACTAATTGATTTAACTTTTACATTTGTAAAGCCTCAAGTTGGGAGTTCCTCAACTTTGGAAGACGAGGAAATCTCCCAATTACCATTCATAATTATATTTGAATTTTATATCAAATCCATCAAATAAGAGATTAATTATTTGAATTGATATAAGAGAGCAACAAGCTCTCTTAGTTAGTTGGTTAGAACGTTCGCTTAGTTAGCAGAGGTCATGAATTCAACTCACAGTAAGAGTATTTTATTTTTACGTATTTCTCGGTATTCTTAGCTAATCTAAAACCAGAAATTCAAGTTCAAGTGCGCATGTTGGGACCACAAACTTTACCGAAAGTTTATAGTCAAGCAAGATTAGCTGAACAATCCCTTCAACTACATGATGGACACACTCAAGTATTATTGAAGGGGACAAGAGTGACACTGCTAAACCCCAGTACTACTTGGAATAACAATTCTAGAGCTGATGGTGCTGGAAATCATCATGAGGTCAACAGGAGTGTTGGAAGTAGCAGGGCTAGTCTCCCTTGTAACAAATGAATATTACAAGGTTCTAGGAGATTGCCTGGGGATGAAATGGATGAGAAGAGGGCTAAAGGTCTTTGTTATTGGTATAATAAGATGTATACACCTTACCACAGGTGCACTAAGAGGAAATCATTGTTCATCATTGAGGTAGATGAGAATGAGGAAGGTTGGGAAATAGATGACTGTTTGGAGGAGAAAGAATGTGCATAAGATTCTCCTATGAATCCTCAAGTTTCTATCCACGCTTTAGATGGAACTTCTGACTCTAGAACTATAAGGGTCAAGGGAGGTTTGAAAGGAAAAATAATTCATGTGTTGATTGATTCAGACTCCACACACAACTTTGTGGATCTTAATGTGGCTAAAATTTGGGGTGTAAACTGAAAACTATTCACACATTCTCTATAGCAGTGGCCAATGGAAGCATGATACATAGTTCATTTATTAGTAGGGGAGTGTCATGGAAGATGCAGGGAGTTGAATTCAAGGCAGACATGTTAGTCATGCCTTTATGTGGTAATGATGTAGTCCTTGGTATTCAATGGCTTATCATCTTAGGTGACATAAGGTGGAACTTCAAACTGTTAAAAATAGAATTCACAATTGGTAGCAAGAAGGTGTCATTGAGAGGGAGCCAGCCAGGGAAATTCAAAGTTATTGGTGATGTTCACATGAGTAGGATGCTTAGCCCGCCCAAACAACTAAACATGGTGACTGTCACTTTTGTACAACCAGTACTTATGGGGAATGTTACCATAAATTCTGGCACTAAGGAGGATATGCAGCAGTTGTTGGACAAATACTCCGACCTTTTGGTTGTTCCTACTAGCTTACCACCACATAGGGACCATGATCATAGAATCATACTCAAGGAAGGAGTGCCACCAGTGAACGTGAGGCCTTATAGATATGCTGTCAATCAGAAGGATGAGATTGAGAAGTTGATTACTAAGATGTTAGATGCTGGAATCATCAGACCAAGTGTAAGTCCCTTCTCTTCACCTATTGTTATGATTAAGAAAAAAGATGGTAGCTGGAGATTATGCATCGATTACAGACAATTGAATAAAATAATGTTAAAGACAAATTTCTTATCCCTGTAATTGAAGAACCATTAGATGAGTCGGGAGGCTCTAAATACATTTCAAAAATGGGTCTTAGATTTGGTTATCATCAAATAAGAATGTTTGAAGCAGATATTGAGAAAACAGCCTTCAAATCCCATAATGGGCACTTTGAATTTGTTGTCATACCATTTGGACTTATTAATGCACCCTCTACCTTTCAAAGCTTAACGAACAAGATCTTCCAACCATACTTCAGGAAGTTTATACTGTTTTGTTTTTATGATATCCTGATTTATAGCCCTACTTGGGATGAACACTTGGTGCATTTGGAAGAGGCTGTATTGAGAAGTCATTGTCTGTTTATTAAAATGAGTACGTATTAGTTTGGATAGATAAAGGTGGAATACTTGGACCACATTATTACTCAGAATGAAGTGATGGCAGATGCTAACAAGGTTAGGTTAATGATGGAATGGCCATCACCTAAGACCATGAAGGAACTGAGAGGATTCTTAGGACTGACCAATTACTATAGGAGATTTGTAAGGGGATATATATGCATAGCTAGGCCCTTGTATGACTTACTGAAGAAAGAGGCCCTCACATGGAATATAGATGCAGAAGATGCTTTCAACAAATTGAAGCAAGCTATGAGTTCTGCCTCTATACTTTCCTTACCAAATTTCACTCAGGAATTTGCGATTGAAACTGATGCAAGTGAAATGGGAATTGGTGTTGTGTTAAAGTGAGGAGGGCATCATTTGGCCTTTATGAGCAAAGGACTCGCAGAAAAGAACCAAACTATATTAGTATATGAAAAGGAAATGTTGGTTGTTTCATTGATTTGCTGGACCACTAGTAAGTATCAATGTCGACCCCTCGTCACTACCTCTCCGGGGTTAGGCTAGATACTTACTGGATACATGTTGATTTACGTACTCATGTTGCACTTCTGCAATAAATATGCAGGATTTGACAGGTTCATTTGAGGGTCACTTGGGCGTGGAGGCGTAGCTGTTGAGGGGACTCTATGGTGAGTTGTATTCCATGCCACAATTCGCAGCACACAGAGTTTCCATTATAATTATTTACCTTATTCTATCTATCTTGTATTCTAGACAAATGATGTATTATTATTGTACTTCCTAGTAGATGCTCATGCCCTTGTGATATCGGGTTTTGGGGTTTTCTAAGATTTGTGTACAGTTGCTTACATTGACACACTTTTACTTTATATTTCATTTAAATTATACGTACCTACTATTTTTATTGTATCGATCTCTCTATCTAATAAGATTCATGATTTCAAAAATAATAAAATGAATAATTAAGCTGATAGTTCATTGTTGGCTTGCTTAACGGTGATGTTGGACGCCATCATGACCTATAGTGGATTTTAGGTCGTGACAACTTGGTATCAGAGCGTTAGGTTCACTTAGGTCTCACGAGTCATGATCAAATCTAGTATAGTCTTGTGGATCGGTATAAAGACGTCTGTACTTATCTTCGAGAGGCTATATGACTGTTAGGAGCGCTTCCCTTCTTGATTCCTCATCGTGCAATTTGATTCCATTGAAGCTTATGCCTTCATTTCCTTCCTACTCATTCTTATATGGTGTGTAATGCTTTTTATCAACTGGGAACCGACGAGTTGTAAAGATGCTACAGATGCGGTGTAGGATGCTTTTCCCTACGAATGTGGGCAGACCATTAACATCGCCTTGTGGAGGAATATTCTGTCATTTCAGCCCAGTGTTGGTATTGCCTACGGTTGAGACTTGATACTTCCAAATTTTGTGGAATTATTGTTAATATTGTGGTGTCGCCGTCCTTGATTGAATGCATTGAGACTCATTGGCATGTCAGTCTTAATTTGTTTCCTCAGGGCACGATGTTGTAAGACGGAACCTAAGAGGAAGTTATCAGGGATGGTTGTGTGTTGCGACTTCAGGATCAAATCGACATTTCTAGTGTTGATGGTTCGAGGGAGATGATCTCTGATGTGGTTTCTATGCTTAGGAATTTTGAAAGTGACGAGGAGGGCTTGATTTCAATGTAGGAAAAAGTGGGGTATTAAATCATTGTCTTAGGTGCAATACAACTTCGAGTTTCAAGCACGTTATTGTACCTTGGGGTGATGTTAAAGATCGAAGGGATACTTACAGCTGGCGTACTAGTGTGGACCCAGGGAGGTTAGTTGATTTCATGATGGATGTAATTGTAGCAATGACGTAGGAAGAGGTCGATATGAGGTTTCACATGTGGGCTGTCTCCTATGAGCAGTTTAGCGGTTGTGCGGTTTTGATGAGTTTCCTATGAAGGGTTCTACCTTCGGCCCAACATGGGGTGTATGTACTCCGATGTGAGCTTGGATCGCTTGAGGAAGATGGTACGACTGTTAGGAGGTCGAGTGTGCAATTGTGGCTGATAATTTGAAATGTGTTATGATTAGTCCTATAAGAACGTATGAGGAATTTGGCTGAGCAACGATGTAGGATCATGGTAATTGGGAAGAAGAGGTCGTTGTGGGGTCTGGATCTATGTGGTTGTAGCTTAAAGCTAAGTGGGGGTGCCCACCGTTTACGATTGGATCACGTGAAGGTGTGCTTGTGCACTTTCTGGTTGTCAGTGCATTGGTAGACTAACTATGACTAAGGAAAGGAAACCTCAGGGATAATTCGGGCAAAGGACTTGAGGAATGTGTGCTACATCTCGCCTTACTGATTCATGTGCAGGTGTTGGGATTATTCAGAGTTTATGCTTCTAGTGAATATGATGTACAATGAAAAGAATTCATCTGGTTGGTTCTTTGGAAGTGTTCATGTGCTAACGACGCACCAGTTTTTGGTTACGTACTCGGGATCAAGTCGGAGTAGGTGACTCTTAACAATAGTTCTAGTGGGTTCAAGAAGTAAAGTGCGGTGCCTTAGGATTTTCGAGTTCGTATGGCTAAGGAACTTGTTTTGCATCGAAGTGTAAAGGAGACTTGGATTATTTCTATGAATGTCATCGGGCCTGCGGTGCAATATTTGAGAGATAGGAGAAACAACTTTGGATTCGCATGAGGTCTTTAAGAATGGGTGTATCAATTGGAAATACTATTGAGTGCGTGAGGAGGGTATGGGATGACTCATGGGTATGGAGACGAGGTAGTCTTGTGATTTGGGTCACTCGGATGAGTGTAGTTCGGGTTCGTTATGTGTTTGAATGGGACCATCACTTCAAAGGAAAGTCAAGAGTAAATTAGAAGAAGTCGAGTCAGTTAGTAGTTGGTTGAATCATCATGGTTAAGGGAAGGGTCGGTCCCCTCGGTGTACTAAGACTATAATGATGGTTTGTGGTTGTACGTTTGGGCTTGACAGCCTCCATGATTTGATTGTTTTGGAGGTATTTGATCCTGATGGTTATGTGATGTTTAAATAGATCCTGGAAGAGTTATGGCAGTTTAGACTACGACCTGAGGTTTGCATCTTTCGTGGTTCTGGGAATTCAGCTGCGTGTTGCAATTGTTCTTCTGAAATAAGTGAAGTGAAAGGGGTTCTAGTCAACGAAGTGTTTATTCTACTGGTGGTTCAGGTTTATTAATGAAATCCTTGGACTCTCGCGTAGCAGCATGATAGGTGCAGTGATCGTTATGGAAAATTGGAAGTTGAGAATCAAGGTTGCAGTTCGGTTTTGATAAAAATGTCACGTGCTCGGAGGAGCAGAGGAGGATTTCAGATGTTCAGAGTATGCTAGCGCTATTTTTGGGCAGCCTGAGGATGGCCTATTTTGGTGTAAGAAACGTTGGGCATTGAAATGCGGATGCTTGTCTAGCATTATAGATATAGCATGGTCGATGGCCATTAATGTTCAGATTTTACTACATGGTGTGGAAGGTTGTAGGGGTATATCCCACGAGAAGATCGTATAAGTGTGACGTGTTAGTCGTTCAATTGTTAGAGATTTAAATCAGGTATGGAGATTTTGGAACTATCGTCAATGGGAGGGATTATGACTAGGAGGCTCTCTATTCCTTTGGTTGTGGACTGTGAGAGTTTGTTCCGAATTTGACGGCCGCTCTTATGTGTCATGGATGGTGTCATTGTGGATCCTTGAGAGATTATTGGCCCAGTATGGGATGATCAGAATCGGCTTGAGGTCCGCTGGTAGATCTAATGTGAATGTTTGCTCTACATCAGGCCTGGTGTGATCATTTAGCATAGCATTGCTTATGAAGGAGTCTTCGTGTGTTGGATGTTATTCATGTCGTCAACTATTCTCTGTAATACTATATTATGCCATGTGGGTTGTGAGGCAGCTTGATTATTCGCACGTGTGTCATGGTCCAGTGTAGCTTGTCATTATTGCACATTAGTCATGCTAGAATTTTTGTAGCGCGTGGCGCTATCCATCTCCCCAGTGTCGTATTTATGCACTTGGTGTGCCTGTGGTCGATATTCGGGCATTCCATAGGTATGAGCATTATGGCTCGATGGGTATCTCCTTATTGAATGTTATGTGTGGATCGGGTGGCTCGCCGCCATGGGTATGATGTTTGCCTCGGGTTTCATGCCGCAACTGTATCATATGTGGATCGGGTTGCACGCCACAATAGTGAGATTTTGAGTACGGTTCCCTATACTTATTTCTGTGTGTCTTATTTCTCATCTATGGAAAAGGTTCATAGCATCTGTTTGGCTGTTTTATTCGTTATTCGGGATGGGTAGTTCTTTGCCAGCGTTCATTTTTCCTTATGTGTCGTATTCGAGTCGTAGCTTGTCGGCGCGTTGGTGGTGTCATAGGAGATTTTAGTCCGTATTTGAGGTGGATTATCATCTGAGCAGCTTGTACCGGGGGAGACGAGGTTATTGGACCTGAATTTTGTGAAATCGGATTCATATAATGTATATTGGGAGGAAAATGTCAGTAATCAGTTCAGAATGAGGTAACGATTCTTGTCAAGAGGAAAACTCAAGAAAACTTTGCTTTGGCGGGTGGTTATAAGGTTCTACGTGACATTTTCATCGTTGTGGTACTTCTAGGGTTGGATAAGGGCTCATACGCATTGTGAGGTGTGCTACGGGCATCAGACTAGTGAATTTGCAGTTGTGGTGCTTGGAGGAGGTTACCATGGGCAAATGAGTTATGTGGCGCATTGTGTGATATCAGCATGGGTGCATGATCATGTATTGGTTCTACGTGTGGAGGTTGATATGGTGCTCATATGTTAGAATCAGGTTGTAGAAAAATTCGGATGTTAGAATTTGGTCCGAAGGCTTGTTGGCTAAAGTAAAAGTGAGGATCTGGCTCGAGCTGGTGTGCTCACATGGGTTAGGTAGAACGGGCAGGTGCCCGAGGTGTTAAATAGTTATTTTTGGTCAACCCTAGAATAGTTCTTTGCACGTTCGAGGACAAACATATATTTAAGTGGGGGAGAATGTAACCGGTCATTTCAAGCTCTAGCGCGACATTAGACAGTTTGAGGCCGTGAGTAGCTTTACTTCATGTATTATGACTTATACGTATGGTCAGAATTGAATTTCGGGAAGCTCGGAGTTGATTCGGATGGAAAATTCACAATTCGGAAGCTTTAAGTTAGAAGAGTTGACTAAGGTTGACTTTTGAGTAAACAATCTTGGAATTAGGATTGGAAGGTTCCAATAGGTCTGTATGATAATTTCAGACTGGGACGTATGTTCGGATTGAGTATCGGGTTGCTCGAGAGAAATTCACCACTTACTTTGGAATGTTTGCATTTTAAAAGTCTTAGAAATTCCTAAGTTTGACTTGAAGTGGACTTTGGTGTTCTCGATGTCCGTGTGGGATTTCGAGCCTTGGAATAGTTTTGTATTATGATTTATGGCATTCACATAAAGTTTTGCGTCATTCGAGGATATTTAGTATAATTCGGACGCGTTCAGCGAAGTTTGAATGTTTGAAAGTTGAAGAAGGTTTCGATTGTCGATTCGTAGCTTCTATATTGTTTGGTGTGATTTGAGACCTCGAGCAGTTTCGTGTTGTGTTTTGGGACTTGTTTGTGTGAGTGGATGGGGGCCCGGGGGCCTCAAGTGTGTTTCGGGGTGGTGGTTTCTGACCAAGTTCAGCAGAGTTGTTGTTGTTGGTTTGCTGGTGCTGGTTTTGTTCTTCGTGAACGCAAAGGGTCTCACGCGTTCGTGAAGAAGGATTGTGACTAGAGGCCTTTTTTTCTACGTGTTCCCGATAAGGCAGTCGCGTTCGCGAAGGTTTGGGAAATTGTGCTCCACGTTTGCGAAGGCCTAGACGCGTTCGCGAGAGAGAACTGGGCCTGGGAGTCTTGGCCTACGCGTTCGCGAGGATGGTGGTGCATTCGCGATGGTCAGGCCCGGTAAGGCATCACGTTCGCTAGCCTGTCTTCGTGATCGCGAAGAAGGATTTGGGATGTGAAGTTGGTTGAGCTTCACGAACGCGAGGGACTTGCCATGTTCGCGAAGAAGGTCGGACTGGGCAGTGTTATTTTAAATTGAGGGTTTGGCTCATTTTCACATCATTTCTTTCAGACGTAAGTGATTTCTATACCTTGTGAGTTAAATACATGGTTTATATGTGGATTTAAGTATGGAAAGTTATGGAAATTGTGGGATTTTTGAAGAAAAACCTAGAAATTTGTATTTTTGGATTTGACCACGAAATTGGACATGGAATTCGGAATAGATTATATATTTGAGTTCATGGTGTCTTGGGTAATGTTTATCTTCTTAAAATTTTGGAATCCGGACACGTGGGCCCGAGGGCTAACTTTGTTGATGTTTCGAGCGGAGGTGAGAATTGTTATAAATTAATTAATTATGATGTTGGAGTATATGTTTATTGGTTTTCTTGATTGTTTGACTAGTATCGGATCGATGGACATCGGTTTGAGGTGTTAGAGAGCATTGGAGCCGGTTATGAAACTTCAGAGCATGGTAAGTCTCCTATCTAACCTTGTGAGGGGGAATATACCCCGTAGTTGTTATATTCTTATGTGCTACATGTTGTGGGAGATACACATGTATGAGATGACGAGTGTCCGTGCGTATGCTAGGATTTCGTATTATGTCCGGGTAGACTTAGACTCACGTCATGTTTAAATTGTACTATTTGAGTCCTTCTTGCCTGTTTAAATGCTTTAATTTACATTTATCATGAGACTAGACTCGCGTAGAGTATCGTACTCGTTTTTTAGATATTCGATGAGCTACTTGGTTAGCCATAGAAATTTTACTTCCCTTACGGATTTCCCCTGTGTTGTGTGTATTCATCAAATTTTTTTATTAAAATTCATAACTCACACGTATATTCATGAGTGGAGTTAAGGACCTGTTAATGCTTCTTATTCTAATGGGATCGGGCCGTTCGCCTTGGAATTATCATGTACTCGGCAGTATCATGTTCCACACTCTTATGGGATTGGGTCGTTCGCCTCAGAAATATTATGTACCACACTCTTATGGGATCGGGTCATTCACCTCGGCAGTATCACGTACAACACTCTTATGGGATCGGGTCGTTCGCCTCGGCAGGATATATGTATCACACTTTTATAGGATTGGGTCGTTCGCCTCGACGGTATCATATTCTTATAGGATCGGGTTGTTTGTCTCGTCAATATCATGTATTATATTCCTATGGGATCGGGCCGTTCGCCTTGGCATTTCTATAAAAACCACTCTTATGGGATCATGCCACTTGCCTCTGCAGAATCGTGCGAAATACTTGATAAGTAGTCCGCGTATTCATGAATTTTCCAAACTTGAGATGTGACCGTTGATTTGGTGTTGACCATTACATACTCCATTTGAGAGGTATCCATTATTTAAGGACTTTGTGTGCACTATTCAGCTGTAGACCGTATTATTTGCCTTTACCTGTACTCATTGTTACCTACCATGTTTCATATTTTCCTACTTATTATATTGATTTGTTGGACCACTAGTAAGTGTCAATGTTGACTCGTTGTCACTACCTCTCCGGAATTAGGCTAGATACTTACTCGGTACACATTGATTTACGTACTCATGCTATACGTTTGCACTAAATGTGCAGGATTTGACAGATTCATTTGAGGGTCACTTGGGCGCGGAGGCGCAGATGTTGAGGAGACTCTATGGTGAGCTATATTTCATGCCATGATTCGCAGCACGCAGAGTCTCCATTATAATTATTTACCTTATTCTGTCTATCTTGTATTCGAGATAGATTATCTATTGTTATTGTACTTCCTAGTAGATACTCATGCACTTGTGATACTGGTTTTGGGGTGTTCTAGGATTTGTGTACAATTTCATACATTGATATACTTTTACTTTATATTTCATTTAAATTGTACATACCTACTATTTTTATTGTATTGATCTCTCTATCTAATAAGATTCATGATTTCAAAAATAATAAAATAAATAATTAAGCTGATAGTTCACCGCTGGCTTGCCTAATGGCGACGTTGGGTGCCATCACGGTCTATAGTGGATTTTGGATCGTGACACTACATGCTGACTTGCCCACTGGGCACCATAAGCCGACTAATAGCAGTAGTTTTTCAAGTTCAAACTGGTAAATTATTGCAATCTAATTGGGAAAAACACTTGGAAGATGAGGGAAATATTGAAAAAATAATCGGATCTTGAGATGTAATTGATGAATGATGTGGTGAAGACAAAGAATTTTAGTATCTTGGGTTGGTGGAAAACATCATCTACTAAATATCCAATTGTTTCAAAAATTGCACACTATGTTCCTTGTATTCCTATTTCTACTATTGTGTTTGAGCCGTCTTTTAGTACAAGAGGTCGAATTTTTGATTCATATCGGAGTTCTTTATCACTAAAAATGGTAGAATCCATTATTTGCACTCAACAATGGATAAGATCACTTTCTAAAGGATGCAAGTTTCAATATATTTGGGAAGACGCCCAGAAAATTAAACAAGTTGAAGAAGGTACATAATTTTATATAATTAATTCTTAATAAATATTATTTTAATATTTAATATTGTTTAATACCTAATATGTGAATTATTTTACTTATTTTAGAATATTCTCACTCACCTTTGTGAATTGATTAGCCGACACTATTCATGATGCACCATCTACTTGAAATTTGGTACGAGAACTTATTTGATTATTCTTGAAAACTAATTGCTTCTTGAGTCAATTCTCTATTTAGCTAAAGAGTTTTAATGGTGAATTTGATGCTTTCTATCAAAGAGGAATCTCAAAGAGGCACTGATGACATTTGCTTTTTTGGGCTGTACAATTATTTAGGCATAGAGACAAACTCGTATCTTGGCTTGGCAAACCCTGGATGGTATGTGATTTGAGGTTTTTCTACCATATGCAACATGTTCTTTTGCCACCATGGCGTGGTCTCCTACTCCTTGCCACATTAGAACAAATTTGAGCCTCGATTATATTCTTGTTAAAGCCTTTTTGAATTTTTAGAAACATAGTCTATGGATTACGAGCAATATATTTCATGTGCGTGTAATGACCCAATCGGTCATTTTGTATTTTTGTACCTTTTTTGCCCTTTTGATGCTTTACACATGTGCAATTTTGGTTTTCTAAGTTATGGGGTTGATTGGTTTCGTTTCGTAAAGATTTCGGGTTGATTTAGACCCTTTGATTTTTAGCTTAGAAGCCTAAGTTAAAAATATTGACCAACTTTGATATTTCAAAAAATGACCCTAGAATGGTGTTTTGATGGCCCTAATAACTTCATATTGTGATTTTGAACTTGGGCGTATGCCCAGAATCAAATTCGGAGGTCCATTGATTGATTGGTATTGTTTTGCCAAAAATTGGCAATTTGGCTATCCAGTTCGAAATTTGGTTTTGGGACATGGACTAGGTCAGTTTTTCTATATAGAACTTGTCTGCAAAATTTGATGTCATTTGGAGTTGATTTGATAGAATTTGGACCCTTTGTTGGAGTTTTAGAGATTTTGAACTATTGTGTTTTGATCGCGCCAGCGAGTTTGTAAGATATTTTTAGACTTGTGTAGATATTTTGCTTGGATCCCTGAGGGCTCCGATGAGTTTTGGATGTGCCACAAAATGGTTTTGGACTGAAAATAGGTTGTTGGTGTTGTGTCTATCGCAATTGCGAGCACCGGCCTAGCAGTTGCGATTAATTAAGCAGATAGTTCACCGTTCGCTTGCCTAACGGCGACGTTGGGCGCCATCACGGTCTATAGTGGATTTTGGGTCGTGACACTACATGCTGACTTGCCCACTGGGCACCATAAGCCGACTAACAACAGTAACTTTTCAAGTTCAAACTGGTGAATTGTTGCAATCTAAGTGGGAAAAAAACTTGAAAGATGAGGGAAATATTGAAAAAAAAATCGGATCTTGAGATGTAATTGATGAATGATGTGGTGAAGACAAAGAAATTTAATATCTTGGGTTGGTGAAAAACTTCATCTACTAAACATCCAATTGTTTCAAAGATCGCACTGGATGTTCTTTGTATTATTTCTACTATTATGTTTGAGCCGTCTTTTAGTACAAGTGGTCGAATTATTGATTCATATCGGAGTTCTTTATCGCCAAAAATGGTAGAATTCATTATTTGCACTGAACAATCGATATGATCACTTTCCAAAGAATGCAAGCTTTAAGATATATGGGAAGATGCCCAGAAAATTGAACAAGTTGAAGAAGGTATGCAATTCTATATATTCAATTCTTAATAAATATTTTTTTAATATTTTTTATTGTTTAATACCTAATATGTGAATTATTTTATTTATTTTAGAATATTCAGACTCATGTTAGAGAATTGATTAGCCAACACTATTCATGATGCACTATCTGTTTGAGATTTGGTATGAGAACTTATTTGATTATTCTTGAAAAGTAATTGCTTCTTGAGCGAATTCTCTATTTAGCTAAAGAGTTTTAATGGTGAATTTGATATTTTCTGTCAAAGAGGAATCTCAAAAAGGGGCTGATGACATTTGCTTTTTTGGGCTGTACAATTATTTAGGCATATAGACAAACTCGTATCTTGGTATGGCAAACCCTGGATGGTATGTGATTTGATATTTTTTCTACCACATGAAACAGGTTCTTTTGCCACCATGGCGTGGTCTCCTACGCCTCGCCACATTAGAACAGATTTGAGCCTCGATTATTTTCTTGTTAAAGCCTTCTTGAATTTTTAAAAATATAGTCTATGGATTACGAGCACTATATTTCATGTGTGTGTACCGACCCTATCGGTAATTTAGTGTTTTTGTACCCTTTTTTCCCTTTTTGATGCTTTACACATGTGTAATTTTGGTTTTCTAAGTTATGGGGTTGATTGGGTTCGTTTCGGAATGATTTCGAGTTGATTTAGACCTTTTGATTTTTGACTTAGAAGACTAATTAGAAATATTGACCAACTTTGACATTTCTAAAAATGACCCCAGAATGGTGTTTTGATGGCTCTGATAACTTCATATTGTGAATATAAACTCTGGCATATGCCCAGAATCAAATTCGGAGGTCCGTTGGTTGATTGGTATTGTTTTGCCAAAAATTGGCAATTTGGCTAGCGAGTTTGGAATTTTGTTTTGGGACTTGGAATAGATTAGTTTTTCTATTTAGAACTTGGCTGTAAAATTTGGTGTCATTTGGAGTTGATTTGATAGAATTTGGACCCTTTATTGGAATTCTAGAGACTTTGAGCTTTTCTTTGAAAATTCATGCGTTTTGGTGTTCGATTCGAGTTCTAGATATTATTTTTGTGTTTTGATCGTGCCAGCGAGTTTGTATGATATTTTTAGACTTGTGTAGATATTTTGTTTGGATTCCCGAGGGCTCCGATGAGTTTTGGATGTGCCACAAAATGGTTTTGCACTGAAAATAGGTTGCTGGTGTTGTGGCTATCGCAATTGCGAGCACCGGCTTAGCAGTTGCGATTAATTAAGCTGATAATTCACCGTTGGCTTGCCTAACGGCGACGTTGGGCGCCATCATGGTCTATAGTGGATTTTGGGTCGTGACACTATATGCTGACTTGCCCACTGGGCACCATAAGCCGACTAACAACAGTAACTTTTCAAGTTCAAACTGGTGAATTATTGCAATCTAAGTGGGAAAAATACTTGGAAGATGAGGGAAATATTGAAAAAAAAATCGGATCTTGAGATGTAATTGATGAATGATGTGATGAAGATAAAGAATTTTAATATCTTGGGTTGGTGGAAAACTTCATCTACTAAATATCCAGTTGTTTTAAAGATTGCACTGGTTGTTCTTTGTATTCCGTCATGACCCAATTCTCCCTCTGTAAGTCGTCGTGGCGACATTTAGTCTCTATGACTAATTAAGCCTAAGAAAATGCAAAAATAACAAAATGGAAGTAAAACTTAACAACTAACTGCAATAGATAACTAAAAAACTGGTAACAATGTTGCTTGGTATGTATAATAACCAACACTCTAGTTATACACAGCATTCCCAAAACCCGGAACATCATAAGTCACAAGCTACAGAAGGAAACTAGAATCTCTATACACCAGAGTCTAATACAAGAATTACAGAAGGTAAATGACATAGGAGAGAATAGAGGGGGACTCCGAGGTCTGCAGACTCAGCAGATATACCTTGAAGTCTCCGTACAGCAACAAGAACTCTCAGCTAATAGCGGGGCTAATAAGAAGCACCTGGATCTGCACATAAAACATGTGCAGAAGAGTAGTATGAGTACATCACAATGGTACCCAGTAAGTGCCAAGCCTAACCTCAGTAGAGTAGTGACGAGGTCAGCTCCGGGCCCTACTGGGGATATAATAATAAGACAAATGATAAAATAAAATGAAGTAAAATGGGAAATTTAACAGAAAGAATTCACAGAGAAATAATAACACATCACAATGTGATAACAACAGGGGCGCTCTCGAGATACAATCTCGTAGTCAAAAATAAATAAATACTTAATAGGGGATCTCCCGAGATACCGTCTCGTAGTCCCAAAAGTAAATATGCGAGGATATCTCTTGAGGTACCACCTCGTAGTCTCAAAAGTAAATGTGTAGGAGGATCTCCCGAGGTACCGCCTTGCAGTCCCAAAAGTAAACATGCATGGAGAACTCCCGAGGTACCGCCTCATAGTATCAAAAGTAAATGTGCAGAGAGAACTCCCAAGGAACTGCCTCGTAGTCTCAAAAATAAACACACAGCTCAAACCGATAAATACAACAGTTAACAGCAAGAATTCTACAGTTAATACTGATAAGGAACAAGGAAAACTGGAAAATCAACTAGGCATGCTTCACAGAGTTCAAATAAGCAGTTGAAGCACGTAGACATGCGATATTAAACTAAACAGGATAATTACACATATTGGAATAGCTCAAATAAGAATGGAAACAGACTAATACTCATTAAAATGGTATAACTCAAATTAAAAGAAAAACAGATTGATACTCAGTAAAAAAACAAATCTGGATTTACAATAATATAGCCCGTGTACGTACTCGTCACCTCACGTACACGGTGCTCACATATCACAACACTACCAAATCCTAAGGGGATTTCCCCCACACAAGTTTAGGCAAGCTACTTACCTCGAACCAAGCTCAATCAATCGGTAACAATGCCTTTTCCACGAATATCCAACTCCGAATGGCCCAAATCTAGCCAAAATCAATTACATACCATAAATACAACTATAAGAAACTAATCTATTAATGAAATCAAGGCTAAAGCAAGAAATTAGAAAAATTGCTCCAAAAAGCCTCCCCAGGCCAATGTCTCGGAATCGGGTAATAGTCACAAAATATGAACACACATTCACTCACGAGCCCGATTATGTAATCTTTTTTTTGAATCCGACCTCAATTTGAGGTCTAAATCCCCATTTTACAAAAATTCCAAATTCTACCCAAAACCCCCAATTTCCACCATGAAAACACAAGATGTTTGGTTGAAATCCTAGGAAATGTAGTGAAAGATTGAACGAAACTAGTTTAGAATCACTTACCAATGATTTGGGGAAGAAAGTTTCTTTGAAAAATCGCCTCTAGGGTTTCTTGTTTTGAAAATTTAAGAGAATGAACCAAAATCTCATATAAGTCCCATTTTGATCCGCTGCAGATGTCGCATTTGTGACCTGGGGTTCACAAATGCGAACCCCGCAAATGCGGAGAATCAATCGCAAATGCGAAGACCTTCACATCTCTGCTTCTATTGTATTTGCGATGAATTATTCGCAAATGCGAACATTGATCTTCCGCATTTGTGTCAAAATTGATCGCAAATGAGACCAAGCCTGCCCCAGCCCCACTTCGCAAATGCAAAGTATTGTTCGCAAATGCGAACTCTGGCCTCCCCGCAATTGCGACCTCTTGATCTCAAATGCGAACTCATGCTGACCCAGGTTCTCTTCACAAATGCGAAGAATTTGCTTGCAAATGCAAGCCTGTATGGTAGGCGGTGTCGGTCTCCAGTGGGTTGGTTCGAGCCGGGCGAGGCTAGATTATTGGGTACAGACTTGGTTCAGGATACCCTGGAGAAGGTTAAGGTGATTCAGGATCGACTTCGCTCAGCCCAGTCCAAACAGAAGAGTTATGCGGATCGAAAGGTTTGCGATGTAGAATTACTGATGTAGGAGAATGAAGAAGCACATAGTGGAGTATGTAGCTCAATGTCTAAATTGCCAGCAGGTGAAGTATGAGCATCGGTGGCCAGGTGGGTTACTTCAGATGTTAGAGATTCCGGAGTGGAAATGGGAGCGGATCACTATGGATTTCTTGGTTGGACTTCCACGGACCTAGCAGAAGGTTGAAGCAGTTTGGGTGATTATGGATAGGCTGACCAAGTCAGCTCATTTCCTTCCTGTGGTGACTACTTATTCTTTCTAGCAGCTTGCTCGAGTTTATATCCACGAGATTGTCAGGTATTATGACGTACCGGTATCTATCATCTCTGACCGGGGTACGCATTTTACATCACGATTCTGGAGGGTCGTACAACATGAGTTGGGTACTCGAGTGGAGCTGAGCACAACATTTTACCCTCAACGCCTCTGGCACACTGTAACTGATCAAATAAGTCATCAATTCGAGGCAATAGATACCTGTTCTTCACTATGACTTACGTTCAGGCTATCATCAGTTGAAGATTCGGGAACCACATATCCCGAAGACTGCTTTCAAGACTCGGTATGATCACAACGAGTTCCTTCTAATGTCCTTTGGGTTGACCAATGCCCTAGCAGCTTTTATGCACTTGATGCACAATGTGTTCTAGCCCTATGTTGACTCATTCATCATTATGTTTATTGACGACATTCTGGTGTACTCCCGGACTTGGGAGGATCATGAGCAACACCTGAGGATTGTGCTTCAGACCTTGAAAGAAAAGAAGTTATATGCAAAATTTTCAAAGTGTGAGTTTTGGCTAGACTCAATGGCATTCTAGGGTCATGTAGTATCGAGTGATGGGACCCAGATGGATTCGAAGAAGATTGAAGCAGTGCAGAGTTGGCCCAAACCGTCCTCAACTATGGAGATCCGGAGTTTTCTTGGTTTGGCGGGGTATTACCGTCGATTAGTAGAGGGTTTCTCATCTATTGCAGCACCTATGACCAGGATGACCTAGAAGGGTGCTCCGTTCAGGTGGACAGAAGAGTGTGAGGAGAGCTTTCAGATGCTCAAGATAGCTTTGACTACAGCCCTAGTATTGGTATTGCCTACAGTTTCGGGGTCTTATACCGTATATTATGATGCGTCGCGGATTTGTCTCGGCGCGGTGTTAATACAGGACGGTAGGGTGATTGCCTACGCATCCAAACAACTGAAGGTGCATGAAAAGAACTATCCTTTCCACGACCTTGAATTAGTAGCTATTGTTCATGCCTTGAAGATTAGGCGGCACTATTTGTACGGTGTCCCTTATGAGATTTACACCGATCACTGGAGTTTGCAGCATCTGTTCAAATAGAAGGATCTTAACTTGCGTCAGCGGAGGTGGTTGGAACTGATTAAGGATCATGATATCACCATTTTGTACCATCCAGGGAAGGCCAATGTGGTGGCCGATGCTTTGAGTCACCGGTCAGAGAGTTTTGGGAGCTTAACATATCTACCAGCAACAGAGAGGCCATTGGCGTTGGATGTTCAGGCCTTAGCCAGCCAGTTTGTGAGATTGGATATTTCTTAGCCGAGTCGAGTATTGGCTTGTGTGGTCTCTCGGTCTTTGCTTTATGATCGTATCAGGGAGCGTCAGCATAATGACCCCCATCTGCTTGTCCTTAAGGACACGGTCCATCACGGTGATGCTATGGAGGTCACTATTAGGGGTGATGGTGCATTGAGGATGCAGGGCAGGCTATGTGTGACCAATGTAGATGGTTTGCGTGAGTTGATTCTCTAGGAGGCTCACAGTTCACGGTATTCCATTCATCCGGGTGCCGCGAAGTTGGTATCAGAGCTCTAGGTTCATAGGTGTCGTGAGTCACAAGCAAGTTTAGTAGAGTCTCGCGGATCGGTATAGAGACGTCTGTATTTATCTTCGGGAGGCTATGGAACTGATAGGAAGAAATACACTTCTTTTGATTCCTTGTCGTGCGAAATTGTTGACTTCAAAATTCTAAACTTCTCTCTTTTATTCTCTTACAGGTGGTGAGGACACGTGTAACCGGAGATGACGACCAGGCACCCACGTCCCCTGCTAGAGCCATGAGAGGTCGGGGCCGAGGTAGAGGCCGAGGGCATCCACGCAGTGCAGCCAGAGCACCCGCACGAGTTGCTTCAGAGGAGCCCCCAGTAGCTCTAGCTGGAGGGCATGCACCTGAGGTACCTGTTGCTGCACTAGCCCTCCAGGAGACTCTAGCCCAATTTCTGAGCATGTTCAGCACCTTAGCTCAGGCTGGATTGATTCCACTTGCTCCTGCCATATCTCAAGTTGGGGGAGGAGCACAGGCTCCCATCACCGGTACCCTAGAGCAGCGAGTTCAGGTAGACTAGGATCCATAGATCATACCAGTGCAGCCGGTAGCTCCAGTTCAGCTCGAGCTTAGGGCAGCAGTTTTTGAGGCGGGGCAGCTCAAACTTTATAGGTACAAGAAGTACCACCCTCCTACCTTCAATGGATTGGCGTCAGATGATGCCCAAGGTTTTCTGGAGGAGTATCACTATATTCTCCGTACTATGGGCGTAGTAGAGTCGAGTGGGGTTTCTTTTACTGCATTCCAGCTTAGAGGAGCAGCCTATCAGTGGTGGTGTGCTTATGAGTTGAGTAGTCTGACTGAGGGTGCTTCACTTACATGGACTCAGTTCTCGGACATGTTCTTGAGGGAGTATGTTCCCCAGAGTCTCAGAGACGTATGGCGCGCGGAGTTTGAGTGGTTGCACCCGGGTGCTATGACTGTGTCAGAGTATGCAGTTCGCTTCAGTGATTTAGCCCGACATGCACCGGCCTTGGTTGCCACCGTTCGAGAAAGGGTTTGTCGGTTTATTGTGGGACTCCACCCGAGTATCAAGATTAGTATGCTCAGGGAGCTGGAGATGGATATTCCTTACCATCAGGTTGTGAGTATAGCCAGGAGATTGGAGGGCATGCTCGCTCGGGATAGAGAGGAGAGAGAGGCCAAGAGGTCTCGAGAGTCTGGCACTTACAGTGGTACTCGTTCCCCAACTGCAGTTCGCCATGGTAAGGGTTATAGGAGTCACCCCGTTCATTAAGATCTTCCGCCCGCCAGTGGTATTCCGGCCCCTTCTGTTCCCCAGGAGCCTTATTATGCACCGCCAATGTCTAGTGTGCCTCTTGTACGGGGTGCTTTTAGAAGTCAATCTAGCAGACCTGACCCGAGCCAGTCACAGCAGCCACACTCTCCGAGAACTTGTTTTGAGTGTGGCGACACCCACCATATGGTGAGGGATTGCCCAGACTTAGGAGGGGTGCACCTCCACAGACTTCTCAGCCACCACGTGTTCCACCGGGTCCTCAGGCTATGATTCCAGCACCAGCTATTGCCCCACCTACTCAGCCAGCTCGAGGTGGAGGTCGGGGAGGTCGAGGTCTCCCTAGAGGGGGAGGCCAGGCCAGATATTATGCTCTTTCGGCTCATACAGAGGCAGTTGCTTCCGACTCTATCATTATAGGTATTGTTCCGATCTGTCACAGAGATGCGTCAGTTTTATTTGATTCAGGCATCACTTATTCCTATGTGTCCTCTTATTTTGCCCCGTATTTGGATGTATCTCGTGATTCCTTGGGTTCCCCTATTTATGTGTCTACTCCTGTGGGAGATTCTCTTGTTGTGGACCTCGTGTATCGGTCGTGTTTGATTGCTCTTAATGGTTTTGAGACCAGAGCCGATTTATTATTGCTCAGTATGGTAGACTTTGATGTTATTTTGGGCATGGACTGGTTGTCGCCCCATTATGCTATTCTTGATTTTCATGCCAAAATCATGACGCTGGCTATCCTAGGATTACCGCAATTAGAGTGGAGAGGTACCTTAGAGTATAATCCTAATAGAGTTATTTCATTTCTTAAAGTTCAACGAAAGGTTGAGAAGAGGTGTGACGCGTATCTAGCTTATGATGTTCCAGGTTTTGGGAATACTGTTTATTACTAGAGTGTTGGTTATTGTCCATGCCAAGCGGCATTATTACCAGTTATTTAGTTATCTGTTGCAGTTAGTTGTTAAGTTTTACATCCATTTTGTTATTTTCTCTTTTTGTTAGGCTTACCTAGTCGTAGAGACTAGGTACCATCACGATGTCTTACGGAGGGAGAATTTGGTCGTGACATATTCATATTTCTACTATTATGTTTGAGCCGTCTTTTTTTACAAGTGGTCGAATTCTTGATTCATATCGAAGTTCATTATAGCCAAAAATGGTAGAATCCATTATTTGCACTCAATAATGGATATGATCACTTGCCAAAGAATGCAAGTTTCAAGATATTTGGGAAGATGCCTAGAAAATTGAACAAATTGAAGAAGGTACACAATTATATATATTCAATTCTTAATGAATATTATTTTAATATTTTTTATTGTTTAATACCTAATATGTGAATTATTTTATTTATTTTAGAACATTCAGACTCACCTTTGGGAATATATTAACCGACACTATCCATGATGCACCATCTGTTTGAGATTTGGTATGAGAACTCATTTGATTATTCTTAAAAAATAATTGCTTCTTGAGCAACTTCTCTATTTAGATAAAGAGTTTTAATGGTGAATTTGGTGTTTTCTGCCCCAGAAGAATCTCAAAGAGGCACTGATGACATTTGCTTTTTTGGGCTGTACAATTATTTAAGCATAGAGACAGACTCGTATCTTGGCTTGGCAAACCCTGGATAGTATGAGATTTGTGGTTTTTCTACCACATGCAACATGTTCTTTTTCCACCATGGTGTGCTCTCCTACTCCTCGCCACATAAGAACATATTTGAGCATCGATTATTTTCTTGTTAAAGCCTTCTTGAATTCTTAAAAACATAGTCTATGGATTACGAGCACTATATTTCATGTGCGTGTAATGACCCAATCGGCCATTTTGTATTTTTGCACCCCTTTTGCCTTTTTGATGCTTTACACATGTGTAATTTTGGTTTTCTAAGTTATGGGGCAGATTGGTTTCGTTTCGTAAAGATTTCGGGTTGATTTAGACCCTTTGATTTTTGTCTTAGAAGTCTAAGTTAGAAATATTGACCAACTTTGACATTTCCAAAAATAACCCCAGAATGGTGTTTTGATGGCTCTGATAACTTTATATTGTGATTTTAAACTTGGACGTATGCTTGGAATCAAATTCTGAGGTCCGTTGGTTGATTGGTATTGTTTTGCCAAAAATTGGCAATTTGGTTATCGAGTTCAGAATTTGGTTTTGAGACTTGGAATCAGTCAGTGTTTCTATTTAGAACTTGTTTGTAAAATTTAGTGTCATTTGAAGTTGATTTGGTAGAATTTGGACCCTTTGTTGGAATTCTAGAGATTTTGAACTTTTCTTTGAAAATTCATGCGTTTAGGTGTTCGATTCGAGTTCTAGATGTTATTTTTGTGTTATGATCGTGCCAGCGAGTTTGTATGTTATTTTTAGACTTGTGTAGATGTTTTGTTTGGATACTCGAGGGCTCCGATGAGTTTTTGATGTGCCACAAAATGGTTTTGGACTGAAAATAGATTGGTGGTGTTGTGGGTATCGCAATTGCGAGCACCAACCTAGCAGTTGCGAATAATTAAGCCGATAGTTCATCGTTGGCTTGCCTAACGGCGACGTTGGGCGCCATCACAGTCTATAGTGAATTTTGGGTCGTGACACTACATGCTGACTTGCCCACTAGGCACCATAAGCCGACTAATAGCAGTAACCTTTCAAGTTCAAACTGGTTAATTGTTGCAATCTAAGTGGGAAAAACACCTGGAATATGAGGGATATATTGAAAAACAAATCGGATCTTGAGATGTAATTGATGAATGATGTGGTGAAGACAAAGACTTTTAATATCTTGGGTTGGTGGAAAACTTCATCTTCTACATATTCAATTGTTTCAAAGATTGCACTAGATATTCTTTGTATTCCTATTTCTACTATTATGTTTGAGCCGTCATTTAGTACAGGTGGTCAAATTCTTGATTCATATCAGAGTTCTTTATCGCCTAAAATGGTAGAATCCATTATTTGCACTCAACAATGGATATGATCACTTTCCAAAGAATGCAAGTTTCAAGATATATGGGAAGATGCCCAGAAAATTGAACAAGTTGAAGAAGGTACGCAATTTTATATATTCAATCCTTAATGAATACTATTATAATATTTTATATTGTTTAATACCTAATATGTGAATTATTTTACTTATTTTATAGTATTTGGACTCACCTTTGAGAATTGATTAGCCGACACTATTCTAGATGTACCATCTGTTTGAGATTTGGTATGAGAACTCATTTGATTATTCTTGAAAAATAATTTCTTCTTGAGCCAATTCTCTATTTAGCTAAAGAGTTTTAATGGTGAATTTGATGTTTTTTGTCAAAGAGGAATCTCAAAGACGCACTGATGACATTTGCTTTTTTGGGCTGTACAATTATTTAGGCATAGAGACAAACTCGTATCTTGGCTTGGCAAACCCTGAATGGATGTGATTTGAGGTTTTTCTACCACATGTAACAAGTTCTTTCGCCACCATGGTGTGGTCTCCTACTCCTCGCCACATTAGAACAGATTTGAGCGTCGATTATTTTCTTGTTAAAGCCTTTTGGAATTTTTAAAATCATAGTCTATGGATTACGAGCACTATGTTTCATGTGCGTGTATCGACACAATGTCGTTTTGTGTTTTTGTACCCTTTTTGCCCTTCTTATGCTTTATACATGTGTAATTTTGATTTTCTAAGTTATTGGGTTGATTGGTTTTGTTTCGGAAAATTTCGTGTTGATTTAGACCCTTTGGTCTTTGGCTTAGAAGCCTAAGTTAGAAATTTAACCAACTTTGACATTTCCAAAAAGACCCCAGAATGGTATTTTGATGGCTCTGATAACTTCATATTGTGATTTTAAACTTCGACGTATGCTTGGAATCAAATTCTGAGGTCTGTTGGTTGATTGGTATTGTTTTACCAAAAATTGGCAATTTGGTTATCGAGTTCAGAATTTGGTTTTGAGACTTGGAATCAGTCAGTGTTTCTATTTAGAACTTATCTATAAAATTTAGTGTCATTTGAAGTTGATTTGGTAGAATTTGAACCCTTTGTTGGAATTCTAGAGATTTTGAACTTTTCTTTGAAAATTCATGCATTTAGGTGTTCGATTCGAGTTGTAGATGTTATTTTTGTGTTATGATCGTGCCAGCGAGTTTGTATGTTATTTTTAGACTTGTGTAGATGTTTTGTTTGGATACTCGAGGGCTCCGATGAGTTTTGGATGTGCCACAAAATGATTTTGAACTGAAAATAGATTGGTGGTGTTGTGGCTATCGCAATTGCGAGCACCAACCTAGCAGTTGCGAATAATTAAGCCGATAGTTCATCGTTGGCTTGCCTAACGGCGACGTTGGGCGCCATCACGGTCTATAGTGAATTTTGGGTCGTGACACTACATGCTGACTTGCCCACTAGGCACCATAAGCCGACTAATAGCAGTAACCTTTCAAGTTCAAACTGGTTAATTGTTGCAATGTAAGTGGGAAAAACACTTGGAAGATGAGGGATATATTGAAAAACAAATCGGATCTTGAGATGTAATTGATGAATGATGTGGTGAAGACAAAGACTTTTAATATCTTGGGTTGGTGGAAAACTTCATCTTCTACATATTCAATTGTTTCAAAGATTGCACTGGATGTTCTTTGTATTCCTATTTCTACTATTATGTTTGAGCCGTCATTTAGTACAGGTGGTCAAATTCTTGATTCATATCAGAGTTCTTTATCGCCTAAAATGGTAGAATCCATTATTTGCACTCAACAATGGATATGATCACTTTCCAAAGAATGCAAGTTTCAAGATATATGGGAAGATGCCCAGAAAATTGAACAAGTTGAAGAAGGTACGCAATTTTATATATTCAATCCTTAATGAATACTATTATAATATTTTATATTGTTTAATACCTAATATGTGAATTATTTTACTTATTTTATAGTATTTGGACTCACCTTTGAGAATTAATTAGCCGACACTATTCTAGATGTACCATCTGTTTGAGATTTGGTATGAGAACTTATTTGATTATTCTTGAAAAATAATTTCTTCTTGAGCTAATTCTCTCTTTAGCTAAAGAGTTTTAATGGTGAATTTGATGTTTTTTGTCAAAGAGGAATCTCAAAGACGCACTGATGACATTTGCTTTTTTGGGCTGTACAATTATTTAGGCATAGAGACAAACTCGTATCTTGGCTTGGCAAACCCTGAATGGATGTGATTTGAGGTTTTTCTACCACTTGCAACAAGTTCTTTTGCCACCATGGTGTGGTCTCCTACTCCTCGCCATATTAGAACAGATTTGAGCGTCGATTATTTTCTTGTTAAAGCCTTTTGGAATTTTTAAAAACATAGTCTATGGATTACGAGCACTATGTTTCATGTGCGTGTAATGACGCAATGTCGTTTTGTGTTTTTGTACCCTTTTTTCCCTTCTTATTCTTTATACATGTGAATATTTGGTTTTCTAAGTTATTGGGTTGATTGGTTTTGTTTCGGAAAAATTTCGTGTTGATTTAGACCCTTTGGTCTTTGGCTTAGAAGCCTAAGTTAGAAATTTGACCAACTTTGACATTTCCAAAAAGACCCCAGAATGGTATTTTGATGGCTCTGATAACTTCATATTGTGATTTTAAACTGGGACGTATGCTTGGAATCAAATTCTGAGGTCCGTTGGTTGATTGGTATTGTTTTACCAAAAATTGGCAATTTGGTTATCGAGTTCGGAATTTGGTTTTGAGACTTGGAATCAGTCAGTGTTTCTATTTAGAACTTATTTGTAAAATTTAGTGTCATTTGAAGTTGATTTGGTAGAATTTGGACCCTTTGTTGGAATTCTAGTGATTTTGAACTTTTCTTTGAAAATTCATGCATTTAGGTGTTCGATTCGAGTTGTAGATGTTATTTTTGTGTTATGATCGTGCCAGCGAGTTTGTATGTTATTTTTAGACTTGTGTAGATATTTTGTGTGGATACTCGAGGGCTCCGATGAGTTTTGGATGTGCCACAAAATGGTTTTGGACTGAAAATAGATTGGTGGTGTTGTGGCTATCGCAATTGCGAGCACCAACCTAGCAGTTGCGAATAATTAAGCCGATAGTTCATCGTTGGCTTGCCTAACGGCGACGTTGGGCGCCATCACGGTCTATAGTGAATTTTGGGTCGTGACACTACATGCTGACTTGCCCACTAGGCACCATAAGCCGACTAATAGCAGTAACCTTTCAAGTTCAAACTGGTTAATTGTTGCAATCTAAGTGGGAAAAACACCTGGAAGATGAGGGATATATTGAAAAACAAATCGGATCTTGAGATGTAATTGATGAATGATGTGGTGAAGACAAAGACTTTTAATATCTTGGGTTGGTGGAAAACTTCATCTTCTACATATTCAATTGTTTCAAAGATTGCACTGGATGTTCTTTGTATTCCTGTTTCTACTATTATGTTTGAGCCGTCATTTAGTACAGGTGGTCGAATTCTTGATTCATATCGGAGTTCTTTATCGCCTAAAATGGTAGAATCCATTATTTGCACTCAACAATGGATATGATCACTTTCCAAAGAATGCAAGTTTCAAGATATATGGGAAGATGCCCAGAAAATTGAACAAGTTGAAGAAGGTACGCAATTTTATATATTCAATCCTTAATGAATACTATTATAATATTTTATATTGTTTAATACCTAATATGTGAATTATTTTACTTATTTTATAGTATTTGGACTCACCTTTGAGAATTGATTAGCCGACACTATTCTAGATGTACCATCTGTTTGAGATTTGGTATGAGAACTTATTTGATTATTCTTGAAAAATAATTTCTTCTTGAGCTAATTCTCTATTTAGCTAAAGAGTTTTAATGGTGAATTTGATGTTTTTTGTCAAAGAGGAATCTCAAAGACGCACTGATGACATTTTCTTTTTTGGGCTGTACAATTATTTAGGCATAGAGACAAACTCGTATCTTGGCTTGGCAAACCCTGAATGGATGTGATTTGAGGTTTTTCTACCACTTGCAACAAGTTCTTTTGCCACCATGGTGTGGTCTCCTACTCCTCGCCACATTAGAACAGATTTGAGCGTCGATTATTTTCTTGTTAAAGCCTTTTGGAATTTTTAAAAACATAGTCTATGGATTACGAGCACTATGTTTCATGTGCGTGTAATGACGCAATGTCGTTTTGTGTTTTTGTACCCTTTTTGCCCTTCTTATTCTTTATACATGTGAATATTTGGTTTTCTAAGTTATTGGGTTGATTGGTTTTGTTTCGGAAAAATTTCGTGTTGATTTAGACCCTTTGGTCTTTGGCTTAGAAGCCTAAGTTAGAAATTTGACCAACTTTGACATTTCCAAAAAGACCCCAGAATGGTATTTTGATGGCTCTGATAACTTCATATTGTGATTTTAAACTTGGACGTATGCTTGGAATCAAATTCTGAGGTCCGTTGGTTGATTGGTATTGTTTTACCAAAAATTGGCAATTTGGCTATCGAGTTCGGAATTTGGTTTTGAGACTTGGAATCAGTCAGTGTTTCTATTTAGAACTTGTTTGTAAAATTTAGTGTCATTTGAAGTTGATTTGGTAGAATTTGGACCCTTTGTTGGAATTCTAGAGATTTTGAACTTTTCTTTGAAAATTCATGCGTTTTGGTATTCCATTCGAGTTCTAGATGTTATTTTTGTGTTATGATCGTGCCAGCGAGTTTGTATGTTATTTTTAGACTTGTGTAGATATTTTGTTTAGATCTCCGAGGGCTCCGATGAGTTTTGGATGTGCCACAAAATGGTTTTGGACTGAAAATAGGTTGCTGGTATTGTGGCTATCGCAATTGCGAGCACAAGCCTAGCAGTTGTGAACATAACAACAGAGACTCATGTATCGCAATTACAATACCTAGTTCGCATTTGCGAAGTTAGGCATAGTTGGGTAGTTTCGCAATTGCGATAATTATTCTCGCAATTGCGATGGGGACATGGTTTGCAGTTGCAAGCCTATGGTCGCATTTGCGATGTCCCTTTGGACTATCTGTGGCCGCAATTGCGAGCCTTTCTTCACAATTGCGAACCCACTTTAAAAAATATGACACCTGCGACTGAACATAAAGGCTGGGAGTCAGGATTTAGTCTCATTTCTCATATTTTAGAACTTTAGACTCGGTAAGAGGCGATTTGGAGAGGGTATTTTCATCTACAAATATTAGTTTAATCAATTTTCAACTATATTTCATGATTATATCTTAGATTTAACATCAAAATAGTGAGAATCAAAGAGTAAAACAGGGGATTTTAGTCCAAGTTTTGAAAAATGAAGATTTGAGTTTTGAGAGTTGATTTGGACTCAGATTTGAAAACAAATTACATACATGGACTCATGGGGTTATGGGTAGTCGGAATCTATCCTTGGACCCGGGTTTTGGAAAGGCTTATGGGTTGAATAGTTCTTGTTGTTTTTCTTCCTTGTCTTACCCGTTTTTGTCCGTATTTGATTTCTCGTGGTTCTCATTATGTGTCCTCTTCTTGTTGCCTTCTTGCCTTAAATTCTTCCATTAACTTATGTTATCAAATTATTTTGTTATTATTCATTTCCTCATTTTCAGTTAATTGTCTTTATCATTCTTTGTTTTATTTATCTTGTACTAGTAGGTGTGTTGACCTGGCCTCGTCACTACTTTACTGAGATTAGGCTTGATACTTACTGGGTACCATTGTGGTGTACTCATACTACACTTCTGCTCTTTTTTGTACAGATCCAGGTACTTCGTATCAGGCTAGGCATCAGTGATTTAGATATACATTTCGGAGAGTTCAAGGTATACCTGCTTGGCGCTTGCAGGCCTTGAAGTCACCTTCAATCATTACTTTTACTATTGTTTATCTTCTATTCAAATAATGTTGTATTAGGAATTCTTAGATTATATCTGTAGAGCTTATGAAACAATTTCATCGATTTTGGAAATTTTGATACATATGTTCAGTTTTGAGTTATTATGAGTTTTTATCCAATTATCTTATCATCTAGTTGTTAATTTGTTGAGTTGTTCATGAATGTTAGGCATACCTATTATTAGGGACTAGGTGCCATCACAACTATCTTAGGTGTTACGAGTCATAGGCAAGTTTAGTAGAGTCTTGCAGATCGATATGGAGATGTTTGTACTTATCTTTGAGAGGCTATGGAATTGTTAGGAAATTTTACTTCTTTGATCCTTTATCGTGCGAATTTGTTGACTTCGAATTCTTAATCTTTGTCTTTTTGTTCTATCACAGATGGTGAGGACATGCCTTGTTGGATCCGTTGATCATAACTCGTGCCCATTGCTAGAGCCGCGCAAGGCCGGGGCCTAAGAAGGGCACGTGGTGCAGCCAGAGCACTTGCTCGGGTAGCAACTGAGGGACCACAAGTAGCTCCGGTTAGGGGGCAGGCACCTGAGATGCCTATTACTGCCCTTGGACTTCAGGAAACTCTAGCACAGTTCTTGAGCATGTTCGACACTCTAGCTCATGTGGGATTGATTCCCCTTACACCAGCTACATCTCAGGATGAGGGAGGAGTTCAGACTCCCATGACCCGTACTCTAGAGCAGTGGATCCATGTTGATCAGGACCCGGAGGTTATGCCAGCATAGCTTGTTATTCCAGTTCAACATGAGGGCAGGGCAGTAGCATCTGAGGAGGAGAAGTTGAGGCTTAAGTGGTTAAAAAAGTATCATCCCCCTACTTACAGTGGCATAACTACCGAGGATGTGCATGATTTTCTAGAGAACTGCCACCGTATTCTCTACACCATGGGTATTGTAAAGACGAGCGGAGTTACTTTCACTACATTTTAGATGTTTGGAGCATCTTACTGGTGGTGGAAGGCTTATGAGGAGGGTAGCCCAGCCGATTAAGGGTGGCAAGTGGGCCGGTCCAGTACCAGGACCGGCCCGAAACCGCGGACCAAACGGTCTTCTAGGCCTAAATGGGCCTGAACCGGTTAGAATCGGCTTAGTGGGCCTGGTCCGGTCTTCTAGGTCGGTTCTTCACTTTAGGACCGCTATGCCCGGGACCATTTAGGACCGGGACCGGACTGGTCTTGGCGAGCCCAAACAGTCCCAAACGGTCCCAACGGTAAAAAAATTTAAAAAAACATTCTGCCCGTTTGGGCATTTAAAAAATCGTCGTTGGATCTGCCAAAATAGTTGTAGGCTATATACAAAATAGCCATTTAACCCCTCCAACTTTGTTTTAACACCAAACTTTTTATAATTATACTTTTTCCTTATTTTCAACTATAAATACTCCCTCATTCTTTCATTTTTCTCACAAAATCATCAATCTCTCTCAATCACTCTCTAATTTTCTTCTATGATTGCTTTTATTGCTTACTTTATTGTTACAATTTGTGAAAAGATTGTGAAATTGGTGAATTGAAGTCTTCAAGTCTTCAACAATAATCAATTTTCAACAAGTTGTTCGTCAATTCGGTAAACTCGTTCCAACTCTTAATTTTTAATATTATAGTTTTGTTTGTTTTATTTATTTTCTATTATTTGATTAAATAAGATGGCTTCCTTAAAAACATTTTGGTAAAAATAAGGAAAAATTCAAGAGTGGCGAATCTAGTAGCCAATCTGCTCCTCCTCCACTGCCCCCGGCTCCCCGACCCAAACCCCATATCCGTCCTACACCTGCTATTCTTGATTGTGATAATAGTTTTTTTTTTCTTAAACTCAAATTGTATTAATCAAAAGTATATATCTGCATAGCCGTGTAGCTGCCGACCAGTTACTAACCAGAGAAATGAATCTAGGCCTAGATTACAATTGCATTTGTTCCTACTAACCAACTAGGAATTGCTGTTAAACAAAACTAAATAGTTCATTACATAAAAAAAGGCTAGGCAAATCTGTCTAAGCTATGTAATGTCTGCTGCCACTTGGGGTGTCTTCTGCCTCTTGTGTGCACATGTAGGACAATTTCTCTACAAATTCTGTGTTCCTCAAAGATACTTTGCTGGAAACGAATCATGTTCATTTCCCTCCATATACTGTATATTAGCATAGCAAACACATAGCTAGTGATTGCAGCTTTTCCTGTCTTCTTTCTAGCCATCCTGCTTGACCAAGTAAGCTCCTCTTTACATCCCTTTATGCTCCTTTTCATGCCTAGCCATACCAGTAATCTGGTCCAAACTCTGCTGGTAACTGGGCATTCAAAGAATAGGTGTTGCATTGTTTCAGTAGCAGCTTTGCAAAATACACAATCCTGTGGCACCTGTATTCCAATTCTATTTAGTCTATCCACAGTAGATAGTCTTTCATGTGCAGCCAACCATAGTGTGAATTTGAATCTGGGATGAATGTTTGTCTGCAAAACTATGCTTTTTCAAGGGACTTTCTGATACTGGGGCATCAACATAAGATAGGCCTGCTTAATTGAGAAGTGTTCTTGCACCTGTAGTATCTTCATTCGATCACTTAAGAATCCTTGCATAGGCTGCCTCTTCAAGTCTTCCTTTGTCTCAATGATTTTCCTGATTACCCAAGCTGCATTCTTAGGTGTATGCATGTGTTCTAAATCCTTCTTTTTTATATAGTAATTGTGGACCTATTTTATCCATAGGCAATCCTTTTTCATTGCAACTGCTCATAATTGTTTCATCACAGCAGCCTTGTTCCAAGTGCATAAGTTTATGACATTCAAGCCCCCTGCAGAATTGGGAATACAGATTTGTTCCCAAGCTATCCGTGCTTTCTTTGTGATAGATGCTTAACTTGTCCATAAGAATGTTCTGCATACTGCATCTATCATCTTCATAACTTTCTTAGGGAGTATGAATATCTATGCCCAATATGTTTGAATGCCAAACAATACTGACTTTATCAGTTATAGTCTGCCAGAGTATGATAGTAGCCTTGCAGACCAACACCTTACTCTAGCTGTGATCTTCTCAATTAAGGGTAAACATTGCTGCACAACTAGTTTTTTAGATGATAGTGGCACTCCTAAATATATGAAAGGAAGAGTACCCTCTTCAAATCCCAGTACATTCAAGATAACCTGCTTTTCATCTTCATCCACCCCTGCCATGTAAATACAGCTCTTGTCATTGTTAGCTTGTAATCCAGAAGCTGCAAACAATTTCTGAAAAACCCATTGAAGTAATCAGATGGATTCAGTGTCTGCCTTAAAGAACATGACAAGTCATCCGCAAAACAAATGTGGATTATGCCCAGTTTCCTACATCTAGGATGAAAATTAAAATCTCCATTCTCTGTTAATAGCATCATTTCTCTTTTCAAATACTCCATAGCAATTACAAAGAGGTAAGGGGACATAGGGTCCCCTTGTCTGATTCCTCTTTTTCCTTGAAAAGGTTTGGTAAGGCCTCCATTTAGCACAAGAGAGTATGAATCTGTTGTGACACATTCCATAATCCTTTCAATGAATCTGAAGGAAAATCCAAGATCACTAAGCATTCTTCTCAAGAATCTCCAGTCTATTGTATCATATGCTTTCCTTTAGTCCACTTTCATAACACACCTAGGAGATATCCCTTTTCTATTATATCCCTTGAATAGTTCATGGCTGAATAGAATGTTATCAATAATACTCCTTCCTTCTATAAATGCAGATAGTGAGTGACTTACTATGTTCCCAATCACCTTCTTAATTCTCAGTTGTAACACCTTGGCAATGATTTTGTACAAAGTATTACAACATGCAATAGGTCTATAATCTTTGACCAGTAATGGTGAATTAATCTTAGGAATCAAAGTAATAGATGTGCTGTTCACCTTCTTTTGCAATTTCAATGTTTCAAATAAACCCCGTACTACAGCATATACCTCATTCTTCACTAATTCCCAGTTCTTTGTGATAATAGTTTATTACAATTTACTGAGAGTTAATTTTTCCATAATGTTGGAGCTGGTGAACAATTAGACCATGAATTAATGAATGCTCTTTATTCTAATCCAACTATTGATAAAAATGATAAGGAGGAAATAGATTTTGATGAAACTCAACCGGATGACGATACACCCACTAGTCATACTCCAGAAGTTAACCCAACTAGTGATAATCCAAATGATGCTCTGTCTGATACTCATGTTACTGCCCCTACTTTTTCTAGACAACGTACCAAACGGACAGAAACATCTATTGTTTGGCCATTTTTTACTCAACTAATTTCACAAAATAAGGCTAAGTGTAAAACTTGTGGCAAGGAGTTAGCTTTTAAATATTTTGGAAGTTGGGGGGGGGGGGGACGGAAACTTTGGCTTGGCACTTCAAGATAAAGTCAAATATCTTCGTACCAAAGCTTTGGCCGAGGGGACAAGTGTACCTATTCCTAGTCAGGCTGACCTTAGTACCGGGTCAAATTAATTTCAATCGGAAATTAACATTGTTATCGGGAAGAATTGGCAAAAAAGGTTACTGTTATGTGCTTACCTATAGTTTTTCTTCTGACCCTAACTTTGTGCATTATATTAGAATTTTTTTAATCCTACTTATAAAGGTTTTCCTCGCACAACCATAAAGAGCGATATTTATAAATATAAACATGAATATGAACAATATGTGCGCTATTTATTTACTCATATAAATTGTCGTGTTAAAATTACAACTGATATTGGTAGAAGTGGTAACGACTGCGATTACCTTACTGTTACCAGTCATTGGATTGATGAAGAATGGATAATGCAAAAGCGCATTATTGCTTATAGAATAATTAATTCACGTCACACATAGCAGTTTATTGCTAGCACAGTTACGGATATTTGTAGATATTTTTGCATTAATGATAAAATAATATCAGTTTCAATGGATAATGCTACTAGTGACACAAATGATGTAGCCTTGCTTACCACTACACTAAGTCCTGCATTTAGTAACATTTTTCATGTTAGATGTATTTTTTATATTTACCATTTAATTGTGGGTGATGGTATGAGAATTTTATATATTGAAATTGAAAAGGTTAAAATGGCTCTTAACTGGCTTTTTTATTCAAACCGTTGAAGTAGACTTAGAGAATATTTTAAAAGATGCGATGAATTTGGCCTAAGAGAAAGAAAAGTTCCTAAACCTTGTCCAACTAGATTGAATTACATGTATGAAAGTTTAGTTGTTGCATATGAATATAGAAACCCCATAAACTCAATATTTAATGCTCATGTAAGTGATGATGATGAGAACCTTACAAATGCGGATTGAGCTAATGTTAAAATGCTTGTAGATTTTTTAGAAAAATTTTCTATTGCTACAAATGAATTTTCTGGGCAATATTATCCTACTATTTCTAACTGTTTAATTTATATTGCAGAACTTGCAAATTTGTTTGCTCATTTTTCAGAGGGTGGGGAAATTTATAAACTTGCTATTGATTCTATGAGAAAAAAGTTTAAAAAATAGTTTTTCCCTATTCCTCCTATTTATGGTGTTGCTGCTTTCTTAAATCCTTGTATGAAATTAGGAGGTCCTTAATTTTGGTATGAAACTGTTTATAAAGGTTTAGCACTTGAAGATGAGGAGTTGTCTAAACTTCCGGAAGCAATAGCCTCAATTAGAATAAATGCTCAAACTATTTATAATGCTTATCAAGTTGCATTAGATCATGCTAGACCAAATGTTCCAACTCCTTCTTCTTCTAGTTCTCAATCATCTAAAAGAACTGCGTGAGTAAGAGCACTTAGTGCTTGGACGGGGTTTAGGGGTTCTCAAGATTCTACTAGTAGTGAGTTTTCACAACTAAATGATTTTGAAGTTTATTTGTCACAGGAAATTGAGGAAGTGAATCCTGACGGCTCCTTTAATATTGTGGAATGGTGGAAGGACAAAGAAAAATACTTTCTGGTTCTTTCAAGATTGGCCCGAGATATTTTAACTATTCAAGCTTCAACAGTGGCATCGGAGAGCGCTTTCAGTCAAGCAAGACTTCAACTCGGTGATTATAGAGCGTCTATGAGGGAGGGCTTGGAAAAATCAGTACTTTTTAGAGATTGATCCGTTCGGAAAGAAGAAATTTTGGACTTGCTGAATCACAACCAGAGGTAGACGAAGCTTACAAAGAAATGCTAGATGAACTTGCGGAGGATTTTACTTCGCCCGGAAGCAGTGATGACCAAGCTTCTTTTCTGCCACCACCAACGGAAATTCCTCCGGACCTTAATGGATTTATGAAGTTTGTAAGAGATACCATATAACTTGTATGAACAAAAATTAGTATGTATTATGTAACTTGTATTTTGGCACATCTTGATTAATTTTTTCTTCTTCTCAATGGTGGTATTAGCACCTTGTTGTGCTCATTCCATATGGGGGAGAAAGACTAAGAAAGATACTGCCATATTTGTTTAATGCTATAATAAAATTATAACGCATTGCTTTGAATATCTCTTTACAATATTTTTGTCTTTAAATTTGAATTAAAAAATTTAGGTCACAATTCTATAATAAAATTTACAAGGAATTGCCTTAGATATTTTTATTATCATCTTTTTTTTCTTTAATTTCTATAAAATTTCAAAAACAAAAGTATCTGTTGGGCCCACTTGAGCCCACTTAGCCTGCGGCCAGGACCGTTTAGCCCGAGACCATTAGTTCATGGGCCGGGTCCCAGACTGGTTCCTACAAAAAGACCACTAGGACCGGGACCGTTTGGCCCGTTTAAATTGGGATCGGCCGGGGACAGGGATCGAGACCGTTTAGAACGGCCCACTTAGGCCCGGGACCGGCCCACATGCCACCCTTACAGCCGATGCAGCTTCACTCACTTGGGCTCAGTTTTCAGATATGATCTTGAGAGAGTTTGTTTCCCAGACCCTTCATGATGCATGACGCACAGAGTTTGAGTAGCTGCGTCAGGGGACGATGATAGTATCAGAGTATGCTATCAGATTCAGTAAGTTGTCCCGATAAGTACATACCTTGGTTTTTACTATCAGAGAGCGAGTCTGCAGATTCATCGAGGGGCTCAACTATGGTATTAGATTTAGCATGGCTCGAGAGTTGGATACATACACTCTCTATCGGTAGATGGTAGAGATCACACTGAGGTTGGAGGGTATGCATGCAGGCTGAGGGAGAGAGAGAGAGAGGACAGGGAGGCCAAGAGGCCTCGAGGTACTGGAGGGTTCAGTGGTGGACACACTATAACTACAACCCGTCATGGTAGGGGATATGTGAGTTGTCCAGTTCATTCTGCACTTCCATCTTTCAATGGTACTCCGGCTATTCCGAGGTCTCGGGTTGCTCATTTTTCTCATCCATTTTCTAGCGCACCTCCTGTACGGGATGCTTTCAGTGGTCAATCTAGCCGACTAGGTCAGAGTTAGTTTCAATACTTGCGAAACTTGAGAGCTTGTTTTGAGTGTGGTGATACCAGGTATATATTGAGGGACTATCCCTGACTTAGTAGGGGTGCACCTCCACAGACTACTTGGGCTCCACGGATTCCACCTGGTCCACAGATATGGTTTCTACTCCAGTTGCCGCTCCTGCTACGCCGTCAGCTTGGGGTGGAGGTCAGGCGGGTAGAGGTCACCCTAGAAGGGGAGACCATGCTATATTCTATTCTTTTTCGGATAGAACGAAGGTAGTTACATCGGATATTGTCATCACAGGTATGGTTCCAGTTTGTCTTAGGGATGCATTAGTTTTATTTGATTCAGAATCCACTTATTCATATGAGTCATCTTACTTTGCTCCTTATTTGTATATATTTTGTTGTTCTTTGAGTGCTTCTGTATATGTGTCCACGCTTGTGGGAGAATTTATTATTTTGGACCGTGTGTATAGGTCGTGCCTAGTTGTTGTTTGTGGTTTTGAGACCAGAATTGATCTATTGTTACTCAATATGGTAGACTTTAATGTAATCTTGGGCATAGATTGGTTGTCACCCTATCATGCTATTCTAGATTGTCACACCAAGACTGTGACACTAGCTACGCCGGGTGTGCCCCGGTTGTGTCCTTCCTTAAGGCACAATAGATGGTTGAGAAGGGATGTTATGCATATCTAGACTTTGTGAGAGATGTCAATGCTGATACTCCTATCGTTGAGTCTGTTCTAGTAGTGAGAGATTTCACAAATGTGTTCCTAGTAGACCTTTCAAGCATGTCGCCCAATAGAGATATCAATTTTGGTATTGACTTATTACTGAGCACTCAACCTATTTTTATTCCACCATATCGTATGACACCAGTGGAGTTGAAGGAGTTTAAGGAACAACTACAGGAGTTGCTTGATAAAGATTTCATTCGGTGTAGTGTTTCATCTTGGGGTGCTCTGATTTTGTTTGTGAAGAAGAACGATGGTACTATGCGGATGTGCATTTATTATAGGCAGTTGAACAAGTTTACAGTGAAGAACATGTATCCATTGCCACACATTGATGACTTATTTGACCAGCTTCAGGGTGCCAGAGTGTTCTCGAAGATTGATTTGCGGTCAGGGTATCATCAGCTGAAGATTCGGGATTCGGATATTCTGAAGACTACCTTCAGTACTTGGTATGGTCACAATGAGTTTCAAGTGATGTTATTTGGGTTGACCAACACCCCAGCAACATTTATGCACCTGATGAACAATGTATTCCAGCTATGTCTTGACTCCTTCATCATTGTGTTTATTGACGACATCTTGGTGTATTCCCAAAGTCAGGAGGATAATGAGCAACATTTGAGGATCATGCTCCAGACCTTGAAGGAGAAGAAGTTATATGCAAAATTCTCAAAGTTTGAATTCTAGCTTGATTTAGTGGCATTTTTGGGTCATGTGGTGTCTAGTGAGGGGATCAAGGTAGATCCGAAGAAGATTGAGGCAGTTTAGAGTTAGCCCAGACCGTATTCAGCTATGGAGATTCGGAGTTTCCTTGGGTTGGCTGGATATTATCGCTATTTCATAGAAGGGTTTTCATCCATTGATGCACCTTTGAGTAGATTGACTCAGAAGGGTGCTCCTTTCAAATGGTCTTAGGAGTGTGAGGTGAGCTTTCAAAAGCTCAAGACTGTTTTGACTACAGCCTCAGTGTTGGTATTGCCTACGGACTCAGAAGGGTGCTCCTTTCAGATGGTCTTAGGAGTGTGAGGTGAGCTTTCAAAAGCTCAAGACTGTTTTGACTACAGCCTCAGTGTTGGTATTGCCTACGGATTCTATTGGAGATGACGGGGTGTTTCGAATACAGTACCAGATATATGTTCCCAATGTGGATGGGTTGCATGAGTTGATTCTTGAGGAGGCCCACAACTCGTGGTATTCTATTCATCCTGGTGCCGCTAAGATGTATCAAGATTATTGGCAGCATTATTAGTGGACAAGAATAAATAAAGATATAGTAGAGTTTGTGGCTCGGTGCCTGAACTGTCAGCAGTTGAAGTATGAGCATTAGAGGCCTGGCGATTTGCTTTAGAGACTTGAGATTCCCGAGTGAAAATGGGAGAGTGTTATTATAGACTTCGTTGTTGGGCTCCCATGGACTTTGAAGAAATATGATGCCGTATGAGTGATTTGTATAGGTTGACCAAGTTGGCTCATTTTATTCCGGTGGTGACCACCTGTTCTTCAGAGTAGCTGGCTCAGATCTATATCCAGGAGATTTCCCATCTTCATGGCATGCCGGTGTCCATTATCTTTGATCGAGACACACAGTTCACATCGTATTTCTGCAAAGTTGTGCAGTATTAGCTAGGCACACGGTTTGAGTTGAGTACATCATTCCACCCTGATAGACGGAAAGTCCGAGCACAACATTTAGATATTAGAGGATATGCTTCGTGAATGCATTATGGATTTCGGGGGTTCTTAGGATCGATTCTTCTTTCTTGAAAAGTTTTCCAATAACAACTACTAATCGAGTATTCAGGTGGCTCCTTATGAGGCCTTGTATAGGAGGCAGTGTCGTCCCTAGTTGGTTGTTTAGAGCCGGGAGAGGCTAGGCTAATCGGCACAGATTTGGTTCGGGATGCCTTGGAAAAAGTCAAGCTGATTCAGAATCGACTTCGTATAGCACAGTCTAAAAAGAAGAGTTACACTGATCGGAAGGCTTGTGATGTGGCATTTATGTCGGGAGAGCGGGTTTTGCTTCATGTATCACCCATGAAGGGTGTGATGTGTTTCGGGAAGAAAGACAAGTTGAGCCCTAGGTATATCGGTCCTTTTAAGAGTCTTGAGAGAGTTGGTGAGGTGGCCTACAAACTTGCATTACCACCCAGTTTATCGGCAGTTTACCCGGTATTCCACATTTCCATGCTCTAGAAGTATTATGGTGATTCGTCCCATGTATTAGATTTCATCTCAGTCCAATTGGACAATGATTTGACTTATGTTAAGGAGTCAGTATCCATCTTGGACAAGCATGTCCAAAAGTTGAGGTCAAAGTTCAGTGAAGGTTCAATGGAGGGTTCATTCGGTCGAGGAGGCAACCTAGGAGACCGAGCATGACATGCGGAGACATTATCCTTACCTTTTCATCACTTCAGGTATGTCTCTATGCACGTTTGAGGATGGATGTTTGTTTTAAGAAGGGATAATGTAACGACCCGAAATGTCATTTTGTGTTTTTGTGCCTCGTTTCCCCTTTTGATGATTCACACATGTGTAATTTTTATTTTATGACTGTCGGGGTTGATTGGTTTTGTTCCCGAAAGTTTTCGGGTTTAGTTAGACTCTTTAGTTTTTGGCTTAGAAGTTTAAGTTAGAAATATTGATCAAACTTTGACTTTTGTGAAAATGATCTCAGAACGGTATTTTGATGGCTCCAATAGCTTCATATTGTGATTTTGGACTTGGGCTTATATCCTGAATCAAATTCGGAGGTCCGTAGGTTGATTTGTATTATTTTGCTAAAAATTAGCAATTTGAGGTTTAGAAGTTTGACCGTAGGTTGACTTTTGGCTATCGGGTTTGAAATTTGGTTTTGGGACTTGGAATTGGTCCATTATGCTATTTAGAACATGTCTCCAAAATTTGGTTTCATTTGAAGCTGATTTGATAGTATTCGGCCCCTTGGTTGCAATTCTAGAGATTTTGAACTTGAAAATTCATGCGTTTTGGTGTTCAATTCGTAGTTCTAGATGTTATTTTTGTGTTTCTATCACGCGAGCGAGTTCGCATGATATTTTTAGACTTGTGTGGATGGTTGGTTTGGATCCCCAAGGATCGGATGAGTTTCGTACGATCCACAAAATGACGTTGTACTGAAAATAGGTTGCTGATGTGTTGGTGCTACAGTTATCACAATTGCAAGCACCAGGTTCGCATTTGCGAAGTTAGTCATAGTTGGGTAGTTTCGCAATTGAGATAGATATTATCGCAATTGCAATAGGGATAGGGTTCGCAATTGCGAACCCATGGTTGTATTTGTGATGTCCCCTTGGGCTGTAAGTGGCCGCAACTGTGAGCCTTTCTTCGCAATTGCAAGGATTTGCAATTCCGAACCCAGTGTCGCAAATGCGATGCCTACAATTGAACATAAGGGTTGGAAGTCGAGATTTAGTCTCATTTCTCATATGTTAGAACCCTAGCCTCGGTAGGATGCGATTTGGAGAAGGGATTTTCATCTACTAATATTGGGTAAGTGATTTTAATCAATTTTCAACTATATTTAATGATTATATCTTAGATTTAACATCAAATTTATGAGAATCAAATGGGGAAAACTAGGGATTTTGTCAAAGTTTTGAAAAATGAATATTTGAGTATTGGATTTGAGTTTTGAGAGTCGATTTGGACTCGGATTTGAAAACAAAACACATACATGGACTCGTGGGGTTATGGGTAGTCGGAATCTACCCTTGGATCCGGGTTTTGACCGGGCGAGCTCGAGGTTGACTTTCTTTGACGTTTTGGAAAAAGTATAAATCATAGCTTTATCTATAGTAATTGTTTTCCCCTACATTGTTTGATGATATTAAGTCAATTTTTGTTAGATTTGGACTATGTGGAGGTGAATTTTAGGGGGAAAACTATATTCGAGGGTTGATTTGACCTAGTTGAGGTACGTATCTTGCCTAACTTTGCGTGGGGGAACTACCCCTTAGGATTTGGATTGATTGTATTATTGTGTTTTGTGGAAGACGTGTACATGAGATGACGAGTGTGTACATGGGCTATATGTGGTATATGACCGATTTAGGATGCTTAGACTCTTTTCATGCTTTTAATTGAATTGTCATAACATGTTATATCTTTCACTGCTAATCTACTCTTATATGTGTTAATCTAGTCTTACATGTTTTATTTGAAGTTGCTACCACTTATTATACCTCCTACTTGTTATACTTGCTCTCCTATGCTTATATAGAATTTGTTACATTCCTTGTTGTCTTGTTACCTCTTTAAATTGTTGAATTACTTTTAGTTGAAGTTGTTATTTTGTGGAGAATCTTCTTGTTGAGTTATTGGGTTAAAGTTGCCAAAGTCATCATCACATTGAGTTGAAGTTGTTAATTGTTGAGATATCTTTTCTTGTTGATCAATTTCTACTCATTTTGTTATTGTTATGATTCTTGTACACATTATTGTTGAGTGTAACGACCCGACCTGTCCTTTTGAATTTTAGTGTTTCATTCGGTAGTTTGAGTAGTTTCATATTATGTATTATGACTTGCGTGTATGGTTGGTTTCAGCTTTTGAGCGGTTCGGGATTGATTTGAAAGATTGATTCTCGTTTTAGAAGCTTTAAGTTGGAAGAGTTGACCAATATTTGACGTTTGGATAAACAGACTCGGAATTGAATTCTAATTATTTTAATAGGTTTGTGTGATGGTTTTGGACATGTCCACAAATTTTGGTTAAATTCCAATAAGTTTTGGATAAGTTTGGGTTGTATGGTGATTATTTTCGGTTTCGACATCGATTTGAGCATAAAGGTTACCAAGTTGAGCAAACAGCCTTTGATTCGTATTTTGACTAAACCATTATATCTGTATCGTAATTTTGGAACCATGGCAACTTGAATCATCAAGTTTTGACATCGTATGAAGAATTTATGGTCATTTTACTAAGAATTGGGTTGCCAGATTTATTTCATATTAATTATGAAATTGCCACTGAATTCGTATTTAAACATCTACACTATTTCCAATTATTGAAACCAATATATCTCCTTCATTATAAGATCAAATGGAGTTATTCAAAAGCCTAACGTGACTGGAATTTCACAAAGAATTCATTGGAGGCATCAAAAGCGAGTTTCGGAATTATTTATTACATGAAACGAGGCAGAACAACTGGGCAGAAGCATATAATATAGAAGGTTTGTTCATTTGGTCATATTTTGAGTTGGGGAGCTCGGATTTGAGCGATTTTGGAGTCGATGTTTCCCACATAGATTAGGGTAAGTGTTCTATACTTGGTTTTGGATATATTGCATGAATCCATCTTCATTTTTGGCATTTGATTGATAATTTCAAAGTGAAATATGGAGGGTTTTGTCTAAAATTTCATAAAGTGATTTTTTGAGTTTTGAATATCGATTCGGAGTCGGATTTAAGTGAAACTAATATGGTTGGAATCTTAATTGAATGGGTTGTAGGATTTTATGAGTTTTATCGGATTCCGAGATACGAGCCCGGGTTTGACATTTTAGTTGACTTTGTGATTCTGGTTAAAGATTCCACCTTTATCAATTGTGTTTATTTTCTTTGGAATTGTTTGATGTTCTTGAGTTGCTTTTGGCTAGTTTTGAGTCGTTCGGAGGTGGGTACGCATGGGATGGCATTTCTAGAGTATTGTTTGGCTTTCTCGGTATTGGATTCGGCTTGTTCGAGGTAAGTAACACTTCTAAACTTGGTACTGAGGGTATTAATCCCTGAACATATGTGTTATATGTTTGGTTTTGAGGTGATGCACATGGTAGGTGATGGGCGTGTGGGTGTGCACCATGTGAATTATGACTCGGTAGATTTTATGGTACTGCGTAGTTACCTAATCTTGTTTCTATCCATAAAATTTCTACGTGCTAGAGTAATTGAGCTATGATCCATATTAGAAACCACGTTTGGGCTATATGCTTATTCTGTTGGGATCCAACTGAGATCATTTCTGCTATTCAATAAAAACTCCTCTCTCGATTTGAGCAAAGTGGATGACTCTCGAGAAGGTTCTAATGGATTCAAGATTTATATGTAGCAATTGAGAAATTTTTTGATTTGTATATGGCTAGAATCTGAGATTTATATTGGATGGTGTCGAGACTTGTGGTATTTCTATATCATTATAGATTCTACATTTCAGTATCAGGAAGGTGAAGTAAACAACTTTATATTCATAAAAGGTCTCTTCAGAGTGGGTGTCTCGGTTGTGTTACTTTTGGGGTGCTTAACAGGGAATACAACGACTTATGGGCCTTAGGGCGGTGTAGTTTTATGCTAAGATCTCTTGTGGTGAACTTTGGGTAAGGATCGTGGTGTCCTGGCGAGGAGAAGTGTCAACTTGAGGGTAATTTGGAAGGAACTCGGGGAAATAGGACAACTTGGTAGTTTGTTGAATCAACACGGTAATGGATATGATTGGTTCTTTGGGTACGTATGATGTGGTGAGTCTCTACAGGTGTTTTGTGACAATACTCTTGGGTTTGGCGACCTGTATGGCTTGGTTGAGTTAGAGAGATTCAGTTTTGATGGGTTGGTTATGTGCACATGGTTTCGAAGAGTTCTCAATGGTTTCTACCATGGTTTGAGATGGATATTTCCTATCGGTGTGAGGAGCATGTTTTGTATTATTATTTTATCCTAGATGGGATCAAACGGAAGGTTTCTGACTGATCGGGTATGTATTCTGCTGGTGACTCAGAGTTGATTACGAGATTCTCATGCTTTTCATATGATGGCATGATATATGTGATACGTCCTGTGGGATTAAGATTTGCATGTACAAGGTGACGGCTCAGTTTTGAAGGGAAGGTCATGAATCTTGAACAATATGGACAGTTTCAGATGTTTAGATTAATGCTATTACTACTTGATATTGCTTGAGAAGGGTGTGTATTTCAGAAGGCGCATTGTGTTTTGACTTACAGATGCTTTATTGGTATTGCGGTACTCGCCTGGTTGATCGAGTGCTGATGTTCAGATTTTTCTATGTGGCATGGAAGAATTATAGAAGTATTTCTCGTAAGAATGATTATGTATGAAGGATGTGTCAGTCACTTGAGTGTTGGAGATGGGATCAGATCTGGTGATTCTTTTATATTCTGGTGGTTTGGAGATTAGGAGTCTCAGAGGCAGATTATTCCTTGGCTGCGGACTGTGAAGGTATGGCCAAAGTAAGATATCTAACAGTAGGTGTTATGGTTATGCCATTGAGGACTTTTGGAAGGTTATTTATCTATCTGTGGATGACCGGAGTTGATTTGGGGGCCCATTGGTAGGCCAATGAGGATGTGTATTCTACATCGGGTCGGATTTGTTGACTCAGCACTATTATTATTTAGGGGTGTGTCATTCAGTTGGAGTTAAGCTTTTTTGCATTCTGATATGTTCTATGTGTTGCTCTTCTATGCTATAATGAGTTGTGATTTGTTGGTTATACGCACACTAGATGCGTTTCTTCTTCAAGCGAGATGGTTATTAAGGTACTGATTGGCTGATTACGCCATGATTATAGGGTTGGACGGGTGTTTGGATGTGGTCACGCGTTGCAGTGGAGTATGTTGAGATATGATATTTTGTGTTAGATTCGTGTGTCTTGGTTCTACCCATGTGTGATGAGTTTATAGCTTTGTGTTTGTGGTGGTACCTGTTGAGCTTGCGAGACAGATCTCTCATTTGATTCATTTGTTTCATGTTTGAGTACATTGGAAATGTTGCTTATTGGTGCACAGATTGCACAGGTTGTGGCTTTAGGTTGTATTGGTGGAGCATGTCCGTAGTATAGCTGTGTTTGATAAGATGAGGTCATTGGACCTAGAATGGGAAGCTACTATGGTCAAAAGTTATTGTTGTGAGCATCTGAGTTATGTGGTATATCATGTGATTACATCTTGGGTTATGGTTATGACTTGATACAGCTTGTTCAGACTTATACAATGTGTAGGTGCGAGATTCGGGTGTTGCAAGGAATTCTGGATGTTGGAAATTGGGTTTTAACGTTTATGGACTAAGGTTGAAGTAAGGATCCTTTGTTAGGTGGTGTTGTCGAACTTATATGGATTGGGGTGATGTGGGATCACCCATGGTTATGTGTATGGTGAGGGTATATAATGATTTGATGGCTTTGGAACGACTCTTGTCACGTTCGAGGACGAACGTATGTTTAAGTGGGGGAGAATGTAACGACCCGATCGGTCGTTTTGAGCTTTAACGTTCCATTCGGTGGTTTAAGACTTTGAACAACTTCATATTATGTATTATGACTTGTTGTATGGTTGGTTTCGGTTTTTGAGCAGTTCGGGATTGATTTGGATGAATGATTCTTGTTTTAGAATCTTTAAGTTGGAAGAGTTCACCAATGTTTGACTTTTGGGTAAACGGACTGGAAATCAGGTTTTAATTATTCTAATAGGTTTGTATGATAATTTTGGACATGTCCAAAAAATTTAGTTAAATTCCGATGAGTTTTGGATAAGTTTGGGTTGTATGGTGATTGTTTTCGGTTTCGACGTCGATTTGAGCATAAAGGTTACCATTTGAGCTAACGGTCTTTGATTCGTTTTTCGACTAAACCATTATATTTCTATCATAATTTTGGAACCATACCAACTAGAATCATCAGGTTTTGACATCGTATGAGGAATTTATGGTGACTTTACTAAGAATTGCGTTGCCAGATTTGTTTTCAGATTAATTATGAAATTGCCACTATATTCGTATATAAAAATCTACACTATTTCCAAATATTGAAACTAACATATCTCCTTCATTATAAGGTTAAATGGAGTGATTCAAAAGCCTAACTTGATTGAAAGTTTACGAGGAATCCATTAGAAGCATTAAAAATGAGTTTCAGAATGGTTCATCACATGAAACAAGGTAGAACAGTTGGGCAGAAGCATATAATATCGAGGGTTTGTTCATTTGGTCATATTTAGAGTTGGGGACCTCGGATATGAGCGATTTTTGAGGAGATTTTCACCGCATGGATTGGGGTAAGTGTTCTATACTCTATTTTGGTTATATTTCATGAATCCATATTCATTTTTGGCATTTGATTGATGATTTCAAAGTGAAATTTGGGGGGTTTTGTCTAAAATTTCAGAAAGTGAATTTTTGAGTTTTGAACATTGATTCATAGTCGGATTTGAGTGAAACTAGTATGGTTTGACTCTTAATTGAATGGTTTGTTAGATTTTGTGAGTTTCATCGGATTCCGAGGTGCAGGCCCAGGTTTGTCTTTTTGGTTGAATTTGGGCTTTTGATTAAAGATTCCACCTTTATCAATTGGGTTTGTTTCCTTTGGCATTATTTGATGTTCTAGAGTTGCTTTTGGCTAGTTTCGAGTCGTTCGTAGGTCGATACATCTGGTATGGCATTTCTAGAATATTGTTTGGCTTGTTCGGTATTGGATTTAGCTTGTTCGAGGTAACTAATACTTCTAAACTTGGTGCTGAGGGTATGAATCCCCGAACATACGTGTTATGTGTTTGGTGTTGAGGTGACACACATGATAGGTGACGGGCATGCACCGTGTGAATTATGACTCGGTGGATTCTGTGGTACTGTGTAGTTACCAAATCTTGTTTCTACCCATGAAATTTCTACGTGCTAGAGTAATTGAGTTGTGATCCATGTTAGAAACCATGTTTAGGCTATATGCTTATTCTATTGGGACTCACTAAGGTCATTTTTGTTGTTGAGTTATTTGCTTAAATTGCGATTTCATACTCAGTCATATTCATTCATTTACATATCATATCTCAGTCTCTGTTATCATTTATTGTTACATCATGTATCATTATTTGAGATTGATATGAGATTTGTGAGCCCGAGAGACTAGAGAGATTGATGATTGAGTTGAGGATGAGGGCATGATTGTGACTGATATTTATTGGATTGGGCTGCATGCCGTAGCAGGCTTTATTGATTCATGATAGGATTAGGCTGCAAGCCGTAACTGGTTTTATTGATTCATGATGGGATCGGAATGCACGCCACAAGAGGCCATGTTGGCTTACATTAGCGCTTGGGCATGATCCGCCCCTCCGAAGTCTGACATACCAGCAGTGAGTGCATGTACCGAGTGCCGAATGATTGAGTACACTGAGTGATCGAGTGTACCGAGTGATTGAGTGTGAGACAGTGAGATTGAGTACTATAAGAGTGTGAGTACATGAGTTATCACTGTGATGGATTACATTTGACATGCATACTTGGCATGTAGGCATAGAGATGAATTTCCTCATGCTACATCGTTTTGTGACATTTATTACTTCACATGCACATTGACATATAGGCATAGAGATGTATTTTCCTCATGCTATCTGAGAATGAAATATCTTATCTGTTGTTGAAAGTTTTGGGGGAAATCATAGTGTTTCGATTTACTCTTATTTTGGTGATTTCAGTTAAAGATTTGGGTTTTATTGTTATACCTGAAAAGCATGCCTATTTTTCGTAGTTGTGAACGAGTTGAGCATCATATCTTTGAGTTATTGCTTGTACTGCTTTTATCATATTATTACGAGTTGTTCTTGGCTATTGGTGTTGAACTCTAACTATTATCTAAGCTTGTCACTACTTTCAACATAAGGTTAGGTTTGTTATTTATTGAGTACATGGGGTCGGTTGTACTCATACTACACTTTTGTACCTTGCGTGCGGATTTTGGAGCTGATGTTGCTGTGTATGGAGGGAGCTGGCATTGAAGATGTAGTTGCGCTCCTGCTATAGCTGCCTCTTGTTCTTGGTAGCTTTAGATTTATAATTCTGTTTACGTACATCTCGAACATATGATGTATTTATTTCATATCAACTTTGTAAAATTCTATGTCTTAGAAGCTCATGATTTGTACTACCAGTGCTTGGGGAGTTGTATAAAATTCAATTATTTCATTTTTGACTCTTATCATTATCATTATATTGTGGTGTATTGTTAATTGGCTTACCTAGCAGGTTGGGTTAGGTGCCATCACGATTAGTTAGAGTTTGGGTCGTGACCAGTTGATATTAGAGCTCTAGGTTCATAGGTTCTACGAGTTATGACCAAATGTCTAGTAGAGTTTACGGATCAGTATGATGACGTCCACACCTATCTTCGAGAGGCTACAGGGCATTTAGGATCAACTTCCCATCTTTGTTTCCTTATCATGCGGAATTGATTTAGCTTGAAAAGTATCTCTTTGAATTTCCTTCCATTAACTTGTATGTTATGTGAGCACTCGGTATCAGCTATGCAATAACGGTTTGTGGATTCCATGGATGAGGTACAAGATGTGTTTTTTGTGTTTTGGTGATGGGCACATTTGGAATACTTGAGGCCCCGTTTGGACCACAACTTAAGCTCAATAGTTTCAGTTGTGTGAGCATGTACTTTTGGACTTCTATGTCCAGTGGTGTCCCTATGAGTGGGACTGGTGGCTCGCTGAGTGGTTGGATGGCTTTATGATGAGTAGGATGTGACTGCGGGATGTGTTCAGATGGTTTAAATATGGCGGGAAGAGTTTGCTTGAGATGTGAAAAGGACTATTGGATGCTCGATTTATGTGTATGTGTCATACAATCTTTAGTTATGATGGTTTTTGAGAGATTCTTTCGTGCTATTTCACTTGTGGAACGAAGTAGATTTTCATGTCTTGTTGATGAGTTCAGAATTAGGAAGATTAAATGATTGCATAGTAGTTGTGGCTGTGAAAGGGTATAGAGAGATGTCAGTTTGAGGCTAAGCGGCTGGGTTATCACCTGCGGGGTAATCTACGGATGTGTGATCCTTATGATGTTATATGGAGGGTTTCTTTTCTACCAGAGGGTATAGGTATTGCGATTTAAGTTTGGATTGGTTGAGAAAGTTGACCTGACCATCACGAGGATGAATGCGAGCTTAAAAGATGATTTGATGTATTATATGGTTTGTGTTACATGAGCTTATGAAGGATTTAGTTGAATCTCACTGCGATATTATGGCAGTATTAGAGTATGGGCATTGTGAGTTATCGAAAGTTTTAATCAATGGAATTTAACCAAGTAGGGGAGTCTGCTATCGATGATTTGATTGCATGGTTACGTGTTGTATTGGTTTCGGTCTGAGGCATACTTGTGGATCGGTTATGACTTACAAAGGCTGGTTTTGTAGATGACTTAAGCAAGGAAACTTTTGGATGCATGGTGTATTACACTTTATGGGTATATGGGAATCATGAAATGATTGAGTTGTTATTCATGAAAGATGTAGTGCGTATGGAGTACGAATTTGCTCAGTTGCGTTAAGGCAGGGGTTACTTCTTTGGGTGTTGTCGTGCTAATGGGGCACAGGTCGTTCCGCCCATTTGGGCGGTGAAATTGAGATTTGATCAGAGTGGATGACTCTCGAGAAGGTTCTAATGGATTCAAGATTTATATGTAGCAATTAAGAATTTTTTGGATTTGTATATGGCTAGAATATGAGATTTACATTGGATGGTATCGAGACTTGCGGTATTTCTATATCATTATAGATTCTACATTTTAGTATCATGAATGTGAAGGAAACGAATTTATATTCACTTAAGGTCTCTTCGGAGTGGGTGTCTCGGTTGTGGTACCTTTGGGGTGCTTAACAGGGAATACAACGACTTATGGGCCTTAGGGCGGTGTAGTTTTATGCTAGGATCTCTTGTGGTGAACTTTGTGTAAGGATCGTGGTGTCCTGTAAAGGAGAAGTTCCAACTTGAGGATAATTGAGAAGGAACTCGGGGAAATAGGGTAGCTTGGTAGTAGGTTGGATAACACGGTAATGGATATGATCGGTTATGATATGGTTGAGTTAGAGAGATTCAGTTCTGATGGCTTGGTTATGTGCAAATGGATTTCGAAGAGTTCTGGATGGTTTCTTCCACGCTTTGAGATGGATATTTCCTACCGGTGTGAGGAGCATGTTATGTATTCTGATTTTCTCCTGGATGGGATCAAATGGAAGGTTTATGACATATTGGGTATGTATTCTGCTGGTGACTCAGATTTGATTATGAGATTCTCGTGTTTTTCATATGATGGCATGATAGATGCGATGCGTCCTGTGGGATTGAGATTTGCATGTACAAGCTGACAGTTCAGTTTTGGAAGGAAGGTCGTGAATCTTGAACAATATGTACAGTTTCAGATGTTTAGATGAATGCTATTACTACTTGGTATTTCCTGAGAAGGGTGTGCATTTCAGAAGGCGCATTGTGTTATGACTTAGGGATGCTTTATTGGTATTGCGGTACTCACCTCTGAGAGTGTTAGTATATGAGTTCATCACTGTGATGCATTATATTTGATATGCATACTTGGCATGTAGGCATAGATATGCATTTCCTCATGCTACACGGTTTTTTGACATTTATTACTTCACATGCACATTGACATGTAGGCATAGAGATGTACTTTCCTCATGCTATGTGAGAATGAAATATCTTCTCTGTTGTTGAAAGATTTTGAGAAAAATCACAGTTTTCTGATTTACTTATATTTTTGGTGATTTTAGTGAAAGATTTGGGTTTTACTGTTATATTTGAAAAGCATGCTTATTTTTTGTAACAGTGAACGAGCTGAGCATCATGTCTTTGAGTTATTGCTTGTACTGCTTTTATCATATTATTACGAGTTGTTCTTGACTATTTGTGTTGAACTCTAACCGTTGTCTAAGCTCAACATTGCTTTCAACCTAATGTTAAGTTTGTTACTTATTGAGTACATGAGGTCGGTTGTACTCATACTACATTTTTGCACCTTGCGTGTAGATTTTGGAGTTGATGTTGTTGTGTATGGTGGGAACTGGCATTGAAGATGTACCTGCATTCCGGTTATAACTGCCTCTTGTTCTTGGTAGCTTTAGATTTATAAATCTATTTATGTACGTTTCGAACAGATGATGTATTTATTTCATATCAGTTTTGTAAATTCTAAGTCTTAGAAGCTCATGATTTATACTACCAGTCCTTGGAGAGTTGTATAAAATTCAGTTATTTCATTTTTAACTCTTATTATTATCATTATATTATGGTTTATTGTTAATTGGCTTACCTAGCGGGTTGAGTTAGGTGTCTTCATCACTAGTTGGATTTTGGATCGTGACATTGAGCCATGGGCTATTTGTTGTGGAAATATTGATATTATTGATTTTTGACAATTTGTGGCATATGAGCACTTGTGGTGCGAGTTGTGATTGTGTTGTGATATTGATGCACATGCGGCGGTACAAGGATAGGGGTTAATGTGCATGCGACGACATAAGTGGGAAATTATGTGCGTGTTTCTATTAAGGGAAATTACTTGAAGCCACGCGGCGACATAAGGGGCTAAAGTACCTGTAGCCATTTTGGAAAAAATATTTTCAAAAATATCTTTATGTAAGGCTCACGCAGTGGTATAAGGAAAGATTTTGATTTGATTCTTGTTGTACATTCCATGTTGAAAACACTTATGGGTTGAACAGTTCTTGTTGTTTTTCCTTGTCTTACCTGTTTTTGTCTGTATTTGATTTCTTGTGGTTCTCATTACATGTTCGATTCTTGTTGTCTCTTGCCTTAAATTCTGCCATTAGCTTATATTATCAAACTGTTTTGTTATCATTCATTTTCTCGTTTTCCGTTAATTGTCTTTATCATACTTTGTTCTGTTTATCTTGTCCTAGTAAGTGTCTTGACCTGGCCTCGTCACTACTCTACCGAGGTTAGGCTTGATATTTACTTGTACCGTTGTGGTGTACTCATACTACGCTTCTGTATATTTTTGCTCAGATCCAGGTACTTCTTATCAGGTTAGGCATCAGTGATTTGGCTATACATTTCGGAGATTTTAAAGTATACCTAATTGGTGCTCGCAGGCCTCGGAGTCACCTTCAGTCATTACTTTTACTACTATTTATCCTTCTATTCAGACAATGTTGTATTAGAGATTCTTAGATTATTTCTGTAGGGCTTATGATTCAATTTCACCGATTTTGGGAATTTTGACACAGATATTCTGTTTTGAGTTATTATGAGTTTTTATCGAACCATCTCATCATCTAGTTGTTAATTTGTTGAGTTGTTCATAAATGCTAGGCTTATCTAATCTTAGTGATTAAGTGTCTTCATGACTAACTTAGGTCGGATTTTGGTGTTTGTGCGCTTTAGTAAAAGCTGATCATTCCACCCTATTGGAGAAGTCTTAATGATTGGATACTGTCATTATTTGAGGTTCTTCCATCTACAAATTTCGTAGTCAACTGTGGAAAAACATCTTAGTGGAAGGTGCATTTTGCATTATTCACATTAGATTGGTGTTTCCAGATCTATTATTAAATGATTCTTGAGAATAAGGTGAAACTAAAGTGCACGTATATTGAAAAGGAGGATTCAGAACTATTGCGGCTGGCGCAACAGTACTGGTAGCACCGGTAAATAACCTTGATCACTAAATTCTTCTAGGTATATATAGAGCATTAGCGGTAAGTGGTAACATTCACATTCATAATGTGAAAGTTTACGTTTATGGTTTATACTTGCTAGTGCACTAGAGAAGAGTGAATCAATTTTTTTTTTTAATAAAGACACAAACTCAATGTTCTCTATCAGTTAATGAAAATTTCATTTTCTGCCTGATAGTGAATATCTATTTCATATTTCCTTTTTTCCTTATTTTATGGTATGATTTTCCTTGCCTTCAAGGTTTGTGCTTTGATAAATTGCTATTTGAAGTTTACTTGGTGAGGGCCTTATTGTATTGTTGCCTTTTAATTTGGTGGCCTCTTCTTTTACTTGTCAAAAATGAGTTTTAAGTACTACAATTTGTGAAAGATGACATTGTGTGCTTCATTTTTTATGTTAACTTTCAATATTAGCTCCACTTTGTTGCGTCTCCAACAGTTGTTTTATGCAGTAAACAAGATAGAACATAGTTTGGTTTAAGAATTATCTGCAGCATGCTTTCATTTTCAGCATAAAATCTCTTCCTTGACTCTCTTTTTTTTTTTTTTTTTTAAAACAATCTGCAGGGAGTGAGTTTTGGAGGTCAGAATATTGATCCACTACTCTGGAAGATTATAAATGCAGAGGAGGATCAAGGTTCCTTGCTCTGGTAATGATTTGAACAACAATTTTTTTTTCATAAAAAGTTGAATCCAGAATCTTGTTCTCTCAAGTTTTTTGGAGTATTTGTATTGATTATGAGTTTCATCCATTTACACTTAGGTGAGGATCCATGTTAAAAGACTCTATGCATTTTGAGGAAGATGCTTTCAGACCAGTTTTGCATTGATATGATGGTTGCAAGTTTTGTCTTGTGCTCTACATACCTAAGGTAATATGAGAATTAATTGTCAGGGATTGTCCCATATGCAACAGTTACTAAAAGGTTGAAATCTGTAACTCTAAACCTTATTTTCTTCTGCAGACTTTGGACTTGCTAGATCTTTGTGAAAAAGCTGTTATCTTGGCGTGTTGAAGTCATGGACTAATTATCAAACAAGGTAATGTTCGATCTCCTTATTCTTCAAGCACTGTTCCTATTTCAGTCTATGGTTCCCCGGCAAGAGACAATGTTAAGAAAGAAAAGATCGACCTCGTGTCTCAAGTAAAAACTTGATGCACTTAAAGCATGTATTGTTCTTGTTATGGGTCTAAGTATCAGTAATATGCAACTTCTTCATGGTTGTCAATATTTGTGCTCAAAGTAATACATCATTTAGACTTCATGTTTTGTAGAAAGATTCTGAGTTCTTTAATTAACTAAGCAGCTGTTTATAGTTTTATTAGACACTAAATTGAGTGAATCTTTTATTGTACTGACCACCACATAAAGCTATCTTCTCTCTTTATGCAGCTCTCCAGGATTAGAGTAGTCATCTTTCAGGTACTTATCAAGCACTTAATTAATGGCTCCTTCTTAGATAGCATCCTCTACATTCAATTCAACAACAGTGATAAATCAAGAAACTACAAGATGGGGATGTCATCTGCATAAGAAATTTTCTTTTGGATTTTGTAGAGATTCCATTGTCATACTTTTAACTCTTATGATCAGTGTCTCTTAGCCAGGCAGGTTGAAAGACGATCTCTCAAAGCTTGGAGAAAAAGGACAATCTTTTTCTAAGAGGTTGGAAATGGTCAATGATAGTAGGATTGTTGCAAACAACTCATCACTCACAGTGGATATTTCATAATATTTCTATTATCCTGTAGAGCTTCGTTCCACAATGCATGAAAACACTATGAAGTGTTAAAATGTTGTACCCATTGAATCAAACTGACAGTAGTATTTTCTTTAGTTTAAGTGGTTGGATAATCGGCTATTTGGGTTAATTCTTCTATTAAATACTTGTAAGTATAAAAAATTTCTTCTTATAGAAGTGCAAATAACACAAATAATTGTATCGAGCACAGGCTCATGCGGGCACGAACCATCTAGTATGTAGATAAACAACTCACTTTTCGTTCATATGGCTTTTCAAACAAAGGAGAAATGCGGCATAATATGTACCAATGAGCCTTTTGCTTCACACACTTTTTCAGAAGCAAGTTTTATTTTAAACAGCTAAAATGAAAATTGCATGTAAATATTCAATAAAGTTTAATTAGTAACCCAAACAATAAGGTAAAAAACTTACTATATCAAATTAAAATATTTTGATAATGTAATATTCCTTTTTCTTTTTTTTACGTTATTCATGTATATAAGTTAGTAAATCTTACTATTATATAGTAGAATAGTTTAACTATTTTGCACTAACATTGTAGAAACATTACATTATTAAGTCACTTAAACCTTATAAGTAACTAAATTACTATAGCAAACATAGATTGATAACTTGAAAAACAAAATGACCTATTACTCGCGGTAAAAATATATTTACGACAGTGTACATGGGTTAAATCCTTTAGGGGTCGTTTGATTGAAAAGAAGCTATCCCATGATTAGTTATCCCGGGATTAGTTATTCTGGGATTAGTTATCTCACTCTCCAATAGGGATAAAAATAATATTACAATTCTGGGATAACTAATTCCAAAATTAGTTATACCACGATTTTATCACAATCAAACATGAATAAACTCATCTCAAATTTAATCCCGAGATTAATTTTCTCATATCCGTCATACCAAATGATCCCTAAAAGAATACATACACAAGTTTTTACTTGCACTTGCTGATTCAGAATTTTTATTACCATAAGTAGGAACATCTTTCTATTAATTGATTTAGAATGTTATAGCTTTCATCAGATGCGGATTTAGGATTTGACTCTATGGGTTCAATCTCTAATATTCTTAGCATTTAACCTATTGTATTGTTAAAGTTATGCGTTCATATTTATTAGTTTTTGTAGTTTTGCTGCATTTGTACATAAATTTATATTTCACGTCGAAAGTACTAGGTTCAGTTGAACCCGACACTCCTATGTTGCATCCACCCCTAGCTTTCATTGTCACGACCCAAAATTTCAACCTATCGTGATGGCGTCTAACACACTTACTAGGCAAGCTGACGATCATAAGACAACTAAACATGAATAAAACAAGTTTAATAAATTCAACAACGAAGAATCTCATAAATAACTTATCAAAGAAACTGAAACTCTACTACAACCATCCCAGCATCTGGTGTCAACGAGTACATAAGCTACTAAGTAACAACATAGTCTTAACCTCTAGTACAACTATCTATGTAATAGAACAATACAGAATAAAAATGAAAGAAAGGAGAGTCAAGGTCTGCGGGCGTCATAGTAGCTACCTCAAGATCTCCGTACATGTGCTAGCACCAATATAACAATCATCGTGTACAGAAGTACCTGGATCTGCACACGAAGTACAAAGTGTAGTATGAGTATGATCGACCCAATGTACTCAATAAGTATTGTAACTAATCTTGATAAGGTAAAAGAAGAAAAAATGATAAATGATGCTAGCTATCACCTGTACAATTTCATCTTCTTAGCAAATACAGAGCAGTAAAGAAATCGAATCATAAAGCACAGGAAGGAACATCTATGTGTACTTGTGTACAGATTCTCATATACTCTGCTCAGTCAATATTCGGCATATAGAGATGATATGTAGTTCAAGCAAGTAAATAATCACAAAAAATTCAAGTAAAGACGACATGCAAAAATCCAAACAACACTGGCAAGATTTCCTCAACCTTTCCAATTCCATACCCAACCACCGATCATATTCCCTCAATATCCACGTGTACACCATCAATAGAGAAACATGAGAGGGTGACCCTAGGTGGATGGATCCATATCCACACACAAGCACGGCCAATTCAACGTGCTACCAGCCCAGCATGGTCACAGGCTCAATATCATAATCTGCCTGGGGTGGTCATAGGCACAACAACAACAATCCAACTGGCATGGTCATAGGCACAATAACACAATCCGTCCAGCATGATCACATGCACAATAACACAATTCGCCCGGCGTGGTCATAGGCATCCAATCTGATCCTATTACACATGAGCAAATAAATAAGAATACATGTATGTGCTAAATGAATATCAAATCTCATGCTCCTGGACTAGTATAAATGACATGCTAAAGTGTAGGCATGTGCAAAGTGTGCTATCATAGCTCAAATCGGTAATTTCATCACAGAATAGCGTTTATCAAGTTCATTCAGGGATTAAACCTCTTTGTAGCCTCAAACATGGATCAAATAGTTCACAACAATGTCACAAAAGTGAGAACATCATAGCTTAAAGCTTAATAGTCAAATCTAGGCATATCATAGCCTAAGCACAACCCGAGCATAGATAAATACCCCCGGTGTAAGCACATGGGCTCAAACCCCACACATGCTCGCACCCTATAGCACGTAGCTATCACAATAATTTAGGCAACTAATGCCTCAACCGAATTTTGATAAGATACTTACCTCAAGCAACCAAATTAACTATGCTAGCAGGCCCTTTCCGCGTGTATTAATCTTCGGAAGGCTCGAATCTAGCAAACATAATGTAATATTGTCAATAAAAGCTATAGGAATTGATTATAAATGATAAATCTAAGATCTTTAACCAAAATAAAAGATTCAACCTCCGACATATTCCTTGAAACCGACAAAATTTACGAATTCCGAAGACCTATTCAATAATGAGTCCAACCATACAAAAATCATCAAATTCCGATCACAAATCGAGCCTCAAATCCCCAAATTTCACTCTCCAATAACATTGTCAAAAAATCACCAAATTCTAACTTAGATCCATGAGAAAGAGGTGAAATAATCATTGGATATTCAATATTTACGGAAAAAAATTATTAAAAGTCATTTACCTCTTCAATTTAGTTGGATACCTCTCCAAATATTTCCCTAGACGGAACATCAAAATCCCAAAAATGATAAAATATACCAAACCCTTCAATTTTATGCTTCTGCCCAGCGATCCCGCTTCTGCGGCCTAGAAGTTTGCTTCTGCGGAGCTGCACCTGCGGTAAAAGGTGTGCACTTACGCAAACCACTTAAGTCACGCCCCTCCGATTCTGCAGAAAGGCTACCGCTTATGCGCTTCCCTTCATCTCAGAAGCGACCTCGTTTCTACGGAGACAAACCTCGCATATGCGATCCAACTACACCCATCCACTTCCGCATCTGTGCTCATAAGGCCGAACCTGCGGTGCTGCATCTGCGGTCACTCCCACCGTAGGTGCGAATGCACCAGAACTGAAGCATACCAAAAATCCCGTAAGTCTACAATCAATCTGATTTCAATATGAATCACACCCAAGACTCACGGTGTCACAACCCAAAATCCCAAGTGACGTGATGGCGCCTATCATGATACTAGGCAAGCTGACAACTCACACATACCAACATCTTGAAATTTAAAATATACGAAAATAAGTTTAAGTAAGTAAAAGTCTCATAAAATTTGATGAAGACGTCACAGCTCAATATAGAATTTCTCATAACCGAGGTGTTACTGAGTACATGAGCATATATACAATAACATAGTCTGATACATTGTCTAAGAAAATAGAACAGAATAAGTAAAACTGAGAGATATGAGAGGGGAGTCAAGGTCTGTAGACGTCAAGGCAGCTACCTCGATAATTTGCCAATGTCTAAAACTCCGAGATCAGCAACCACCGTGCCTGAAAACACCTGGATCTGCACACAAAGTGCAGGGTGGAGCGTGAGTACAACCAACTCAATAAGTAACAAGTCTAACCTTAGGACTGAAAGCAGTGACGAGTCCGAACAATACGTTCCAAATACTTAATTTAACAGTACGAAAATTTACAAAACATATGACAATAATATCTCAGAGAAACTTATAATCTCCAGGTTCCAGTACATGAATGTAGACATGCTTCCACGTTTAACAGTTAAACGCAAAACAGATAAAATATGTCAAGTTTAAATGATATGAGGAATATGGCATCTCTATATCTACATGCCAATATGCATATCGTATGTGGTAGAACACAATGGGAGCCTCGCGTACTCACACTCTCAGAGTGCTCAACCTAACAGTCTCAATTCTCATTCATCACACTCAATCACTCAACTTGTACGGTACCCGCTGCGGCGTGTAGCCTGATCCCATCATGAATCAATAGCAACTGCGCTTACTGTGGGTGTGTAGACTCCGAAGGGACAGATCTAGCTCTAGCGCTAATAAATCTTGCAGTGACACGCAACCCGGTCCCATCGTGAATCAATAATACCTGTTGTGGCATGTATCCCGATTCCATCATGAGTCAATAATGCCCGCTGAGGCGTGTAGCCCGATCCCATCAATATCACTCAAAAACAGGCCCTCTGCCTCATTCAATCATCAATCTCTCCAGTCTCTCGTGCTCACAATACTCATGCTAAACAGCCCAAATCAATGATACATGATGTGACAATGTATGATAACAGAGACGGAGAAATGATATGCAATGATGAATGCGACTGAGTACATAACTGCAATTAAGCAAATAACTCAACTGCGAAGAACGACCATTGTGCGTCCCAATAGTACCAGCACATAGCCTAAACATGATTTCTAACATAAATCACAACTCAAGTGCCCTAACACATAGAGTATAGTAAGAATATTCAGATAAGATAGCTACACAGTTCCATGGAATCGACTGAATCACAATTACTATGGTGCATGCCCACATGCCCATCACTTAGCATGCGCGTCACCTCAACACCAATCACATAGAACGTAATTTCAGGGATTCATACCCTCAGAACCAAGTTTAGAAGTATTACTTACCTCAAACCATGCAAATCTCTACTCCAACAAGCCCTTGCCTCGCGAATCGGCCTCCGAATACCTCGAATCTAGCCACAAACAATTCGATAGAATCAACTCAAGCTATAGGAATAAATTCCATATAAAAATGCTAAGTTCTTAATCAAAACTCAAAAAGTCAACTCAAAAGTCAACCCCCGGGCCCACGTATCGGAATCTGATGAATTACAAAATCCGAACATTCATGTAATCACGAGTCCAATCATGCCAAAATTACTCAAATCAGACACTAAAATCTCGCTCAAATCCCCAAAATTCGGCCTAAGAAATATTCTGCATTTTCCCCAAATATTTCAACCCAAATCACTAATTAAATGATGAAATCAAGGATATGTTCATGTAATTTAACCAAAACCGAGTTTGAATAACTTATCCCAATCAATCCCTTGAAAAACACTCCAAGAATTGCCTCGAACCGAGCTCCCAAATTCATATTGTGAAATGAACTCAAACCCTCGTTTTTGAGACTTTAAATTCTGCCCATATATCCCTCAATCGCGATCACGAAAAATGCCTTGCGATCGCGAAGGACAAAACTAAGTTGCCCTAGAATTACCTCTACGCGAATGCGAAAAGCTCCATGCGAATGCGATGCACTGACCCTTAGACCTACGCAATCGCGACCCTTTTCACGCGATCGCGAAGAACATAGCGTGTGACCAGCTCCTTCCTCATTTCCTCTTCGCGAGCAACTACGCCCACACGTTCATGATACATTAACTGCTCAAGCTACGCGATCGCAGACCTTACCTCGCGATCGCATAGAACAAATTCTATTAGTGACCAACAACCCTTCGCGATCGCGGACCTATCCACACGATCGCATAGAAGGAAACCAAAACACACAACACTAGCAGGCTTCAGTAATCTTCAAAGTCCTATTTCACTCTATTAACCATCCGAAATCCACCCGAGGCCCCCGGGACCTCAACCGAACATACCAACAAGTCCTAAAATATCATACGAACTTAGTAGAGGTCTCAAATCACATAACACAACATCAAAAACACAAATCGCACCCCAATTCAAGCCTAATGAACTTATGAACTCCTAACTTCTACATTCGATGCGGAAACCTATCAAATCAAGTCCAATAGACCTCAAATTTTGCACACAAGTCATAACTGATACAACAGACCTGTTCCAACTTCCAGAACCAAAATCTGAGCGCGGTAACAATAAAGTCAACTCTCGGTCAAACTTCTCAATTTCCAAAACTTCTAATTTTCTAACTTTCTCCATTTCAAGTCAAAATCAACTGCGGACCTCCAAATCACTATCCGAACACACTCCTAAACCCAAAATCACCCAACAGAGCTATTGGGACCATTTAAACTCCATCTTGCATCCATTTACACATAAGTCAACATCCGGTCAACCTTTTCTACTTAAGCTTCCAACCTTGAGACTAAGTATCTCAACTCATTCCGAAACATCCCGAAACTGAACCAACTACCCCGGCAAGTCACATAATGACAATTGAGCATAAAATAAGCAGTAAATGGGGGAACGGTGATACAATACGCAAAACGACCGGCCGGATTGTTACATCATCCCCCTCTTAAACAAACATTCATCCTCGAATAGGTCTAGAGACATACCTGGAGTCTCAAATAGGCATAGATATCTACTCCGCATCTCCCGCTCGGTCTCCTAAGTAGCCTCCTCAACTGTCTGACCTCTCCACTGCACCTTCACTAAAGCTATGTTCTTTGACCTAAGAGATCAACTCTAGTCTCCAATCCCCAATAGTCACTACACATGACCGATATACATGGTCCCAACAATAGTATCGCCCACTGGCGTAGATACATGAACAGGTGAAACTAAGGACTCACGGGGAATATCGAGATAACGAGCAAAATATGATGATACATACAAATAAGTGGAACCAGGGTCAAATAATATAGAACTATCCATGTGGCGTACTGAGACAATATTTGTGATCACTATGTCTGAAGCAACGACCTCTAGCCTGGCAGGAATAGCATAGAATCGAGCATGACCGCCACCTAATCGGCCTCCCCCTCTAGGGCGACCTCTAGCTGCTTGAGCCCCACCCCGAGCTGGCTGAACGGGTCGTAAAGTAACTGGTGTGGAAGTCGTAGCCTGACTCCTCTGTTAAATTGGACCTCCCAAAGGCGGGGACAATGCCTCTTCACATAACCCAACTATTCACACTCAAAACAAACCCTCTTGGAAAATGGTGGCAAGTACTGAAGCGGGCCTCGAGAACCAGAATAACTACCAGAGGAACCTAGTGCAGGTGAACCCTGAAATGAAGGAACACGAGATGAACTCTGATTTGGGAGTGCACTAAGAGATAACTGACCCAGTCGAGCACTATATGAATCATGGCTAGCTGATGTGCCACGCCATCTGAGCGGGCCTATAAGGACGACCCCTGCTGTGGAGGAACTGACCCCTAGAAGGAACACCACTGAAACCACCCGAACCACGAGTCCTCTTAACCTCCCTCTCCTAACTACGGACCAACTCTAGCCGCCGAGCAATATCAACTACCTTGTCGAACCTAGCACCTGATACACTCTCCTGTTTCATAACAAAACACAAGTGATAGTTGAGGCCATCAATGAACCTCCTAATCCTCTTCCTCCTAGTAGGAACAAACCAAACTACGTGACGAGCCAACTCTGAAAACCTCATCTCATACTTTGTCACAAATATGCCCTGCTGGCGTAGCAGCTCGAACTGCCTACGCAACTCCTCTCTGTGGGTCTGTGGCACAAACATCTCCAAGAAGAGAACGGAGAACTCATGCGATGAAAGTGGTGCAGCACTGACTGGCCTGCTCCTCTCATAGGCCTCCCACCATCTGAAGGTAGTCCCTGATAGCTGAAAAGTAGTAAAGGAGACACCACTAGTCTCCAGAATACCCGCCATGTGAAGAATCCGCTGGCACCTATCCAAGAAGTCCTAAGCATCCTCTAACTCAGCCCCACTGAATGATGGAGGCTGGAGTCTCCCAAATCTCTCTGGTCTCTTTTGCTCCTCATCACTCATAAAGGGGCCCACCTGGGCCTGAACAACTGCAACCGGCTGGGCTGGTAGTACCCCCGGTGTCTAAAGTCCCTACACTACCTGCTCCGAAGTACGGGCGGCGGGAGTGAGTATCTTCCCTAGTCTGAGAAGTGGCTGGCATGGCCTGAACAGAAACCGCCTGAACAAGGCTAGTGCAAACAGACAATATCAGGGCCAAAGCCTCCTGAAGGCCTGGAATCACAATAGGCACAACTGATGCTTGAGCTGGTCCCACCGGCTCAACCACATCTGAAACCTGCTCCTGAGCTGGAGCAATTAGTGGGTCTACAAGTGTTGATCTAGCTGATGTACGAGCTGCACCTCGGCCTCTACTGCGGCCTCAGCCTCTTGTGGCCGTAGCTGGTGATACTAGTGGCCAACCGCCTGATCCGATAGGATGTCATCACCATCTGTGAGAGAATAGAATAACAGAAGTTTAGTTCCCATAATCAACAAATCTGCATGGCAAGAATACAAGAATGTGAAGTTTTCCTAAGGGTTCGGCAGCCTCTCGAAGATAAGTACAAACGTCTTTATACCGGTCCGCAAGATTCTACTAAACCTACTCATGACTCGTGAGACCTATGTAACCTAGGCTCTGATACCAACTTGTCACGACCCAAAATCCCAAGTGCCATGATGGCGCCTATCATGATACGAGGCAAACTGACAACTCATACATACCAACATCTTAAAATTTAAAATATACGAAAATTAGCTTAAGTAAGTACAAGTCTCATAAAACTGGATGAAAATGTCACAGCTCAATACAGAATTTCCCAAAACACGAGTGTTATTGAGTACATGAGCATCTATACAATAACATAGTCTGATACACTGTCTAAAAAAATAGAACAAAATAAGTAAAACTGAGAGATATGGGAGGAGAGTCAAAGTCAGCGGACGCCAAGGCAGCTACCTCGATAATCTCCGAATGGCTGAAACTCCGAGATCAGCAACCACCTTGCCCGAAAACATCTGGATCTGCACACGAAGTGCAGGGAGTAGCGCGAGTACAACAAACTCAATAAGTAAAAAGTCTAACATTTGGACTGAAAGCAGTGACGAGTCCGAACAATACGGTCCAAATACAGAATTTGACAGTACGAAAATGTACAAACCATAAGACAATAATATCTCACAGAAACTCATAATCTGCAGGTGCCAGTACAGGAATGTAGACATGCTTCCAGGTTTAATAGTTAAACTCAAAACAGATAAAATATGTCAAGTCTAAATGATATGAGGAATATGACATCTCTATATCTATATGTCAATATGCATATCATATATGATGTAACACAATGGGAGCCTCGCTTACTCACACTCTCAGAGAACTCAACCTGATTATCTCAATTCTCACTCATCATACTCAATCACTCAGCACTGTACGGTACCCGTTGCGGTGTGCAGCCGAATCCCATCATGAATCAATAGCAACTGCGCTCACTGTGGGTGTGCATACTACGGAGGGACAGATCCAGCCCAAGCGGTAATAAATCCAATTGCGGCGCACAAACCGATCCCATCGTGAATCAATAATACATGTTGCGGCATGCATCCCGATCTCATCATGAGTCATTAATGTCCGCTGCGGCGTGCAGCCCGATCCCATCAATAACACTCACAAACAGGCCCTTGGTCTCACTCATTCATTAATCTCTCATGTCTCTCGACCTCACAACACTCGTGCTAAATAGCCCAAAACAATGATACATGATGTGACAATGTATGATAACAGAGACAGAGATATGATATGCAATGATGAGTGCAACTGAGTGCATAACTGCAATTAAGCAAAGAACTCAATAGCAAAGAACGACCATTGTGGGTCGCAATAGTACCAACACATAGCCTAAACATGATTTCTAATATAAATTACAGCTCAAGTGCCCTAACACACAGAGTTCAGTAATAATGTTTAGATAAGATAGCTACACAGTTCCATGGAATCACTTGAATCACAATTACTTCGGTGCACGCCCACACACACGTCACTTAACATGCGTGTTACCTCAACACCAATCACATAGCACGTAATTTCAGGGATTCATACTCTCAGAACCAAGTTTAGAAGTGTTACTTACGTCAAACCGTGAAAATCTCTACTCCAACAAGCCATTGCCTTGCGAATCGGCCTCTGAATGCCTCGAATCTAGCTACAAACAATTCGATAGAATCAACTCAAGCTATAGGAATTAATTCCATATAAAAATACTAAGTTCTTAATCAAAAGTCAAAAAGTCAACTCAAAAGTTAACCCACGGGCCCACATCTCGGAATCCAATGAAAGTTACAAAATTCGAACACACATTCAACCACGAGTCCAACCATACCAAAATTATTCAAATCTGACACCAAAATCTCGCTCAAATCTCCCAAAATTCGGCCTAAGAAGTTTTCTCCATTTGTCCCAAATTTTTCAACCCAAATCACTAATTAAATGATAAAATCAGGATATATTCATGTAATTTAACCAAAACCAAGTTAGAATCACTTATCCCAATCAATCCCTTGAAAATCTCTCCAAGAATCGCCTCAATCCGAGCTCCCAAAATTAAATTGTGAAATAAACTCAAACCATCATTTTTTGAGACTTTAAATTCTTCCCAGATATCCCTCAATCGCGATCGTGGAAAATGCCTCACGATCGCGAAGCAAAAATGAAGTTGTTCCAGAATTAATTCTATGCGAATGCGAAAAACGCCACGCGAACGCGATGTAACCCTCAGACCTACGCGATCACGACCCTCTTCACGCAATTGCGAAGAACAAAGAGTGTGACCAGCTCCTGCCTCATTTCCTCTTCGCGAACGCGACTACGCCCACACATTCGCAATACATTAACTGCTCAAGCTACGCGATCGCAGACCTCACCTCGTGATCGCATAGAACAAATTCCCATCAATGACCAACAACCCTTCGCGATCGCGGACCTATCCACGTAATCGCATAGAAGGAAACCAGAACACACAACACCAGCAGGTTTCAGCAATCTTCAAAGTCCCATTTCACTCCATTAACCATCCAAGATCCACCCAAGGCCCCCGGGACCTCAACCGAACATACCAACAAGTCCTAAAATATCATACGAACTTAGTCGAGGCCTCAAATCACATCACATCAAAAACCTCAAATCACATCAAACAACATCAAAAACACGAATCGCACCTCAATTCAAGCCTAATGAACTTATGAACTCCTAACTTCTACATTCGATGCCGAAACCTGTCAAATCAAGTTCGATTGACCTCAAATTTTACACACAAGTAATAAATGACACAACAGACATATTTCAACTTTCGAAACCAAGATTCGAGCCCGATAACTACAAAGTCAACTCTCAGTCAAACTTCTCAATTTCTAAAACTTCTAATTTTCCAACTTTTGCCATTTCAAGCAAAAATCAACTATAGACCTCCAAATCACTATCCTGGCACACTCCTAAGTCAAAAATCACCCAACAGAGCTATCGGGACCATCAAAACTCCATCTTGCATCCATTTACACATAAGTCAATATTCGGTCAACCTTTTGAACTTAAACTTCCAACCTTGAAACTAAGTGTCTCAACCCATTCTGAAACGTCCCCGGAACCGAACCAACTACCTCGGCAAGTCACATAACAATAATTGAGCATAAAATAAGCAGTAAATGGGGGAACGGGACTACAACACTCAGAACGACCGGCCTGGTCGTTATAGTCGGGACCTCGACCAAACATACCAACAAATCCTAAATCACGTTCCAAATTTAGTCGATGCCATAAATCACATCAAATAATATCAAAAGTACGAATCGCACTCCAATTCAAGACTATTGAAACTAGTGAATTTCCAACTTCTAAGATCGATGTCGAAACCTATCAAACCAACTACGATTGACCTCAAATTTTGTACCCAAGTCATAAATGACACAACGGGCTTACTGCAACTCCCAAGACTAAAATTCGAGCCCGGTACCAATAAAGTCAACTCTCGGTCAAACTTCTTAACCTTCCAAACCTTTAACTATCCAACTTTCGGCAATTCAAGCCAAAACGACCTATAGGCCTCCAAATCAATATCCGAACATATTCCTAAGCCCAAAATTACCATACGGAGCTATCAGAACCATCAAAACTCCATTCCAGATCCATTTCCATATAAGTTAATATTCGATCAATTCTTTCAACTTAAGCTTTCAACCATGGGATTAAGTATCCCAATTAATTCTGAAACATCCCCGGAACCTAACCAACTACCCCGACAAGTCACATTACCACAAATAAACATAGAATAAGCAATATATGGGAGAACGGAGCTACAATACTCAAAACGAACGGTCAAGCCATCACATTCAGGTATTACTTTATGCATACAAAAAGATGTCCAAAATTTTTAGTATTATTACTTCTTCATCATTAATTAGAGATTTCAGATTCCAACTCTGAGTATGCATGGAGTTGAATTTATTAGAGAAAGGAAAGTAACAGTAACACTAACAGTATAAACAGAAAGGCCAGCAAGATCAACAAAGGCAGCGGTGTGAAAGACGCCACAACATCCTCGAAAAGCTTTTAATAAGCTTTCAACCTGAGTTAGACTTTCCATTACTGCTTCTATGATGTTGTTGGACTCTCTCATTTCCCCATATATTTCCATGTCTCTTAGCTTTACCAAATCTTCTACATTTCCAATTCAGCTTTTTTTTCCAGTGGCAAATCTAAAATACTCAAATATGATAAATAATTTATTATAACGTGTTATTAATAATGAAAATCAGTAACATAGTATATGTATCTTAAATTCAATTAGTACTCTCCACGCAATATCTATCTTCGTCATTAGGTCTTTTACGCTCGAATGACTACATATGATCATCCCTCTACTATATACGTATTAATTTCAACCTCAGTCATAAACGCGATGTAGCATTGCAAGAAACCAAACACATATAAGTTGGGTACAAAGTTCGTGACATGTATTTATAATAATCAATCCATCTCAATGGTTGCATATTAATATGATAATTTTACAAAATAAAATTCTAGCTTCGAACGCACTAAGATAAGCTAACTATGGAAAGAAACTAATAATATAAATAGCCTTAAAACCTAAAATATTTAGATAAGATAGTCACACAATTCAATATGGTACTATTAGACATTAGATCAAGCAGATTGATATTGAATTTCAGTCTCACCATAATCTATTATCAAAAAAACATTCTACGTAAAAATTTGAACAGAAGGAAATGGTATAGGTACCTGGGTTGTCGACAATAACACGAACAGAGTAGCCACGGAGTAAGAATTACTTTTTTAGGGTTTATGCAATCGCCGGAAAAATCGTCAGAAAAATTCAAGATGAAGTAATAGTAACGACGAAATAATCGTTGAATAAGGAGTGTGAAATCTGTTTGGAATAATCAATCTTTTTCCTGTTATTCATAGACAATATCCCAGCTTCTAGATTTTTATTCTTTTTGAAAACAATAAAAAGGATACCAATTTTGCGGACAGAATTTTCAAATATTATACTCTATTAAACAAGGAAAAAAACTAATATAAAACCATCATTGTTGTATCCAGCAACTGCTAGTTTGGAGGGGAAAGTTAAAGTTTTCTGCTTTCTCAGCGAGCAAGAGAGATTTAGGGAGGAGAGAGTTTCAAAATGGGGGTGACGGTGGGTCCCACTGGTCCAACTGTCATACATTGAGGGGCCTCATACAACAATGACCTGGCATGTTAGACATAAAGTACAATTTCTCAGTTTTCCATAATTGAAAAGAATAATTAATCCCCATGAAAGTGTTTTCTAGAAGCTCTTCTTCAAAATTGGTCATCCAAAAACAAATATATTGCTTATCGTAATATTTTTCAAGAACATCTCTAGATCTTTTCAAAGTTTAAACATCAACTACACATCGTAATTGGTTTGATTATTTACTTTATTCACTATCATTGTTAAGCTGTGTGACTTCCTTGCCTACATTATTTACCCATACAATAACACAATTGAATTTATAGCGTGATTTATAGACATGCAAATCGATTTGATCCCAAAATATTAAATAATAGTGTTGCAACTAAGATAAAATAGTAGACAGCTTGGTTTTGGGAGCAAGGCTTATGAAGGGAGCAATAAGAATAACGTTAGACAGAAGATAAAGTATTATTCAGCTTGGAATAGTATGCAGATAAGTTTGTGAGAATTATCATGTCTTACAATGGTTGTTGAAATCACTATTTATAGCTACACCTAAGGAATAATATCCTAGGATCAAGCCCCTATTAAATGACAATAATGGGGTCATTGATGAATATGTAACGGCAGACCATGTATGCCAAAATTCTCTGCAACGACTGTGTTATTTAATACTGAGGAATATTCTTCATTAAATGTCATCCGGTGACAAACATTCATTTGCTTCTGTTGGTTGTGTTCCCTTTGGGATCTTCCCGGTGCCAACCGAAGCTGTTGTCTTCGGACCTGATTTCTACTCGCTTCATCTTCCATCTGTCTCTGGTTCCACGTGTCATGCTATCATACGATCATTTAATATAAACCGATTTTACCCAATACAGATAGTCCCCCTGCTTTTCGATAATACATCTTTGTGTCACCGGGAAGTTGGTGAAGATTCCTTTCTTAGCGAGAAATTTTCTAAACCCTTTTGAAAATTTTCTGACGCTTGATAAGATGCACGTCTCCTCGCATTTAATACTCCGAACACGTGTTACTCCACAACTTAGCAATATTTTCGCCGGTCCTCGAGGTAATCATGGCCACGATTTTAGCTGCCTATTCCTTTATTTATATGCCTCATTCTTCTTCTTTTACTTAAAAGTCCATAAACTCTCTCAATTTTTTTGCGATCAACTCTTTTCTTTTTTCATATTTCTTTAATCCTTTTCAAAAAACTCTTATCATTTTCTGCTAATTATGGTTTCTTTCATTAATTCTTCCAAGAACTCCAATCTTCTCTTCGGTGGGGGCCCAAAGAGGAGCAAAGACAAAGAGCTCGATGTTGATGCTGACCCCCCTACAGTGAGAACCATCATCCCCAAATATCTTAATACATCCAAGGACTTCAAAGAGAAGTTCCCTTCTTCAAACTCTCCCACTTGGGTTGTTGGCAAATACCCTTCTTCTATTTGCCCTTCCAGTATTCCTGCTCTGAAGGAGGACTGTGATTTCCAAGCATTAAAAATCATCGCTCCTGATCTAGTGGAGCGAGTGACCTTCACTAAGAAGGGCTTTACGTATGTTTATATGCATCCTTTCACCTTGGGGCCATTTTATTTGAACGGGGGACTTGACCTCATGATTTTGGAATTGTGCGACCAGTATCAGGTTTGTTTGGCACAGGTGGGCCCTACGGTGTGGCGAACGGTGGCCTGTATGGGACATTCGTGCCAGGAAACGAAGGAGCCCCTCACCTTGGCTCATATGATTAACCTCTATTCCCCCAAGATCTTTCGTGGGGGAGTAATAAATTTCAGCAAGTGTGGCCACCATGCATTGCTTATCAACATGGATGACAACAATGATTGTGGATAGATGGAGTAGTTTATCGTTATTTCCACCAGGGATATCATCCTGGCCACAACTCTATATTTCCCTGAGTCCTGGACTCGTTCACGTAAGTTCAAAGTCTATCATTTTTTTTCTTAAAAAGGCAGTTTCATGTCATTGGTGACCCTTCTCCTTTCATTATTTCAGCAACTCGGTTGTCACGACCCGAAATTTTCCACCGACGAGACTGTGATGGTGCCTGACATTTCACTTGCTAGGCAAATCAACGTTAGAGAATCATTAACCAATTCCTTATTTTCATTCAGTAATTAACAATAATTAACTAAGATGAAATATATTAAGTACGGAATATTATAAAATTGTATTAAATACTACCACTCGGATCTGGAGTCACAATTCACGAGCATTCTAGAATTTACTACAAGTCATAATCTGAAGGAAATACAACTGTTTGAATGAAAGAAACAGTAGAACAAAAAAGATAGATGGGGACTTCAAGGTCTATGAACGCCGACAGATCTACCTTGAGTCTCCGGACAGTGGACCAATAGCAAAATCTCGATCAACCCGAACCGGTACCAAAATCTGCACAGAAAGTGCAGAGTGCAGTATCAGTACAACCGACCCCATGTACTAGTAAGTGTCGAGCCTAACCTCGACGAAGTAGTGACGAGGCTAAGGCAAGGCACCTACAAATCAACCTGTACAATTCAACAATGTATATACAAATAACAGAAATGGAACTAAACAGGAAATGTCGGGAGGGGAACATACTGAGGGGAATAGAAGATGAAGAACTACAACATAATGATCACCGGAGCAGTCAATATACCATGACTCATCAGGAATAGTGAATACAGTAAAGAAAAATACACGGCATTACCCTTCGTGCTTTTACTCTCAATCTCACCATAAAAATTAATAGAAACGACACGGCATCACCCTTCGTGCATTAACTCTCACATCATGGCACGGCATTACCCTTCGTGCATTAACACTCACAATCATGGCACGGCATCACCCTTCGTGCATTAACACTCACAATATGGCACGACATCACCCTTCGTGCATTAACACTCACAATATGGCACGGCATCACCCTTCGTGCATTAACACTCTCCCTTACCATAATGCAATGCATAAATAACAACAGGGAGATAGAATAACAAGTACAAACCTTACTTCAACATTTGGTTCCATAACATCAATCTCAACTTTGAAATAAAAACTCAATTATCACCAGAAAATCCATAAACATGATAATGACGATCAATTGAACAACACTTGTATAACATATCGCAATTAGGCATAGGACTGAGACAATATAAGAAAAACTGAGAAACATGGAAAACAGGTAAATTGACGACGCATAAGTACTCGTCACCTCACATATACGCCGCTCACATGAATTTCACTTAGCAAGTAATCTAAGGTTCCTAATTCCCTCAAGTCAGGGTTAGACACAATACTTACCTTGCTTCGAATGCCACTTAATTCCCAATCACAACTTTTCCTTTGGAATTCACCTCCAAACCACTCGTATCTATTCAAAAATGACTCAATAATATCAAATATTACTATAGGAATCAATTACATTGCATAAATTTAGATTTCCTAAATTTTCCTCCAAAAAGTCAAAAATCGACCCCGGCCTGCTTGGTCAAAACCCGAGGTTCAGATCAAAATCTATTTACCCATTAACCCCCGAGCCCGAATATATAATTGGTTTTGGAACCCGACCTCAAATTGATGTCTAAATCCCCAAATTTCCGAAATCCCTAATTTCTACCCAAAACCCCTAATTCTACCATGAAAAATTTAGATTTTAGGTTGAAATCTTGTAAAATGTAGTGAAAGATTGAAAGAAACTAGTTTAGAATTACTTACCAATGATTTGGGGAAGAGATGATCTTTGTAAAATCGCTTCTTGTGTTTTAGGCCTTGAAAATTTGGGAAATGAATGAAAATTCCCGTCCAAAAGTCATTTTGTTCAGCTGTAGACGTTGCATTTGCGACCTGAGCTTCGCAAATGCGAAGCCTTCACAATCCTGCTGCCTTTCGCAAAAGCGAGGAAAGTGTCACAATTGCGATCACTGACCTCGCAAATGCGGACAAAATATCGCATTTGCGATCTATACCCCTCCCAGACTCCCTTCGCAAATGCGAAGAAAAGTTTGCAATTGCGAACACAGGCTGGCCTAGCTTCTCTTCGCATTTTCGATGAGAAGTTCGCAAATGCGACCTCAACAGTGATCGCAAATGCCAATCCCGACCTCGTATTTACGATGTCTGAGGCCTGCAACACAGCTGAAGGACACCAGCTATTTTTCTAAGTCCAAATCACTCTGTAGCCTATCCAAAACTCACCCGAGCCCTCGGGGCTCCAAACAAAACATGCACGCAAGTCTAAAAATATCATACGAACTTGCTCGCGCGATCAAATCGCCAAAATAACACCTATAACTACGAATTTAGTACCAAATCAAATAAAATTCTCAAGAACACTTTAAAATTTCTATTTTCTCAACTGGACGTCTGAATCACGTCAAATCAACTCCGTTTCTCACCAAATTTCACAGACAAGTTTTAAATATCATAATGAACCTATATCAGGCTCTGGAACCAAAATACGGACTCGATACTAACAATGCCAAATATCAATCAATTCTTATAAATAATTAATTTTCAGACTTTTAATTTTCATCAAAATTTCATAACTCAAGCTAGGGACCTCTGAATTCAATTCCGGGCATACTCCTAGGTCCCATAATTCGATACGGACCTATAGAGACCGTTAAAGCACGGATCCAGACCCGTTTACCAAAAAGGTTGACCGAAGTCAACTAAAATCAACTTTAAGGCAAAAATTCTTATTTTCATCAATTTTCAACATAAAATCTTTCCAAAAACCTGCCCGGACTGCACACGCAAATCGAGGAGGGTAAAAATGAGATTTTTAAGGCTTAAGAGCACAGATTTGAGTTCTAAAATATAAGATGACATTTTGGGTCATCACATCGGTAGACACCACCAAGGGTTGAAGGACTGGACCGGTGGGTTCAGAAGATTCTAGACATCACCACGCCTGAGACCCCCGATGGAAAGAGTTGGCCCCCAAATACGGGTATAGGGCCAAGAATTACAGTAAATGGATTTTGCTCTCATTCTATCTTTGTACATAGGAAAATTGGATAACCTCAACTCTTAATTGGATCCAGGTCTCCCGCAGGGTTCTTTTTCCATCCCTGAGGAGGACGTTTTGGTTGATCCCCTAGAGGATACGAGGTTATTGAAGGAGGTTCTTACCCGAATAGGTGCCATCGG